>NW_008239758.1:112275-121134 GCF_000691975.1 Corvus brachyrhynchos | reverse complement strand
CTTCTGCAGCTCAGCAGCTCCCCATAAAGATCTCTGCAGCAGTGGGTTATGCAGAGACGTGCAGAATGATCACCAGCCCCACATCATTCCTCAGCTGCAGCTCTTCCCCCCTCACCTTGTGCTCCAGTTGACAGACAAGAGAATGTGACGCCACAGCAATTAAATTAAAAAAAAAATTAAAATCACAAGAGCACCCTCTAAAAAGGTGCTGTAAGCATGTTACTCACGACAAATTTTGTAAACTCAACTACCTTCTACATACTACAAGGCATACACAGCAGGCTGCAAGTCTCTGCCTCCCAGAGAAATGGCTCATCTGGCAGAGTGTTCAGGATTTATGGTTGTAGTGTACTCCCCAAATGGCTCTTCTCAACTGCTGCACAATGACTACTTCACTTACAAACCTCCATAGGAAAGGGTTAATAATCCTACATATACACTTCCATAGAGCACACATACCAGTTAATTATTGCAGTTCATTTACAAATAGAAGAACTACAGATATTATGTAATATAAATTATTTAATGTTAAACTCATATGAAGTAAAATAATTTATATAAATACTAATTAACACTCAGTGGTGCTCATCACCTTTCTCTGCATTGCGCTATTTCCTTCACTATTTTTGGAGAAAGTTAAAACTCCGTGCTCGCTGAACATCCTATCTTTAAAATTTAGTAAATTGTCTTAGGTTACAATGTAAAATGTAACCAAAGTGTGTATTCTATCACTATCTGTTAAAACCAGGTGGGGCAGTGTTCTTTATCTCTTCCATGACACATCCCTGATAACTGCCTCCAGAGAAATATTTTTTCGGTTAATGGGCTATCAAGCCTCAACGCATGACTCATAAAATTACATCATCCCATTGTGAGATGCTCCGCCCAGGGGGAGGAACCAAGCATTCCTACCTGGATATAATCTGAGGTTTGGACCACCACTCAACCCTTACCTACTGGATTCCCAGAGGACAAGAGCTACATAACCATCAGTGGACCTTCAGAGGAAGACCAGACCCTTCTACAGGATCACTGCTTCAACAGAACCGTATCTATCACTTCAGGAGGACTGCAGCCACCATTTAATTGGACTGCTACCACCACTCTGCCCAACAGGGTGTCAGGTCATATCCTGACCCAGTCAGTTTAAGCCAGTGTTTCTGTATTGTTGCCCTTATCTTAATTTTCCAATTAAATTTTAATTCTGATTTGGAATCTCTCACTGGTTTGCTTTCAAACTAGTACATAAGTTTTAAAAATTATACGTAATAAGATTTTTAGGTGAAGTATCCCACTTCAAGAATTAAGGACATCAAATACTATAATAAAAAAGGCCATCCAAAAAAATCACATTTCCTGAGCTGAAGTGTAATTAGTACATTTATGTGAGGCTATACAAATCAACATGCTGTGAGTATCTCCCTCCACAAGCCCAAGCATCTTGGTGTACATATAGTACATATACACTGTATTTACACGGTACCATCTTAGTGATTTCACCCCATTGATATACGCTTTCTGGCCAACTTACCATATGCTTTTCAGATGGCATTTACATTACAGTTTATAGGGGAAATACTAATATTGGACACCTAAAATGCTTCTCAGCCATCATCTTAACACCAAATTTTAAATGATAGCAAAATTTTAATGTCATTAAAATAAGGAATTACATTTTTATTACCAGAATTCTCACTAAAATACATCATTGTCTAAGTGTCTGAACTCATAAATCAAGAGAGAAAAAATTGAGTACAATGCCTGTTCATGTCACACACTCCCCAAAGACCCTTACATAAGTTTAAATATAATTCTTCTCGGAACTACACAATACACATGTAGATGGTAGGTATGAGGGTTTCCAGTGATTGCTATAGTACATATCCAAGTCCAGAAAAGAACCACAAATTATTGTTTTTGAGGGTAACTAGCACGACAAGAAAGCAAATACTATAAACGCCTTTCAAAGTTTTCTTTGATCACACTGTTGCAGACAGTTTTAAACTCCGACAGTTTAAAGCAGTATTTATATCAGTACTGACACACTGAATAAATACCACCACAATATGCAAAATACTTGTGATTTAGCAGCATCTTTTCCATCAAAATAATCCTGGGGGTCAGATAAACACAGTCTCAAGTGTGATTTATTGTCTCAATCTGCCTGATTAGACATTAGATTTGAATTTTGCTGGGTAAGGATGATGGCAGGGCCAACTCCAGAGTAGGTGATATCACCATTATTATTTTCCAAACCTAGGTCCTGCATCAATGTTAGCTTTGCCAGGTGTTAACTGCAATGGAATTCTGGGGTAGCTGACTTAAAAAGGAGATAAAACAAACACTATTCTTCAAATTGAAAAATTTTCCCCAGGACAAGAATGAAAATAAGTCTGGACCACACCGGATTGATGAAAATTAATACCTCGTGCCCCATCTTGTAATCATTAAGATAGATTTTTATCTGCTTTCACCACTTTGAAATAACAACAGATAAAGTAAGAAAAGCTCGGGGCCAGCATCTTTTATTATTTATTATTTAAATTACCGTGGAAAAGTTATCCGGAAGAAGAGTAACTTTCCAAGGAACACATTATCTTAAACAATAATGCTTCATTCTCCATCCTGCTGACAAGGTTTTCTCAAACTACAGAATTTTAAGTACTGCCTAAACTAGTATCCAACCTATTACTTTTCATTAAAAATATAATTCAAATTGTAATGACTGCTATTCATTAAAATGTACTTTTCTTCAACTGTAAGCACATTTCTGAATGATGTCAGGTGAGGCAGTAAGGAACTGTTAACCGCTGAAGAGATATAAATAGCAAATAAAAGCACTTTAAGAGTCTTCTTCCATGGGTATATCCTCTTGTAGCTTCTGCACCATTTTGTCCTCCAGCTGTTTTGGTGTACCTTCAAAAAAAAAAAAAAAATCAAATTCAACATGTTTCTCTAAACCCAAATAACTGTTTTTTCTTGAACAATGTATGTGTCTACTCCAGATGAAACAGCCTAAATACATTGCTTGAAGAGTTGTTATGAGCAAACCCCATCAAGCTCAAAGGTGTTCACTGTTAACCTCCATCACCTCCTAAAACCTGTTTTAGCAGAAAAACTGATGCTGTTTATATGCAAAATCTAAAATGCAGTCAAACCTGTGTTTTCACCTGCTATGACAAACCGATACAGCTGCCAGTACCTGGCAGAACCTTGCAAAGGACTATAAAAATTCATTACTTACTACAGATCAATGGCCTTCTCACATTAGTTTTTACATGAAGATTTAAGCCCTCCTGAATGCTGTGTTGGATAGCAAAAACATTAACTCTCAATAAGACGACCAAAAGAAAAACAAAGAGAAAGAAAAATCCAAGATCTAGATTTGGTTTTGCTCTCTGCCGAGTCAGAATTGCAGAGTACCAAAAAGGCAGCTGGCGTTTGACCAACAGATGTACCACACACTACTGTGCATCATTCATTTAACACAAGCAAAGCCAAACACAGAAAGAAACACTTGAGTTTATTCTTTTGAATTCAGATCTTTTTTCTTTCCTCAAAAAAAGAAGGGGGGACAGATTAAACCAAAGTTTATATATATCGAGACAAAAATCTAAGAAAAACCACAGAACAGACTTTTAATTAATACCTAATAATGAAGGTAATTTTTATAAAACAAGAGCTAATGGAAACGTTTTTAACTTGTCTTCATTACTTCGTTAAGTGTATTTTTCAAAGTAGTTTATTTGAAATGTGACTTTTCTGAAAGAACAGTATTTTCATGTAAGTTCTGTTACACTCAGTGAAGTACAAAAAAAGCTGCTCTCACAATTAACTGACAAATTCAAGCAGCAAAGTTAAACTTCTCTGTTTTATATCATTCAGTGGTAGAGCCTGTTGAGTTCAACTAACCAGTTCAAAGGGAAGACTTAGATAAATGTACTGGTTAACAAACATGCAGCTCATGGAGCACCACATCTTTAGTGCAATTTAAAACACACAAAATAAGGATGAATGCAGGACTAGATAAATTAATTGTAAGACAATTGTACAGGATTATTGATCTGTAGAATGAGTCATTCATCCTAAACTGTGTAAGCAAACCAGTAAAGCAAATTCTTACCTGCATGGGGAGCACGAAGAAGGTGGATGTTCTGTTTGACTTCTTTGATGTCTTCTGCCTTCTGCAACTCTTTGCTCTTCTTTAATCTGGGAAAGAGGAAAACTAGATTTAATTACCTTCAAAGAGGAGATGTATGCTTTCATTTTAATGCATGGTATCTCTTGCTAAAGGTATGTATAGGCTGTAAATGACTATGATTATGAGGAAACAAAGATCAAAAGTATTTGAAAACCAATTCAAGAAAATACTGGATACAAAATCACAAAAAAATGCAGCACCGTACCAACTCCTATCAGAAATTTGTTTAAACTTAATACTCTGTACAACAAACAAGTACTACATTGCAGTTATTATAACTGAGTGTCCAAAAGCTACATTTCCTTGGACAGACAGTAACGCAGAGTAGAGCCCACCAAAAGTATTTTACCCCATCCCTTGGATGACTGTGTATACACAAAGAAAATAACTCTTTAAAATTTGATCATCCCATTTCTGAAAAGATTGTCTTAACAAAGAAATAATTCTCACCTGTTCATAATAAATCTGGCTTGGCGTTTTTGCTTTATTTCCTCCACTCTCTTCATTGCATCCACTGAAATAAAGCAGAAGTTGTTTTAAATGTGTTTAAATCCCTGCAGCAGAAAATCCATGCTATTTTTGCAAAGCAGCTCTACCAGTACTCCCATAATATGTAAATACCACAGGCAACTCTCACACTATATAGAGGAAGCTATTCTTTCTTCAAAGACCAGGAAGATAAGGGAATATTCTGTGTAGCAACTATGATTACTTGTATTTTACAACTTATTTATGCTTCCACTTTTGTGCCTACACATAATTTCTATTGTTAACCATCACTGCAAAAGACTACTTGAAAACAGATGGAAGTTACCACCTTCTCCTTTGTGGCAGTTCTCCCATTTTATAGCAATTGATTCTATGAAACAAACTGAAGTGGAATTAGCACAAACATAGAAACAACCACATCAGTGTAAAAGGCTTGCACTGGGAGCCTCTTCAAAAGCTGGAAAACCACTAAGGGGTTTTGCAGACAGTAATTCAAAACAAAGGACTTCAGGTCCTCTTTTTCTAACCAGTTTCTGAAAAAAAACAATCAAATGAAACTCCACATCTGTTTACAACTCAAACCTCCTCCACACATTAAGAATTTGGACACGATTTCAGTAACTTCAAGCACAATCACTACAAGCTGTCAATACTCAACGTCATCTTTTGAAAACACATTCATGATGAGTAAAAAATCCATCTTTTGGTTTTTTCCTAAAATGACTCACCAGTCTTGTTCCACAACTCCCTCTGGTATTTCACAGGTTCATTCCTACGTTTTTCAAATTCAAATGAATTATCCTGTATCAAGAAAAAGTAAATATAGACTATCTGCAGAAGCATATTTAGATCAATACATTCTTATTATAGCACTCACTCATTTAACTTCATATTTTATGGGATTTTTTCCCCCCTTTTCAGCAGCTCTGTCCTTAGACTTGAACAATCATTAGAGATAAATATGAGAAGGAAACCGAGTGGAGTGTTTGACTTCAAAGTGTCAGGAGCCACAGGGATTTGTCTGAAAAGAACTATTTACCGCAACATGTCCCTCAGCTATTTTCTATTTAGCAAGACAAAAGGAACAGAGAAAACCCATGCAGAATAGGAAATACAGAGTAGATTAGACAAGTGGAAGGCAAAATTGAAAACCTGTAGAGTTGAAAGCATTTATTGCTGGACAACTAAGTTCTACTCAACAGCTTCTAATTTTGAAATGGTTAAAAAAAAAACCAACCCAACCACTATTTCATTTTAAGAATATTGAAACAGTATGATTTGAAATTGTGAAATATTTCAATTGATGACTCTGGCATTTGGGACAGCTGCCATCCCCCAACTATGTCCCCTCATCCCCACGAGCTGAAGATGAAAAAACAGTTTCCTGACCTCTTTCATGCCAGGCACATTTAGCTTTATATCAGCTTTATCTGAGGACTTCTCCCTGCCCAGAGGCTGGTTTTTGTTGAGGTAAAGCAGAGTTACACAGCACTAAGTTCATGTATTGGCTTTATTCTTAAAATACATTATGTGTCTCAAAATTGGAACATGCTGTCACCTATTTAGACATGTATAAAGTAATTCTAAAATCAGTTATTTTCAAAGAGGTAATTCAACATAGCCAGAAACAACTCAAAAGCAAGAAACACCATTACTGAAGATGCTAATTAACCACGGCTTTTCAGAGTCACCTCAAAAAATAAAACCACATTCTTTCCCTTGAAAGATCCACAGAAGGCACTGTGTCAAAACGCTTACTAAATTTTTAATATTCTGTAAAATATAGGTAATTAGGCCACAGTAATTCTTAAATTATTTAAGGACTGTCCCACAAAAAGTGAATGTTTAATATTTTCACCACTGAAGCAATTTTGTTTTGAAATTGCATTTGAGGTCTCACGATGTTTTTCAAACATTCCTATCTATGCAAAGACTGTTCCTACAAATTGTAAGCTTTTAAAGAGACTTCACAGATAACTATTTCAGGGGTCTACATAGAGGTACTTGCTGAGGTACCTAGTAACTCCGATTATTTGTGCAGAAATACGACTGTATGTCCAGAGAGTAGAAGATTTATTGGTAGGAAAAAATGCCTTGGAGTTGGGAGCCACCACGTGTTACCAACAGACACCAGATACACTGGCTTCCATCCCGAAGTGGGAAGATCCAGGTTTTAATCAAGCTGAATGAATAGCTCACTCACAAGAACTCTCACATTCTCTTCCACAATCCCTCTTTTCTCAAGCTCATTTCATTAAATGACAATGCTTTAAGCCACCTAGCCCAGCCTGTCTGCCATGGGAAGAGCCATTTTAGTGTGCTAATGTAAAGCATGAGCCAGTTCAGCTTCTTACCACTGTCAGTTCTTTGCCAGCTGCTTTACGGAACGCTTTAGTCCATCTCATCTTTCTGGGATTTCGCTTCTTTTTGAAGTTTCTGTGGCATTTTGATTTGCAGAATCTAAATATCTTAAATAAGAAGGGGGTGATAATAAAGAAAAATCTTAAGTCAAATCACGTTATTCATGCCCCACTGCAAGTGTGATATCAAACACTAAAGTTACTCTAGCAATACTGCTTATTAGAAATTATATTCATCTTTCAAATGCCAGTATTTTTATAGAAAATACAGCTATTAACAAAAATAATTTCAAGCACTAATATTGTTTTGTCATTATAAAGTCATTTTCACAGCTGCCAGGGATAAGCATGAGTACTTACAATTAAGCTGATTGTAAATAAAGTATACCTGAGTTGTGAGACTTATCATCCACAAAAATAACCATAAAAACAAACCTCTAGTATGAATAAACAATTTTCTATAGCTGCCAGCACTTTTTAGATACAGTACCATCCTGAGAACGACAAAAAATCCTCACGTCTCATACTGAATGCAACACACACAAAAAACCATCTCTTTTCTGGGATGCAGCCTTAGGCCCCAAAGATTATCATGCAGGAGTCCTAAACACATTAGTTAAGTCCTGGACTGAATTTACTGAAAGCAGTTAAAGCATATACCAGAAAGTTTTAATTGGTCTTTTTCTTTTTTTCCCCATTTTTCTACACATTCTACAGAATGCTAGACTCTTCACTTAAGAGTGGTCAGAATTACATGTTGTTCATGAGGTTTTGAATACCCTATTTTTCTACAGCCATACTCTCCTTCCCATCTAAGTCAATTCTAAAGAAAATTAATAGAAACTTTTAATTAAGGCAATCATCTTCGAATAACTTTTTTTTTTTTACACTTTTCTACCACGTTTTTTCACCTCAATTTAGGCACACCTGCCATTGTATTTTGCCCTTTCATAGATTATCTGTTGACGACTAAGCTGCCACTGTGCTACCTTATCTAAAAACACATCCCTTGTGGCCTTTCGGAGCTCACAGACCCGTGTCAGTGCGCATCCACCCCCAGGCTCCCCGGAGCTGTGACTCATGCGAGCAGCACGGCCCGGCCGGGATCTGTTCTGACGTCTGGGCACGGGAAGGAAGCGATTTGCGCAAGCTGCGCTTCACCCTGGGGGCTCCAAGGTCCCGCAGCACCAATGAGGAGCACGGCAGAGGCTGGAAAACTATACACAACATTTAGAATACAAACTTGTCAGCCCGGTGCAGAGCCCAGAGTGCCATGCTCCTGCTGTTCTGACAGCCTCAGCTGGGTGAGTCACATCAGATCCCGGAGTCACAGCTTTTCCCAGAGCCCCACGAGGGACATGCCGGCCCTCCGCGCCTGCCTGCGGTGTCTGCTCAGAGCCGAGCACCCACCTGCTGCCACCTGAAAATTAAACGATGAGGATTCTGTGTTCTGCGAAATGTATTATTTCTTACTAAAAACTGAAAGCAAATAATTCAGCCCCCACTCTTGCCGACGGCCACACCAACTGCCAAATTACTGCGTCGCTCCAGGTCCTTATATTTAAATATCAGTAAGACATGAATTTCACAGATTCACAGAATAGTCAGAGTTGGAACGGACCCACAAGGATTACCGAGTCCAGCTCTTAAGTAAGTGGCCCGTGCAGGGATCGAACCCAAAATCTCGGTGTTCTCAGCACCGTGCTCTGATCAACTACACTCATTTCGGGCTCCCGTCCCCCACACCATGGACTGCAGCACGGCCCCGTGCCGACCGCCAACGGCGACCCCGGCCCGGGACAGAGGCTC
>NW_008239758.1:96107-112087 GCF_000691975.1 Corvus brachyrhynchos | reverse complement strand
CAGCGCCCCCTGCCGACCCCGCCGCGCACCGCGCTCGCCCCCCACCGGCCCTGAGCGGGCCCGCACGGGTACAAGGCCCTGGTGTATGTTTGTAAAGGAAAAACTGTGTTCCAAGGGCGAGAAATTAACGAATCGGTACTAACATATGGATAGACACAGTAACCCAAGGAAAAGAAAGGGAGTTAGACATAGATTTTTAAGTCTACAGTTGATTTGCTGTAAAATTCAGGCAACAGTTTTTGTGCTGTTTTCCTATCTGTAAAATCCAAAATCTAAGCAAAATTTGAAGTCCTGTCTAAAACCAATGGCTCTGCACACCATACAGGTACCTATTACTCCTTCTGTTCCCTCTCCTAGAGTTACTTGTTTATTGTGAAAGGTCCTAAATCCTAGGCCGTGTACCTTCCTGAAGTGTTTGGAATTGGAGGTCTTCTCCATATTCAATTGTAGGATGCTGTCCCAGCTCTGAGTCTGAAATCTTCCTCACCACATAAGTCTTTACCACCACAATCCCTGCTTCTCCACTTAAAAGAAATTAACTACCTGAGTATCTGGTGAAAAATCCATGTGCTGAATTGCATGTGCCTCTAAAGCAGTTTTTGCTTTCTGGTTTCTAGAACGACAAAAGAAATGCAGTCAGCTTGGTGCTGTATTAAGAAATACTGGAGGAAGAAACTAAAACTGCTTTAGCACAGTGGAGTCACCTTATCAGCACTAAGGCTGTCTCCAATCTTTCTGAAAACCAGACCTCAGTCACATCTACTGCAGGAGATCCAGGCTGGAGCACAGGACTGTACAGGATGTGAATGACTCTCACTGCAGGCCAGGCTCTGTGGCAGTGACAGAGGATGGCAGCCCAGGTGATAACAGGAAATACTAAACACACACACAAAATCCAATTTTATGAGGGAAGCTATGAAGACAAGTTTACAGCTAGAGGTAAAACCAAATAGTAAACAAGTTTGCTTAGGTCCAGGGCTGTTCTCCTTTTTCAGTTTGATTACTTTGAGTTTCCTGCCTATGCAATTTACTTTCCCCATGGGCTGTATTTCACTTTTCCTGGCAGAGTCCTGTATTGTGAAGTCTTTGGTGGCTTCTACAATTTAAACACTTTGAATTACAGACTGCCACCAATATGTCCAACAGACAGGATGTAAGTGCACAGTGATAATAAAAGCATTTACCATCACACTTTCACCCACATCTCCTTTTTTCACATCAAAGCACTAATCTCCTCTACAAGCCATTATGTTGTAGATTTGAAGTGCTTGTTCCTGACTAAAAGGTAATATAGATTGAAGGTTGCTGGTGACAGAATCCAGATTAATTATTAAAAAAACAGTATGTACTTCTAACTCCATTAATAGTTATTCACAGACAAAATTAGGTATCCAGATGAAAAACAGCCTCAGTGGAAGAGGAGATTTTGCAGCAAACCAAGTGGCTCATTTGTTTTTGACACAGATTACTACAGCAAGAATTGTTTCACCAAACATCTCAACTCAATACCTTAAACTCATACACGTCACAAAACAACACAGCAAAGCTCTGATCAGCAAGTATTTATGGATTTGTACAAGTTTCCTAATAGAAGTAAAAGAACTGTCATACATAGTCATATGAAGGAATGAACTGTCAGGAAAATGCAGTTGTAGGATCAGGTTCAGAGACATATGATCCCATTAGGTGGAAGACACTTCTGGAGGTCATCTAGAGTAAAGCACTGCTCAAAGCAGAACAAATTAATACCAGGCTCAGCACCACATCCAAGTTTAGTTTTTAGTGTCTTCAAAGATGGAGATTTCATAACCTTACTCAGCTCCTGTTCCAATTTCTTACCACTTGTATGGTGACAATCTTTTCCTACTATTTAATCTTAATTTTCCAGAGAACTTTTTCTCTCTTGCCTCTTTCCTATCCCTATGCCCTCTGAGATAGGTCTGGCTCCACCTTTTGTGTATCCTCCCATGAGAGTTCAAGATAGCAGAAAGGTCTCCCTAAGCTTAAAGCTAAGCAACCTCTGTTCTGTCTCTTCCTACCCCTTGTGCTCCAGCCCTCTGATCCTGATGGCAGCTGCTGGACTCACTCCACTGTGTCAATGTCTTTCTTCTACTGAGGTGTCCAAAACAGGACACAGAACTCTAGGCAGTCTTACAATTACTGAAGATAAGGAAAGACCAACTTTCCCAATCTGCTGCCTTCATTTTACCAGTGCAGCCCTGGATACAGCTGGCCTTCTCTGCCACAGCAGCACTTTTGGCTTCTGGTCAGCCTGCTTTGGAACAGGATGCTCATCCCCTTTTCTGAAAAATATTTTTTCAGCTAGCGCTACTACATAGGGTTATTGCAGCCCAGATGTAATACCCAGTGACACTTGACACTTGCCCTTTTTAAACTTAATGAGGTTTAGTTCAGCTCATTTTCTTGCCTGTCAAGGAACCTCTGAATAGCAGCAATGTCCTCCAGCACATTATAACCTACCTGGTAATAGACACTACTCTTGATGGAAGCAGTTAGTCTGAAAAATCAGGCTACTTACCTTTGTAGAAGCAATAAAGTTGACAAAATGTATAGTTTGATTCCCTTTGCTCTGAACATGTGACATGTCCAGATGAGCAGCGTCCTGAATGTCTTAGGAACATAGAACTGATGCCTCCATCAGTTTGGGCTTGGGCTCCTCCTGGCATCACCCAGCATTCACCAGGCCCCATCTGACTGGTTTGGTCAGTGCAAGAGAGGGTCACCAAGAAGTATCTTGGCCACAACACAGATCTCGGACACGTTTGAACAAAGAAACCTCACAACAAAAAGGGACAGTGCAGGGCACAGACTGACATGGAACTGAGACAACAGGAAATGTTACAGTTCAGTTCAACAGTGCTGGCAAAGTTCATATCAGGAATGTTTAACTATTTTATATTATAATAAGAAATCCTGGGACAATCCATCTTAATGGAAATCCTTTCCAAAACTCTGTTCAATTACAGATCAGTGTCTCCATCTGACACTGAATGGAAACAACTTTTCTTGAAATAACAGTTTCTCGTCACATAAGAATTCTTGTTTCTTTGTTTTTTAAAACCAGTACTAGTCTAGTAAGAACAGTGTAGTTTACTGTCAAGAACCATTAACTGTGATTTCTCATGAGAGTTTAAAAGGGAACAAAAGTTTTGTCACACGATAATTAAAACAGATAAATCCTATGGCACATTTCAAAGGCTGACATCAAAGCAATTTTATGCAGATCCTCTTTGTAAATAGTTACAAATAATAGGCATGACAAATATGGCAGTTTCAGTATTTTAATATTTAATATCCAATTTAAACATAAGTATTCAAAAGGAACTATTTTTACACTATTTCAGTAGTGACTTAGCTCAACAGCTGGTTGCAATAATCCTTAAAGTTTTCAGGAACTGAATGGAGCTATCAGCATGAAAACTCCCATTTTAAGTTAATGCATGACAAAGTTCCACTGCAACCCTCTGAAAAGCAAAGGGTTACATTAAAAAAAATTCAGACACTGAAGTACATTGAAATGTATTGTGTCTTACAGTACAGCTTCTTACTCTACTGGTCAGAGATGTGATGGTAACTTCAAAAGGCACTCTGAATTAAACTACAGTAAGTCCGGTCTACAAGCATTTTAGAAGTGGAGTAGAAAAAACCAACACCCCATACTCATATAAATTGCTTTTATTTCTGTCCTAGCCCCAGAGCAGTCAAATTATATTGCACTTTAAAAATATTCTGTGTAGGCTGTGATAAAAATCTAATATTTACACATGGTGTTTGTTAAAGAACAATGCATTACTGTCGTAAAATATTTTAAGAACCAAATTTTAACACTTATTCTTGGATTAATTAATATAACCAGAAGCTACATCAATATTTTTGTTCTTAGATTCTATTCTAGAAACATTTTTGGTCCTTCCTTCAAAAAATTTGTTATGCTGCAATTCATGTTCATAATTGGTATCAATATTTGCCTGAAATTGCAGTAGTTAGAATATTTAAATAAATAAATACATAATTTCTAAAGAAGCAATAGCTTTGGCGTTCTGTAAACAAGCTGCTGTGGAAGGTCTGTAACAAGACTCAATTTGGCATTTTATGACTTTAATTGGCAATACCTTACATTATACAGCCTCTGCCAGGGTAGAAAACAATTTGGTAGGCACATCTTATAAATCAGTCTGGGCAAAACCCCCAAAAATACTGATTGTTTCCTAGGTCATATGAATAAATAAAAATGGTTAGACTAGCATGATCCACTGAAACCAAAAATTACATTTATGTGATTCTTTGGGGGGGAGAGGGGGGAAGAAAAGTAACTCTATACTTTTTAAAATACAATCTAAAGGAAATGAGCAAGCCATAAATGACTATATGATAACCAAGATGTACAGGACACAAAGGTTGGCAAAACAAAATGAGCATTATAAATTCATAGAAATACTGATTGCAGGACTAGTATCTTAGCTGCATCTCACCAGAAGACAACAATCATTCATTTCTCAATCCAAATTTGAAGAAATATTCTCAATCTGTGTTTGGTAGAACAAATTCAGTGCAAAGCACCAACTCTGATGAAATTTTGCTGACATCTAGGTTGCCCTACATTCCTGTTAAAACATGAGTAGCAATATAAAAGAAACATAACAGATGCACAGTTATGCCATTTACATATAAATTTATGTATACGCATGTTCTAGAAATTCAAATGTCAGGAGGTCTCATCAGCTGCGTTGGATATATTTGATATAGTACAGTTGTAGTTTACATGTTCAATTACATGACATGCCCCAAGTGCTCTGTGTGCACACCCCTGTGCTTCTCTGGAGCTTTTTATTCTGTACTGAATAGCTTCCCTTTGGTTTTCATCACTGAAAGCTGATGGTTTAGGAGAGTAAGGAAAAGCTACCCACAGGCTTTTGTAGAAAACACAGGATGTGCTCTTTAAGATTGTTGTTAATTGGTGAAATGATTAAATATTTCTGTTTAAAACCAAGAACCAAGTTGGTAATCTTGCTGTTAGGAGACACCAAGAGCTGTCACAATAGCTAATCTAAATGCCTACTCTGTGTAGTTAACGGAGACTTCCAAGTGCAACTGAAAACCCTTCAATTCAGAAGCCTACCCTTTCTGGCTGCCCATAGAGATATGTTTCTGAATTTGGTAATGAAAATTCCTTTCCTCCCCTTTCTTCCCAAGGAGAGAATTAGAGGAACATCCAGTGCTAAACCAAATTAAACTTCTGTCCCACCACTAATAAACTGCATACCTTGCAAGCAAAGGTCAATGTTGTTTGAGAGAAGCAAATAAAAATTAGTATCAAGAATTAATATAGCTCATTAAATAACTACACAAAGTGATTCGTCCCGAAGTTAAACAGGTAAGCTGCGACTGTACTGTATCATACACATTAAACTTAATTGTAACTGGGCTAACAGCCACATCTGCCTTTTTCTTGCTCCTCATTCAGTTGTTCTGTAGAGCTGTGCCCATTGGAGCGCACCACCCCTTCAGGGATCCAGGATTTATCCACACATCGTTCCATGCGCTTCATAATGAGGTCAAGCAGAGTTTCAATGGCTTTGCTTACATTACTCCCATTTGCTGCACTGGTTTCAAAATACGGTATTCTGCAGAAGACGAAAAATATAAACTTACATCACACAGTTGTCACTCACGGGAGAAAAAAAACAATGCAGGATTACTGCCACATACTTAGAAATCACACTAAGACTGTCACTGCTACTCCAGAGAAGAGAGACACTGAGTGCTCAGTGGTCTGAAATGAAAAAGAAATTAATGAAGAGGCTGACTGAAGGCAGGGCAGAAGGGCAAGTGTTAAAGGAGTCCACAATTTACAGAGGCACTTGTCAGTATGAGTTCCCAATGTTGTGCTCCTGAGCTTTGTTTTTTTAAACTCCGTTCCATGCAAGAGATGCAGTTAGTCCAGAGCTGATGTGAATAGAAATCAGTAAGGAGAACACTTGTGCACAGAAGGACAAAGTAATTGCAAGAGAAGGAATGCTGCATTTCTTTGCAAGCAAGGCAGTAAAGACTCACAGTGTGGTACTCTTATCACTACAGAAGGTGACTTTCTTCTATTGACACCACAACTCTAAACTTTCTTACATAAAAAAAGAAATCTCAGTGCTCAGATCACTTTTTCTTTGTCAAAAGTTTCTGGCACCTTGGTTGCTAAAGTACATTGTTTGTTTTCTTTATTGTTGTGGATCAGGATGTTCCACTGTGGGTCCACAGGCTGTGGCCGTCTTGGTTTTGTGCTCCCCACAGCATGATGCTACAGCTGCATTTGTGTTACTGCCCAGGAAACTGATACTGTCACTTCAGAATTTTAAGTATTTCTTACTTAACTTGCAAGACCTAATGAGTGGCCAAAAGTATCTTACTGTCTCTGTGCAGGTCTCTTGCAATCTGTTTCAAATACACCACATATCAGTACGAGTCCCTTCCACAGAAGGGGATGTTCACTATCTCACACTTCTGTTAACAGAAGACTGTTAACTGCTGCAGGATTTATCTTGCCTCCCCTCAGGAGAAAGTGACTCCTAGCAGCTATCCTGTCTCACCTCTACAGGGCAGAGAACTTTGTAACTGCCTACAGATAGGATGTGATCCACAACCTTGACTTGTAGCTCACTATTCCTAAATTAAGTTGCATTTTCAGACACAAAGATAAATACTTCATAAATTATTTTCAGAAGTCACATGCAAAGAGATTTAAGATATGGTCACATGCCACCTGCTGCTGTTTAAAACTTATTGCTCCTTCACAAGCAGCTGGTTAAAGTACCAAATGCACTTGCTGTTGTCTGTGTGACATGGACTTCAAACAAGCATTTTCACAAGAGATGGAAAAAGTGAGAAGGTATTACTGCACCATTTCTATCTCATAGACAGATTTTTTCTGATTTGCCTCCAATGATTTTTAAAGGTCAAGGCAAGCTAATTTGTGCCTAGCAAACGTCATGACACAGCGGAAGACCTGCAGAACAAGGCAGTTTCACTGAGGAGCCAGTGTTCACACTATGCCTGTCTTGTGGGATTTACTTTGGAGTAGCTCTACTCTATCCCTCCAGACTGAAGGTGGATTACTGGTTGGAGCACATCATTTAACTTTTTAAGTTTTCAGTTGAGAAGGAATCCAGTTCATGAGCTAGAAAATTGTTCCACTACATGAATTAAAACACCACAAATGCACCAGATGAGTTCCTTCAGAAGTGCCTTTCTGATTCTCAGTGAAATGCAAATGTAATTCAAAGATGAGCACCATGAAAGAGTTAAGGGAGTATAAAAGTACAAATTAATATCTGACTGGAACAAAGATTTCACATACTTCTTTCAGAGACACATGACCTGTGCTTAACCAGGAAGGGGAAGGGCAAGGCTGCCCTGTCTTCCTACTAGTCTGGCTCAGTTTTCAGACTCGCTGGGAGCCTGTGAGAGTGCAGATGCCTCAGCACAGGTAAGAGCAAAGAAGTGACCCCATTATTCACCTGCCTCTCTAGCTAAATTCTCTCTCTTTTCCAGAATGTTTGTGAAAATTTACTCTGTTTACTGCCAAGCAAAGAAGACTAGCCAATCTCCAGTGCCAGGATTATTGCAATACTAAGTATTTACTTTTAAGCAGCGCAGAAAATATTAATCTCAGACAGAAAAAAAGATATCATACCAGCCAGTTAAGCATTCTAAAATGCTTATTCTCACAATAACCTTTCAGTATACAGAAAAAAAGCATTACAGAAGATCTCTCATTCTGCTCTAAATAGAAAGAAAGTTACTTACCCATATTTTTCTGCAAGTTCCTTAGCCTCCTCTTCCTTCACCATCCTTTGGTCTTCCAGGTCACTCTTGTTTCCACATAACACAATGTCTGGGTTTTCACAATATGCATGCATTTGTAGCTGACCTGGCAGCACCAACATAAATAGGGGTCACAACTTACTGCCACACATACAGCTCCCTAGGAACACTACCACAAACCAAGCATGTTCCCTCCTTAGCTCACAGGACTTCTGCAGTTGCACTGAGGGGCCAGAGAACAGGTGGGTTTCCACTGTCACACACCCAGTGAAAAACCCAGAGAAACAGAAGCCTAACACAGTTAGCACAGAAACTCATGTATTTGCAGCTTAAGGAGTTACACTCACTAAGCATCTACAGTGAGCTGCCAGGAAAGGATCTGCTCCCCTCTCCAGATGGATGATGCAGTTTGGGAGCACCTTTGCTGAGATATACCAGCCAAGTAACATTTGCCTTCCATTAAGTTTTGCTGACAAAGCTTCAGGTGAGTCAAAATACTTTTGCATAGGCTCCCCACACACTTAAATTACTGAACAGCACCAGAGCCAGGGATAGGATATTGTCTCAGCTTGCTTTTATATAGGTTAAGATTCAAGTTCAGTAGGCAAAGCTGAATTTCAGGTGAGCCCTAGAAGCCATCACTAGCAGCTATTACAATTATGAATACAAAACTTACATTTTTTTACTGAGAAAGCCATAAAACCCAGTACTTTAAGTTCTATTTCTCAGTGAGACTCCATATTTAGAAACATAACCCCCACTCCCCATTCCACCCACGTAAAGAAAGGAAGGAAAAAAAAAAAGCCATACTTATCCAGTTCCTGACATTCAGAAAGCTTTGCTCATTTGTCAGATCAAAGAGTAGAAGAAACCCCATGGCATCTCTGAAGAAAGCAGTTGTCAAGCTACGAAACCTAGACCAGCAAACTGAAATTAATTTGCTCATCTGACAAGTTACTTTGAAAACATAATTGCATACAGTCACAGAAGAACTGAGGTAACTTAAGACTGAATTAACCAGAAGGAAATATTCATAGTTGTTTTGCTGAGGCGGGGACTGTGTAAGAAAAATTGCTAACATTACTGTGGCCTAATCAAGGCCTAAGGAGTCAAGGAGACTTGAGCGTGAGAGCTTTAAACAGTCTTCTACTATAAAGCACGCCTTGATCAAGATTCAGAAATTAGAACAATATTGAAATTCTAACTTAGAACAAAAATGTATCCCCTATACACATCAGTCCTTGAATTTAAAACTAAGAACCACAAGAATGCTAGTCTTTTGAGAGGCCAATAGAAAAGAGTCCTTTGAGATGCTTTTACGTCTGACTGTCCCAAGGCCTCAACATATCTACAGAAACTTAAGGAGAACCTTAAAAAGAAAAGCTTTAAAAGTATCTATATGTGTTGGCTATGAAAAAAAAAGGACTAAAAAGCAAGAATTACAGTTTTTGTGTTCTACAGTTGTAAATTAGAGTTTAATGGGTATTCATATGAAACTTTCCATCACTGTTTAAGTAAGTTCACGTTGCCATCTTGAGTCATACCTTTCCTGCCCTGCAGTGTCCCAGAGCTGAAGATGGATCCTCTGTCCTCTGCCACCAACACCATCCGGCCCATTGGGTCTATACACCTGTAAAAGGTAAATTTGCAAGACTGTTACCAGTCCAGCTGCTACAGAACACAGAATAACTGACATTTAAAGTCATTAAATGCAGCAAAAGTAGCACTGCTGATACACAGATCCCAGTTACAACTCAATCCTCTGCTTTGTAAGACAAAAGTAGTATGAGATGCATTTTAATATTGCATCCAATTAAATATTTAAAAATAAGGGTAAGAGTGAAACTGCAAAACCAGTACCCAATAGACTATGGACTCCAGACAGATATTAGAGCCATGAGACAAGATTAATTTTAGTATTTTGATTTTCTGGGTTTCTTACTACCTTACATCATATTCAAAATTAAATATGAGAAAGCAACAATGCAATCTGGCAATGTATTTGTAGTACTAGCAGAACCTCATTTGCAAACAGAATATACTCAGAGATAATGACTCTGCTACTTAGCTGCCAAAATACTGCTGAAAAATTGCTGAGGGTAGATCTTATCAGATAACAGCTTATAGAGCAGAAATTGGATGATAAAAATAAAAGCTGAAGAGCTTGCTCAGCATGAAAATATAAATAAGGGCATCTATTAGTCTTGGAAGGATCAGATAAAAATAGATTAATTTCTTCGTGTTAGGTCATCTTCTTTACCTTCAAGTGTCATTGTACCTAAGATTACAAGAGTTACAAACATATCTTTAGAGATCCACAAATTCAGCAAGTTTATGTATTATAAGATTCAGGCTCTGAAACCTAAACTTTATTCTGAGTTATCAACTATGTTGATCAAGTAAACCACCATGTTTACAATCCCACAAAAGGAACAACGACTTATTCAAGAGACCAGTTTGGCATTTAACTAAGATATCTAGTCCTTGAACTATTGTGGTGCATATCATGCACCAAAAACCAGTCTGCACAATGCCCATTACACCACCCAGATTTCTGGACACAAGAAATCTCCAGGCTACAACGAAAGACATTTAATACTTGCACACCGCAATAAAAAGCTTGTACCAACTCCATTTCTCAGAGCAGTAAGGACCAGCACCCAATTGGTTATCATACTCTAATGCTCAGCTTCATATCAGAAGTACATTTGCTTAATTTAATAACAATTCAGGGGTTGAAAAAAAGCAACCTTATATTTCATAATTCTTCTCTGCTAGTGGTGACTGCTTAGGAAGCCAGACCAGCTGCATGTACCATTTCATCCACATGTTTTAAAAAACTGCATCTTTGTTTAGTTGCCATTTCAGTTCATACCCAGCAAAAACATTTTACTACAGTTCAGTCCTTCCTTGTGAAAGGAGTTCAACAATAAAAGTGCCACTCCAGGTACTGTATGCACAACTCACGGAGTAGACACACTCATCAACACCTGCTGAGCAGAAAGAAGTGGTTTCTTAGAATCAGCTCTTTAACTTTTGGGGAAATGTGTCTGTAGGCAGCAATGACAAAAATAGCCATGTCAAACGAGGCCTTTCCCATCACAAAATTAAGCCCACAGTAACACTGACTGCTGGCCTACACATAGACAGACACCATTTTCAAGTAGCACACTCTTTATACGAACTCACCACTCTCTTTTCCCGAAAGTCAATGCCCACCGTTGTGATGAATTTGGAATTAAATTTGCCATCTGTATACTGGTAAAGAAGGCTGGTCTTTCCTACTCCAGAATCACCGAGTGCTAGGAATTTTATGAGGTAATCGTAGTCCCCATCAGACATAGTGAGAATTCAGGAGGCACCCTGAAAAGCAAAGCAAAGAGGAATAGTCAGTCAAGAGGTCTGCCAGGACTACTTCTGACAAATGTTTAAAATACAAATCACTACCTGAACTACATAGCAGTGAGTGGTGGGGCCAGTTCTGTGCTCCTTTACACCGACTTCACGTTAAACTCTCAATTACACAAATTACCAATAGCAAATTCAGCTGTGACTGGAAAAGGGCATCTTTAGTTTTATTACATTCCTCTTACTGGAAAGGGAAGGCAACACAATTTTAACTTTGTCAGGCAAGACTGAAAATCAAGGTCAAAGTATTCAAGATATCTGGAACATGAACTGCAGAACTGTTTTTAATCCGTATGGAAGCTTGCAAAAGCTACATAATTGTACTAGCAATGCAATACTGGCCACACATTCATTATGGCATTAGTAACATATGAAAAAACCTGATTTTTTTTCCAGACTGTCCACTATATTTAACAAAAATTACAATAATTTTCTATTAATAGCTATTTTTCAGTCTTGAAAAAGCTTTTTCTTGGTGTTGGGTTTTTTGTTTTGAGGAACAATTTTCAGTTTTTAAAGTTTTTATTGTAATGCTTGTTCACCATCCAAACTAAATCTTGATCCTGAATTGACATTAAACACACACACACATTTTTTCCATGGCTTATAGACATTTAAGAAATTTCCCTCTATTTTTAAAAACATAATCATATTCTCTATAGTCTGATCGAAGTGCAGGAACAGCTAAAATGTGTAACAAAAATCACTGGCAAATTTCACATGTACTAGAAAAGCTGATGTTAATGCACCAGCACTTTCCCATTGAGTAGCTACTGAGCCTCTCCTCCCCCAAAACAAACAGTAGAGAGCTGCCTTGTGCTGTGTTCAAAGACATGAACATGAAAAGATAAGCCTAAAATAACCACTCTAAAAGCAACAGAAAACTGGCATAAAATTGCCTCTTCTGAAGGACAGAAACAGATGCCAAAATCACAAAAAAAAAATCAGATGATGAAATAAAATTTTAAAAGAGTAAAATCTGCTGTTTCAACTGTAAGTATTTTTGGAACTACTTGTAACTTGAACTAGATAAAGTTATTAATTTCAAGTCAAACACTTCCGTAGTTTGCATCAATGGCAAAACACCAATTCATTTCTTGAATATCAACTCACAACTTGAGGTCTGGAACAAACTGTATTTCCAGTGTGTGGGCATCAATTGCCACCATTCAGCTAAAACCATAACTATCTTTAAAGCTTCACCTTTGTCCTGCTCTTGGTTACAAGTCAGAACTGTGACTAGTTGATGTGGCCATAAGTGGCTTACTAAAAAGCAGACACTGGTCAGATTTACCCCAGATATTCTCCAGCTGAAGAGTCAGTGGAAAGCAGCTGACACTTTTTTTTCCTTTTTGAAAAGTGTTGAAATCTCCCTTTCCCAGCCAAGGCATATTTCACATTATGCCATCAATGCCAGTAAAAGCTCACAGGAAAGGGGGTTTAGGTGACAGAGTTCACACTCACTACTACACCACAGCCAGCTAATTTACTTCCTACTGTTGTGTTCTAACCAAAGTTTTGCAGGAGAGTAGAAGACTGAAAGGGAGAACCCTGCAGCAAGAGTTATCAGTGAGCTGATTACAGAATTGCACCACAACTGCAGGACTGCATCCACCACGCAGTTCTGAAGGAGCAGCATATTCAACAGGAAGCCCAAACATTGACATAAGAACATTTTCAGAAGAAACTAAGAACCCTGATCCGTTAGACACATTCACATGTATCAGCAAAAAGAATTTGGGGGGGGGAGGGGGGGTGTTTCTTTTTTTAAATCCTCTCCCCTTTTGGGGAAGGAAAAAAAAAGTAAAACCAGATCACCTACCTTGTAGCTCTACAAAGTCATTCCATTGAAATGTACCAGAAGAAAGGGAAAAATATTTTAAAAAACAGAGCTGGATTTTTCTAAACACTGCATTTGATTTAGACTTCCATCTCATACATGGTGTTTCCTTTGCCCTCAGATGCTCCCCAGGGGCAAAGAGCTGTGTAAGCTCATCCTCTACTCAAGCACATGTTCTTTCAGTCCCGATATCCCAAAATTAATTGTTGCTTTAAAAGACTTAGATGTAAATCTTAGGGCCAGTATATTACACAAAGACAAGCTTGCTTCACACCTTTTACTATGCTGTCCCACCCGCACAGAGGTATTTGACTCGTCAGTTTTCTGTTGGATCGCTATAGTTGTATAGAACATACTTTTAATAACAAGTACAAATGATGGCACACCTGATCACTGCTGATTTATCATGCATCCTGTGCAAGACCACACAGAGGAAGGAGGGGCATTGCAGCTCTTCCATGGAGCTGTAGGGAACTGTAACAGTTCAGCTGCACCTTCCACTAGGCAGGGCTGCATGAAAGCTCTGGCCAAAACAGAAAGGTCAAGATTAGGCCTCGGGGAAGTAAAACCTAAAGGTATTCCTAGTGTCATGTCTGATTTGTAGAGTGTCTGTCGGGACAAAAACGCCACATCATTTGGCCCACTGAAACCTCAATTCTCCCTGTGGCTGGTAAGAAATACAATTTCCAAAGGACTGACAGAGGACGAGGAACCCTTCACAGGAAGGGCTTCTAAAAATGCCTTCCAAAGGATTTACTAGAGAAGGAAATTTTCTCCTTCGGTTTTGAAATGCACACACCTCTCACTGCACCCCATAATGTCAATCTATTATTCAAATATCTCGAGGGAGTGGTTCTTGTGAAACCCTGCACAGTTAACCTATCCTTGGAGACACGTAAAGAGCTATTTTCATAGCAGTTTCAAGCTTTGTCCTCCTCCCTGTACAAATATTTAAAAAGTGATCTCCACCCTCCACTTCTGAGATCTGCAGTCCTAGTGTCCAGACACATCCAGCTTCACATAACAGAAAAAAAAAATATATTTGTTGCAAAGTATATTCAAGCAAAAACTGCCGCTTAATTTTTAAAAATCATGGCCCTGTTACTAAAACCCCATCCCGTTTTTTCCTTCCAATTTTGCTTTTTTTTTTTAATTAGGTTTTAGAGCTTCATACTTTCCAGTCTTTCCTTCCACATTTCTATACCTTGTATATTAGGAGAGTAGGAGGTAGAAAAGGAAGATTCAGAGAAAATTAATTACACAATTAGAATTCACCAGGTCACCAAAAGTAAATTATTCCCAAATCTTGCTTCTAAGAGTAAGAACTCCTTGGTTTAAAAAAAATTCACTGATGGACGCAGTTTTGATCTCCACTTCAAGCCCTCCACAGTTTTGCCTGTTGTAAATCCCTCCTGAAATCCCATTCAGCTCTGGCTTTGCACTCTGCCTGGTATGCAGACGGACAGGAGCCATGAGCAAGTGCTGGAAAAGCTCCAGTGGCCTCTTCCACGGCTGACAGGACCCCCACACCCATCATCTGAGCTGTGCTTGTACAGCTGCTGCTCTGAAGTCTCCACACACACACACACAGATCGTGCCTTGTCAAGAAGGGATTCTCTGCAAATCAAGTGCTCCTCTTGTTCCCTGCATTTCCTAGTCTGAGGTACTTTCACATTACAGACATCAATGTTAACAGGTTCATATTTTTGCCTCTGGGACACAAATATCACAGCACTATTGTGTGACAAAACATTCCAGACTATGGCAGATTTGCTCCTGTATAAATTAAGGAAATTGGCTTGGCATGCAGGATTTCCCCCATGTAGTATGGGAATAGGGAATATGCTTCCTGAACTGGCCCTACACAAAACATGCAAATCCTGTGCTGCTACTGATGGAGAGAAGGATAAAGGAAGAAGGCAACAGAGATGAATAAATAAAAACTCAAGCCAAAAAACCAAAAGCATTGATCTGCAAATAAAAACATGTATACATACACACAGTGTAAAATTCAGGAAATCTGAACATGCCCCTAATCAGACAGTCCTCAAGCACACCAGTTTAAAGTAAGGTATACCACTTACCCCAGACTCTGCAAAAGAAATAGCTAGGGCACACTGGAGATAGTACTTCCAGTAGGAGTACTTTTCCAGCACCACCTCCTCAGCACACAGCCAAGAGGCTTACGTGTCACCTGTTTGCAACCATGTTGATGGGTGCTCAGAGATAAAGAGGTGTGCCCACATCTGTGTCTAAGGAGGGTGCTGCCTCACTGCATGGCTGGAAAGCAATTATACAGCTCACATGTCCCTTTTATTCCTAGAGGAAAACAGCATTTCAAAAGAGATTTGTGCAAGACCTACGTTGGAGCAGATCTAAAGTTGCTGCAAAATCACCCACACACCTTAAAACAATTCAATTGTTCCTAACAGGGGTTTTCATTCAAACATGCATTAATGATGGAGTATATGGATCATAGCTGTTCAGTTCCATTCATAGCTTTACATCCTTTACCTCAGGTTTGAGGAGAATACAGCAGTCTTTAATGTAAACTGTTTCCTTTCTGTTGAGGCTGCATGCTTGTGATTAGAGTTGACATGGGCATCGGGGGAAAATGAGTCCAAATCCCCCACATACAGAAAAAGAAGATACTGCAGGTCTCTCAGTGGGCAATAATGCATTTCCACAGATTTGATCATTCTGCAAGTGCACATCAGTTCATACTAAAATTTTTTTTCACCCAGGTACTACACAAATTTAAGCTTCAAGAGTGTTTTATGTGCCACTCCATCTGTTCCAGCAGAAAAACTGAGAAAGTGATCCACAGAGAAATAAGCTCAGTAATCCTGTCACACCAGCATTGCCACCACACTACAGCAAGGCAATAACCACATTC
>NW_008239758.1:87703-96061 GCF_000691975.1 Corvus brachyrhynchos | reverse complement strand
TGCTCAGTGTGGGCAGAGCACAGTGAATGGCCTCACCCTGCTCTAAGGCTCCAGCAGCACCTGAAGGCTTGAAGAACTGGTCAATCAGACACGTGTCAGCTCTGTCCAAACAAGTGACAGAGACTTAAATAATGCTCCTGCTTAGTCAGCACTTTGTTAGAAGTGCTTTGTTAAAAGCTGCCAGATCCGTACAAATGTAACAAACATATCATTTATATTTCATAAACTCAAGTAACTGCTGCATTGGGGGAAGAGAACTAATGAATAAGCACTTCACCAAAATGTTCTGAGCTGCACTATTGTTTTTCTTAGGGAAATATATGACCCGGCTTGCTTTAGTTTTGGCCAAAATGACACTTTCTGCGACTTCTGGGGCTTTTCTGTAGCATGAATAAGAAGAAAATACCCCTTGGTTACTTTCAATTGCTTTACCTGACATTTTACTATTATGATGTTTTTAGTTTCAGCTGCAGAGAAACTTTAAGGAATTGCAGGATCAATGTCTAAGGAGTCCCTCTTTCTTGGAAAGATCTAACTAATTTTAAGGGTGCTCAAGATATAGAAGAATCTGCAAAATTAGGTACAAAAACACAGGCTGGGAGGTTTTAGCCTCCACTGATGTCACTTTCGTTTGGCTGAAGGTGCTCTACAACCATTTTTCAGTATCGCTACAACTGCAGCATTTTGAGAGCACGAACTGATGGGCACACAAAGCACTGTGAGAATGAGCTATAATGGGAGATGCCAGGCATGAAATTATAATCCCACCCAGAAAGGGGGCACAAAAGGGAAGCAACAGGCCTGCAGATGTGGTGAGAACCTTGCACAACAGGCCAGGCAAGGGAGCAGCAGATTCTGGACTTTGTTTCCAGAAAACCAGGAGAAACTAGGAATGGAGAAGCCAGGAAATGAAACAACAGTTAGTTTTGCAACTGCTTTTGCATTTCAGCATCACCAAACCAACAAATAGGCAGCTGAATTTCAAAGGTTGGCTCAGTTACATAAATGAATGAAAGGCAGCATGGAACTGGAAAAAAATGAAGAATAATCAGGAATGTTGCAGATGGTTGTCCAATAGTCCCCATACGGGAGGATTTTTGTGCAGTTTCAACTTCTGTGCAAAAAGCACAGCACCATCTCTATTCCCTCATCAGTTCCTAACATTTTCATGCTCCATGGTAAGGAAATACTGTAGATAAATAGAGATTTGCAACGCTATGTGATAAAAACAGTTGAACTCTCTCAGAGGACCTGTCACTCTCCTGGGAACAAGAGCTTTTGCCTCTCAAGTTACCTCTTTGCACTCTCATCAGAAGCTGCTTTCAAGTTAGAGCAGTGAAGTAAACATTGGTGTAAACTGAATAAACTCCAGAGTAAACTGGGGAAAATAAAGCAAGCATTTTTAATTCCTTTAAGCAGTTCCATACTACTTACTCCATCTTCAACCATTCCCCTCTTCCTCTAATAAATACATTAAGACACAGTGGCTTCCAAGTTAACTGCCATGCTTTTTCACTAACTTATACATAGGAAATGCAGAGCATCCTCCCTAACATGACAATTCTGACCACTTCGGGACCCACCTCCTTCCTCGCAGCCTAACCTTAACATCTGGAACACATCGCTGTACTGTACCTACTCTTCCCAGGATCAAGGAATTATGAATGACAGTCCTACACAGATATACACATTTTCCAACTGTTTCAGAAAAACAGGAGCCACAGGGATTTCACCCACAAAGTTGGTTATATTCACAGATGGGAAATATCCAGGAGTTTGACCACCCCCTCATTCAGCAACACTTTCAAAATTCAGAAGGGCGAGAAAAAAGAGCACACTTCTATTTCTGACCCCAGAAATAGCCACTGAACGGTAAAGGAGAAGATAATAAGAATCACATAGGATAATAAGAATTGAGTATTTCTTTAAGGAAGGGTTTGGTTTTCCAGGAGATAAAAATCTCCAGCAGATAAGCAAACACATGAAAATGCAGAATAAGAGGAATAATTAAAAAAAAAAAAGTTAAAAATCTGAAAACTGAAAAAGGAAGCAGTTTCATATGTGCAGGTAAAATATGAACGAAATGGCATCTCAAGGAAAACAAGTGCACGTATTCATGCTAAAGAAAGTGTAAGTTATGCTCTACCTATAGGGGTGATTCAGTAGGCTGCAATACATATTAATCAGGCCAGGTTCTTTGTTTAAGCCCATTAAAGCACACACTGTAAATGGCCAGAGGAAAATACCTGCAGCTTCTTTAGAAAAAATATAACAATATGGATATAGATATATTTCTCTTTCAGAAGAGGAAGGTTCTCAGCTATCTTCTACCTTATTTCATAGGCCAGATACCTGGAACACAGAAAATAATTCTCCAAGAGGTCACACTGCCAAGCTTATGAAGGATACCAGATACATCCTGCATTAGAGAGGAATAATCTGGCAAAATAAATTATCCTGATTAGGTCAATTAGAAGTCAATGGAAAAGGTCAGCTACCAGACACCTGAAGATACCTCCTAATCATTGTTAGATAAAAGTGAAGACCACATAAATGTGATACAGACTATAAAACTACATCTTTTATCTAACATGATGTGGGCAAGCATACAAAGGGGTGAGGCAGGAAAGAACTGCAGTACAGAATTTAATCCACCTTTTCATTATTTGAATTGGAAAATACATGGGTTGTTGTTTTTGTTCGGTTTTTTTTTTTTTTTTGTAGGGGGTAAACACTTTTCCTTGCTAAGCTGGTTGTTGATTGGAAGATACAACAAAAGTTACCCTTTTTTTCAGCAGCCACTGCCATTCTTTAGCATTATGGCTTTTCTGTAATATTGAGATCTGTTCTAACTACAACAAAACTAACAGGGGTCACAGTATAGAGGATTTCTAACATTCTGTTCTTCTGGTTATTTCTTAGGAAGTTAAATGCTTTCTCATTATTTAGGTGCCATTGAAATATCAAAAAAATTTTAACTCCATCAGAAGTTTTTTTGAAAGCAGCTAATCACAAGGCATCCTGGCCTTTTGGAGCAGGACTAATGTGTCAGATCATAGTTCCAGCAACCAGTGAAAACATCCTGTTCCCCAGAAAATTCACTGGTTATCAAAGCTACTGACTGAACAACTAAGCCATATCCATTTCTAGTGAGCTGAAAAACTCTACTATCTATGGATATCAGGCATGACATTAGGAGTCATAAAAAGTTACTTGTGAAAATGTTTAATCAGAGGGATTTCTTAAATGAATCTAGCAAAAAGGACAAAATAAGTTTGTAGTTATCTGTGGGAAAGCAAGGGAAACTGTCATTTAGAACCCTGTCCAGCAACTAGAAAAGGTTATTTCTTCTATTCCTCAAATCCAGCATCCCAGGACAGTCAGAGATGCTAAGCAAGGAAGTGTACAAATGGACAGAGATGGAAGGATGGATCTAGATGGATAAAACTGAGACTCACAGCTAGCACTCACTTCCCCCAAACTTTTAAGTACCATACAGTCTTGACAGAAGCATCCTTGCAGGTGCAGAGCTCACTGGACCTACCTGACATTGTGCTGCCATGGGAAGCCAGTCAGAGCAGTGCAGGCTGGCAGGAAGACACTTGAGCAGGACACTCAGGAGTTTGAGAGGTGGGTGTCAGCTGTGAATAATCTGCTCCTAAGAGGTCTCAAAAAGAAACTGAGCCTTTCATTTCAGAGTCTGTAATAGCTACAGTCTGAGAAAGAGATTTTCAGCCAGTACTGTCTGAGAGAGAGATTTTCAACCAGTACTGAGCAGGACTTGTTTAATAAACATGTTTGGAGATAGTGAGCATATGTGACATGTTTTATAGATGCTATGCAAAGGTTAGAAATAACTTGCTGAGAATACTCTGGCCATAACTTAACAAGTCCATTAGATAATAAAACACCATGTCTGCCTGAAGTAGGCTGTATACAATAGGCCACAACCTGTTCTCTTCAGGAAGTTACTAACGTGCGACAGTAAAACAGAAATCTTCATGGAAATCTTCGTGTGACAGCAAGACACAGCCGCCTTGGAGCATGCTTGTGTCTCAAAAGTATGACTCAAACTCTTCTAACAAAGCAAAGTTAAATGATGGTTTTTGAGTGGGGTTTTCTTTCAAGAATTGAAAGCCATGCCCCTACTTCCACCCTATCCTCCATTTGAACATCTCTGGAACTGCAGCACGAATTAACACTGCCCAAGCCTCCTACTGAGGCCCTGCAGTCTGCCAAAATACTCAGACAGTGCTTTGGAAAAATGTTGGCTTCAATTCGTATCCTAGCACAGCTTTCTAGAGCCTCAGGGAAGGCATAATTCAAAAGAAGCACTGATTAAGCAGGCTGAACTGCTCAACACAAAGCTTCCATTCAAAAAGCCTGCTGTTTTTCAGCCTGAGTTGCCAACAATATTTATCTCACTGCTCAGATCACAATCCCATATTACAGCATGAATTATAGTTAAATCCTGATACACAGCAAAGACTTCTGAGATAAACAGCGCAGCAAACCAGAATTTCTTACACTAATCGGTGTTATGTAGGAATATATGAGCAAGGAAAGCAAAAAGCAGCACAAGTGTAATGCCACAGTTTGCCCATACCTTTCTTTTTAGTTATTCCCAGACAGAGGCAGTGCCCCAAGATGGCTGTAGAGTAAAACCCCACCTGAAACCTGGCAGCTGTTGCCAGCTTTTCCTACTGCAGATGCCTTCCTAAAGAATTCTTTCATAACATTTCATGCACACAAAGCATCCTCAATTTCACTTGAGCTGACCTACAGTAATAGGCAATTCTCTACCTCTGCCCTCAGAAGTCTTCAATTAAAATTCAGACTGGTTCTGTGTATAGCTAATAAACGGCTTAGCAGCAGTGAGCTTACGGAACAACCACCTCTATAATCCAAGTTCCAGAAAAAATACACAAAACTTTTCTATGAAAATAAATTGCCAGTCAGAATGCTCTAATTGACCCAAGCAGTGCAAGTTTCCTGTCAAAAACTGTGTCAGGGAAACACATATGCAGTTATCACACCACAGTGCATACAGACTGTGCCGTCTTGGCTTAACACCAAATAGAAACATTGCCTGCTCATGAAGAACTCAAAAATCTCACACAAACTGGCAAACCAATTTCATGGAACAATTCTACACCATAATTGAGAAAGGCATCAAACCTCTGAAATGAAGAATGGAATATAATGGGTAAGCAATATGAAAATCTATTCAGCTATACCCTTCTGAGCATAAGTCACAAGAAACAGACATATGTAATGGTATTGCCCCCCAAGAGTTTCTATATGAAAAGACTCATTAAAGTAGGTGCTGGTGTTTCATCATCTACTAAAAGACTGGCTTTGGCTTGCAGCATTTGGTTTGATTTTAAATCAATGCATGTGATTTACTATAGAAGGAACTAAGAATCCAGTAATGAGATTGCAATAAAACAAATAAAGTATGTGAAAAAAGAAAATCTCAGTTAGCACTAATCAGTACAGCTGCAGTGCCTATAGAGGAGCTATGCTAACTAACCCACTCGCTCCCAGAGAATTTCCTCACCAAGATCCCAGTTCTTCTGTTTATACCAACAGTTGCATCACAATGTATCAAAACTGATTTTTTTTAAAGAAATTGTATCCCTATAACACAGTGTTTAAACAAAATTCAGAAGCAGGAACTACACCGTTTCCTAGTTACGAAGTAAAACATTTTAGAACTAATAAAAGTTGCTCCTTTTTCTCCTTCCCATTGTCTAGAGCTTATTTCTCTTCTACTAGGGTACCTTCCAGATCTTTTTCCATTAACTGGTTTTAAGATTTTTTGAGGTCATTCTAAGTTTTCTACAGTTTCAGAATTTTTGTTGGTCTTTTTTTCTAGTTTTTTTTCTTAAGAAAAAAAATTACAATTTCTCTTTAATGCCATCGTTAGTGACATGCTTAAAGAAGCCCAGCTGAATTAGACTCCCAGTGTGTCTTTACCAGGCTTAATTACCACGGATATTTGGTTTAAGATGGTGTTGTAAATGAAAGACATGCTGGAAACACGCAAATATACTGAAATTCAATGGGAGTATGGTGAGGAAAAGGGTGGCAGCACCAAATGCTAGCATATTGTTTTGCAGTGTACAAAAGAATCCCAATATTATCAAAATTTAATCATCAGATAACTCAGGCTATTAGAAATCACTACACTAAAAGGTGCTAGAAATAGTTTCTGTAACAAACATTCAAAATGCACATGTAATGCAATAAATGAAATTATTATATAACAGTAAATTACAGTGAAGCAGCTACAACAACCAATCCGTCCACACACCACAGGAAAAACAAAACCAGTAAGCCAAGCATCAATGTTTACAAAACCCTTTTCACCAGTTATTTTATATAAACTTTTAATACACTGGGGATGTCTATAAGGGAACAGCAAGAAAAGAGACTTGTTTAACTACATTTATGAATTTCTCACTTCTCTCTCATAAACACAAGTCAGCTGGTGATGTCCTGGAGGAGAAAAATCATCTTAAGACATTCTAGGCTAGACATCAAATAAAACCCTGGGAAAGCCTCGTGACCTTCCCACAGAAGTGGAGGAGAATACTGTTTTCTGTTCTCCGAACAACTCCTCCTTGGTTATTTACAGTCTACAAAAACTGGACTTTTGGTCCATGATTAAAAAAATGCTGGCAAACACGTGGCTAGAAAGGATGCCCAAACAAAAGCATGCTTGGGGTGGCATGGCACAACTCAGTCAGATGTGTCAGCCATATATTCTGAGTTTCTTCCAAAGGAGATACAAAAGACAGTAATAACAGCCCATTTTCATATTGCTTTTACCGTAATTAAAGATTCAAGTCATTACTATATGACTGAACAAGGAATGTGAACTAGATGAGCTCACAGGGTTCCTTGCTATTCAATTTCTTTTGATAATTAAAAATAACAGACTGTGAAGCACACCATTTTCATTCCTTTTATCATCCCTTTAGCGAACACAATAACAAACATGTTGGTGCACAATGCGGTTAAAAAACCCCACCATTCTAAAGGACTACTTTATTCAGTGTAGTTTATCTTTAAATGCTAACAGGAACACATGAAGAAATAGAGGGGAAGAAAGTTCAAGCACTGCAACATTTAAAAATACTGAGTTACTTTGTTCATTATTCTGAACCTTATTTGCACAGCACGCTTTACTATCAGGGGTCCAACTCCTCCTTCCAACTGCAGAACAAGCTTGACTTAACACAGAAGAAAATGTAAGCTGATGACTTGGGACCAGAACGGGCATCTTATGGCTACTGGATCCGGTCACTGGTCACTGCAGTCATTCTATTTTATTAATAAACTTACCCTGGTTTGTCTTTAAATCTGACTGATTTATTTGTGAAAAGCAATTACTTAATACATACCACAAGAGCTGCAATTTTGTCATTTAACCCCAAAGCCTATGTGTTACATGAGCCAAGTGTACACCCCAGCTTTACTTTTCCCTCTAGAACGTGAGGATGCAGGAGTGCTGAACTCTCTCTCAAAATCAGAATATTCCAGGCAGCTTGTTAAAGTCCAGCAACATTGTTTCAAAGCTCTTAACAGAGGAACAGCTGGCACACGACAGTCAGCTCAAGGAAAACAATGTAATAAATCTCATGAAAATAAATGGAAAAGAAAAAGGGTTTACATACCTATGTTTGACAGCTGTGAATGGATCTGTAGTTTTCCAATTGTGCTTCAGTGACGAGTTTCCTGACCCAGCTCAGATCTCTTGAATACCATAGTCAGGCACAAAGAGCCATTTCTCATCTACAGGAAGCATCAGCAAAGAGAGAAAATAAAACCAAAACAGCGTAGTTCAGACCAATAGCTCTAACATTCACAGGACATGGGAAGCTGCCAACCCCACACAACCACCCTCCCCACCTAATTACATTCAGCTGCTTGTCATGTGGTCTTGCTGACAGATCAACTGATCTCTTTTCCCCCTTTTAAAAGTAAGCAAAGTAGCTAACTATACCTCCCTAAACCAGGTAACACACCTTGAGCTTTTGCATAAACTACTGACCCTCCTCCTTGTCATAGGGAGAGGAAGTTGCAGTGTGTGAGTGCAACTTTTTCTAAGTATACAAAAAAATAAAATACAGCAAACACAATAGCCTACTCTACTGAAACACAGCAAGCACCAAAGTTCCCCAGAGTGGTTTTATTTCCCACCTTTACGGACAGCAGAAAAGGTTAGTGATAACAAAATCACCACAGATACCAGAGAGAGACCGTGTGAGAGGGAGCTGGAAGGATTTGGGAGGACAGTGGCAGCTGTACTGTAGGACCTTGTAGGCATCTGTGTCCAGTCCTCTCTGCTGA
>NW_008239758.1:77816-87600 GCF_000691975.1 Corvus brachyrhynchos | reverse complement strand
TGAACCACTTCTGATGGCAACAAGCTCCAAGAAGAGATCGGAATGATGATATTGCCAGAAACTTTCTGAAACACTGATGCTAAACCTGCAAGCTCCTGTCCCTGCACAATCTTAAGAGACACATGCAGACATTTTAAACGACTCCAAGGAAATAAAACTACTGATTGAACATGTAAACCAACTCTTCAATGAGTCAGTTTCCAAGGGCCTGTTAACACAGGCCCCTAAGATGCAGAATTCACACGTCTGCCCTGATTTCAACACCGGTGTCTGCACTGAGGCACTCGCTGGATGGAGGGTCCTGCACTGGATCCAAGGGCTGAGACAGGATCTTCACAGCCCCCTGCAGTCCCACGAGACCTCTTCCCCTCTCAGACACCCCTGACATTACAGATGCTCACAGGAGAGGACTGAAAGGTGTGGACAAAGCAAGTTTTGCACTCACTATGTAAGATTTAGCAGATGTGAGCTTTTGCAGACAAGTGTCCTTGCACAATCCTTTCTTGCCTCAGTTTCTTTCCTCAAGCTGCTTCAAGAGCAGCAAAGAAAGAAAATTAAGGTGGTGTCTAAAACTAGTCTCCAATCTTATAATTTAAGAAGTGCTGCAGACAGGCTGCTACAAACTTTTAACGTATGGATTCATCTACCAATAACAAAGACAGCTCCACATGCTTCTTAACTCACTTGTTTCAGTGTTCAACTATCTCGCCTCCTCTCGTGAATCGAGGCAATTTTTATTTTCCTTGCCCTGGTGAACATCTAAGTTCTGTTATACAGAGCTGGAACACTTTTTATGCCCTGCCTTAGCTTTTCCCCAGAATTAACTAAGATATATTTCTTTGACGTTTAGTTACAGGTTGTAATTTTTAAAACTCTACCTCTTCTTGGTTCAATCCAATCTTCTATAAATTTCACCAGTTTTAGAGGAATATAAAGGACTCTTTTTTGCTCCTACATGCAATTAAAAAACAGAATTGCACTCAATTTTCAGCAACATGCACATTTTTAATCTTTAACTGCTTGCTTCCCTGATCAATACTGGTACATTTGCTTAACTGTGAAGAAATATTCAGACCACAAGCACCCTAGAATTTCTGGTAACTGCTCCAGAGTGCAGAAGGAGGAACAGGATAAGAAGTGTTGACAGACAAAGCAGCAACTTGTCTGCCATGTTGCAAACAGCCCTGGGGGGTGACTACACACACTGAGCACAAACTGTCTGTCTGGAAGTCTCAACCAGCAATGTAAATGGAGTTCAAACTCCTCCACACAGTCACATGTTTGCCATCTTTAATGGAAAAACAATTCATAAATAATCCCCAGACTTCAGTGTTTTATTTCAGGATGAAATGAGGCTGCTCAACTTGCCTCTTACCAACTTGGTGTGAGGAACACCAACTAATTTTTCCTTCCCTCCTCCCAGACAAGGGTTTTATCCAAAACAGTAAGACTTTGCCAGAAAGGTACAGCTGAAATAAAGAGGTTTTCTTGAGGGTGAAGTTATGTTGATTTCAAACTGGAGATTTATAAACTGGGAAGACATCAATGTTTGGTTATTTATAGTCTCTGTTTTTAAACAAACACGTCTGCAGCCTCTCAGCAAATGCTGCACAGGCAGCTGAGCCAGCCCTGCTGTGGTGGCAGGAAGCAAAAGCAAACCAAGCAGCAGCAGCTGGAACAGGAACCACTGCAGGCAGCCCAAGGTGAGCCTTCCTCCCACTGCTACCCCAATCCGAGGGGGTTATAAGAGCTTGGACATCTTCTCAGTTTATGTAGGGGATCAAAATTACACCAGTAAAGTTCTGAAACTGTGAAAAGCAGTTTTGAAGCTCCAGCTCTACAAAGGAATAACCATCTATTTAGTTATTCAATATTCCTGATGTTTTTACAAGTTCTATGAACAGGTTGTATGAACAAAGTTATCTCAATGCATGGAATTTATGGTCTACTTGTAAAAATTTTGTATGCTTTGCAGGCCCAGGAATTCAAGAGGAAATTTGAGGAGTTAAACACAGTGAACAGTGTGGAGCATTCTTCATTACAAGCATCAGAATATTTGCCTTCATACATTCCATGCCCCTGAGAAAATTTGCAGGTGTCCAAACTGTCCTGTAGCAGATGTTTCTTCTGTAAGAAAAATGCTGATTGCTACCTGCCCACAGAAATAAAGACATCTGCCACTGGAGAGAGGAATAGGAGAAGAAGTGGATCTAGTAACAGCCCATTTCAGATAATGCTACAGAACACACCCCTGTTTCCAAAGCCAAGAGCTGTGCCTAACATCAATGTCATCTGCCCCTGCTCTGCAGTAACATATCAATACCTCAGGACAGAACTCAAAAGACCTGCAAGGAGGAGATAAATTCCATATAAAGGATTTTTTCTTTTGCTTTCCTCTCACCAGTATCCTTTCAGGGAAGAAAAGAAAAAGAAAAAGAAAAAAAAAAAAAAAAAGAAGAGACGACAACCCACACTCACAAAATCAGCTTTCACACCAGAGCTCCAGAACTGTAACAGCTGAACTTTGCCAGGACCAAATCATGAAATATCCCCTCAGTGATTAAAATAAAAGTAGGTCAGGCAGGCCTTTCTGCTACCCAAAGGCACACCTGCTAAATATTTAGCAATATTCAGATTAAACTAAAACTTTCATTATGTTCTTTCAACTGTAAGCCAATCTAGGCAATTTTAGTAATGGTGACAGAGCTTTCTTTCAGCATTGCAAGAGATAAAATATCGGTATATTTAAGGTCTGTAGATTTCACCTGGAAAAGAGGTTCTTTAAAATAATCTGCTCCAAGAGAGGCTCTAGATAACTACCTTTCAAGAATTACCAGGGTCTCTTCAACAATAAAAAGTTAACAGTAAAATAATCAACAACTGAAAAGCATCAGCTTTGCTTTCACAGAACATCACACTGCCTAAAGACAGGAATCCTTTGCAGCAGCTGGGCACTCAAGATCAGCACTTTGAGAAACTTCAGACCAAACTCCTGTCATCAGAAAAAACATCAAAAGATTGCTTCCCAAAACAAGATTTATATATGGTTATATTTGGCCTCAAAAAAGATTAGTAAAATTATCCCAAACAAGCGACTTTAATTGATCTGTCAATTCTGTTCAACCGCAGAATTTCTGCCTCTACATCACTTTCTGTTAATGCCCACGTAGGCACAGTCTATCCCCAAGGCAAAGCCAAGCGTAGATACCTACTCCAGATCTGAATTAGAAGGGGAAGGAAAGAACCCTTTAATACCTGAACCAGGTTCTCTCTTATTACAGGTCTGAAATATCAGAAAGAAAATTGTATTAAAAAATACTATCGTACATGTCTTTGTATAAGATGTTAAAACACCAAGAAATGGTGAAAACAAGTTTATTTAAAATGGCAATAAAATGTGTATGAATAAACATGAGTATTTGTTCTGACTGAAATGAGCAAATGTCATCATTTTGCATGTAGGAAATGGTATTTTGGCAACATTTGCACTACTCAAATTATATAATCTGTACTCAAAAGAACATTTAATCTAAAGACGGATGGATTATTTGACATGCTACAGCTCTTCTGTGAGACTATGTTGGTTCACATTTGGTAAGACTTATGAAGTGTGTGCCTGACTGCATGAGGAGAGCACCTAGAGCAGTACTGCATGAGACACCAGTGGCCCTGCATTGGGTGAGAAGCTGTAAAAGCACACCAATAATCTGATGTCTCTATCTTCAGCCTGAAGAGCTACAAATCTCATTTTAGATCAGTGATCTTTGTCTACTTTAAAGGGTTGATGACTAAGTGAACTTTTTAAATTAAAAAACATAGTAGCTTTGCAGGAAGCTTCTGTCCCAATTTAAAGGAACATGTGCACTACAGCTACTTAAGAAAGGATTTTCAAGGTTTTACAATCCTATATTAATACAGCTTTGAAAGTGTCTGTCATATTTTTATCCACACTAAAGATTGATTGATATGTGTTTATTCTTAGCACTACCTAATCCAACATGTTATTTGAAAACCAATTTCAGCAGAGCTGGGTTCTCTTTCCAGCAAAAGAAGACCTTGTTCACATCTTTTCTGAATCTACTTAATAGGGCAAGTGGTTCTTCATTCTCCTCACAAGCTGACAACAGTGCCTTTTACACTTTAAATCTGCCCTCAGGAGGAAAAATGGAAAGGTTAGTTATGTGAAATATGTGACAGACAGAGAAGTCTGCTGCTTCTGAGCTACAGCAGAGTAATGCTTCTGCAGTGTATTGTTCTTTGATCTTCCATGCAATGAAGCACATGAAACCAAATTAAACACCTGTGATGCCTATTTTTTTCTACCATTTCTTAAAGCATGAACACCATTAACATTACAGCTCCTTCATATTCCCATTTATTCAGTGACTCCCCGGGTTAACTAACCTGACTGGTCGATCTGCCTTCCTTCAGGGTGTGCAGGAGGAATGAGTGGGCTTGGAAAGGTGGTGATTCTGCAGTACATTACCAAAGTAGGCCTTCAGTTCCATTGGCCCCATTCCAGTCCCTGTGTGACTCCCAGTTACTAAAAACGTTACTGCTCCCATTCTTCATGCTCCCACAAGATGCTAGGCTGAAGAAAAATTCCCTAGGGCTCAACACACCACACTAGAGATTATAAATGCAATAATGACTTCTTGGAACAAAGCTCCAAATTTGCAATGCAAAAAACAAAGCTGAAATGAGGACATGCCTCTTAGCCTGGTTTCCTAAGGAAACAAAGCTCATTAGAGAAGGGCAGAGACACTGAATTTCTGTTATTTCTGCCTTCTCCCCCAACATTTGAATCTGCTGATCAGCTTTAACATTCCTTTACAGAGGGGAAGAAGCCACATAGATCTGAACTTTCTCTATACTTTGTGAAAAAATGGCAAGCTGGGTAAAGGGATGTGTGGGACGCTGCCTCCCCTGAAAGCTAGCAGTTACAGTTTCCAGTTCTGCAAGGGAAACCCACCAGCTGCCCAGGTCGTACCTGCCGCAGCACATACTGTGACCGTCATTCAATATTACATTTGCTTTCAAGTTGAATTTAAAAGACACCATCTATTTTAAAAGCAAATCTACTATTAAAAAGTGAATGGAATAAAACCACTCATGTTTTAAAACCTACTAAAAAGCATGATTCTACTTTTGCAGCACGTTCTTTTCGCAGGCCTTCCAAAGCCTGCTCTGCAGCTCCTCATGACACACAGCAGAATCTCAGGCCCTGTGGGCTATATCCAAACAGACAATTCTAGAAAACTATCAAATAGAGATTTATAGTCACCTCTTCTATTTCACAGATAAAGAACATTTTAAAAACTACTACTTTAACAGCTCCAACTTGAGTCTACATTTATCCAAACTAAAATTATGAGAATTTTGCTATTAAATTCAGAAGAAACACAATCAAATCAGACAGTACTATCTCCAAACTCTGTTAACACCATCTCTGTACAGAGATGTCTATCCTGACACTGTTCCAAGAAAAAAACATGGAAAAAAAATAAGTATTAGTCAGACAGTTCACGCTCTGACAGAAAAGACCTGTCAAGTTGAATCAATGTTAGAGGAGAAAGTCAGTGGAGCATGTGCAGTTACATGCACAGGATCTGATAGTGCTGCATGAGAAAGACTCTGTTGGAAACGGATGATACCAGCAGGGCTAGAAATAACCTGATACCTGTATTTTGGGTCATATTCTGTCACGTATAAAGTTTGGTTTAGAACAAAACTAGTGGGGATGGGGGAGGAGGAATTATGATTAGCCTCTGCAATTAAAAAAAAAAAAAAACAAGCCACCATAAAAAGACCCCAATTATCCTGCTTTTTGCTATAATTCACATTCCGAATGTTATTAGGCTTCCAAGCAGACTTGGAAAGCACCAGCCATTGGCAATAACTGTAGCAGCAATTCATCTCATACAAACCTTGCATAAAACAGCTTCACAGCACAAGCAATCCCACAACTGTGAGCCTTGAGTGATTCCCTGAAATTCTCAAAATGCACCACCACTCCATGACAGTCACAAAATCACCAGCAGGGATCTCCAGGAGGAAGCTAATTTCCCTCAGCAACTACCAATATAAAATACTGTACTAGCAAGACTGGTGGATACACAAGAGAAAAAACAGAAAACTTGCATTTTTTATTCATAGAAATGAATAAAGTTTTCTTTTCCCCCTATCCAACATACATGCTTTATTGGTCCTTATCACTACTAGCAGCCTTCAGTCCAGTCCAAGTATTTCCTCTCCCCAGTTGTGTTACTGCAAAGAATTGTTTTCTTCCTTTCAGTTCACAGAGCAACCGTTTTCCTTACCGTCTTTGGGCGATAAGAGAACCAAATGAAATATCCCACAGTTAGGAAGATAATGAGCCAGACCTTAAGACAGACTGGGCTGACTTTGGACAACAGCACTTCTCCAGAGAACCTTCATCACCTTTTAATGACACATGCTTAACAGAAGTATTATAAAAATTGTGCAACAGTTGTTTTCAGTTTTGCTTTGCATTCTGCTGTTTCTAATTCAAACCTGAAAGGGGCTTACATACTTGAAAGCCTATCCTTTCCAACAAAATAAACTGCTCTTAAAAGAGGCATTGCTTCTACTCTTGGAGCTCAACTTACCTGAAAGTATTACTCCAGATTCAGAGTTTTTATCCACTTTGCTATTTATTCCTTTATCCTGTTATCACCTTTCAAACCAATAGCTCTGCACAGCTGCAAAACTGGAATCACAAACTCCAAAGTTAATTTGGAATCAGCTACTTGATTTACTTGATGGGTGTAGCAGTGTCCTTACACCCATCCAGTGCTTTATTTGCATATAAAATATCATAAAATATTTCAGCAAGGTGTACTCCTTAAAGTCCTTTCATTCACATATCACATTGACACAAAGAATTATTGCAGAAGTGCAGATTAATTTTCAAAATACCCTTCACAAGTAAATTTTTTTTCAAAATACCCTTCACATAAATTTGACTTTCAATTTAAAAACATTGCTCACATATATACCAACTTCTTTTGTCTACTGCAAACCACAGATTTCTGGAAAATTTTTACTCCTGCTAAATTTGTATCTTCACTGGTGTTTTCTGCCCCTTTGCTACCTTATTACCAGTCTTCACATTGTCTTCCGGAAGTGCCTTTTAGAAATGGGTTTGCAAACTCAGGAAAATATCACTGCACTGGTTTACATTTTGATATCATCCTCAGGGCCATAGAAGCAAGGACATTTGCCTGGAAGAACTTGTTAGGTCAGCTCCAGAGTGCTGAAATGTGCCAAAATGTCAAAAAGATTCCACCACCCAGTATATGCAAAACTGTCACACACACCCCAAAGCATCCTCAGCCCTTTGAAGCCACACCAACACCAGAGGAAAAAAGTATGCTAGTTATATGCCATATTTTAATCTATATGTCATAAGGCTTATTAGACTGTAAAATAAATCACAGGCACTGAGACTACTTATTACTATAAATCAAAAGTAAATTCTGCTGTTTTATGTATGAAAACACAACAACGTAAGGCTGTTCCAGGAAAGAAAGTCAGGGCTAGGACTTATTCACAAAGCTCCACTGGAGATAAAAGGATCATTAAATCATTAAGTGATCTCAGCTGATTTAACATGGTTCGAGTTAGTCCTGCCTCCTGACAGGTATGCAGTTCTGACTAAGAAAAGAATAAAAGAAATGAGGAAAAGAAATCTCATAACCAGATGCTATACCCAGAGGAAGACTGATTTGGAATATATTTGTATGAATAGAAAAAAAATGTGTTTCTGCTATAGAAAGCTGCCTTTTAAGTAAGAATTTATCAAACCATGCTGTACTTTTTTGCCATGTTTGAAGCCAGTGTTGTAAACTCAGATTGTATTTGCAGCACTGGGTGGTATCTACAAAACAGGAGCAAAAGCAAGCTCCAGAGCACTACATATGCCAAGCCCCGAAACTGTTTATCTATAAATACCTAAGTAACCCTTTGCAGGACCAATCACAAGCGCAGAGTACAACAATGCTGCTTTAATATAGAAGGGAATATTTGATGATTAATTATTTAAATCATGAGTTTAAAACATTTTAAATGCAACTTAATTATTTGCTGGGACATCAACAGGGGAAAAAGAGTTGTCATTCTTTATATTCCACCTCTAGTGCCAATTTTGCCTGTTTCTTAAAATTAAATTAATTTCTAACTACCTCTGTTGACTGTGACAGACTGATCTTAGTAATGGTGTTGATCTGCTAGATTATGCTGAAAGCTGACAGACCTATCACTGGTCACTTAGCAGCACAGTAGATACCCGGCAGTATCAGCACAACCAAGAATTCAAAGGCACACAGGGGTTACTGCACGTAATACTTGTTTCTGTAAATGTCAGAAGCTATTTAAGAATTCTTTTATCTCATCATATCTTCTCTTTGAAAGAAAAGGAAATGTGTAACCAAGTGATAAAATAATGTGCTCCCATGTTTAACAATAGTGATAAAACAAACTTACAGTCTGGTTTTAGACATCTGGTCGCTGATGAGAAACTTTGTTAACTGTGAAAATAAACCAGTGTAAGTTGTAGAACACCCTCTCTCCCCAACTCCTTTGTGCAAGAGATGTTAAATTAGAACCCTGAACATGCTGTTCTTTTTTCCATCTTTTTAACTTATGCTTTTAAGACATCCATTTAGCATCACAAATTCTATTCCTACATTTACCTAACATTTAAAATGCATATGGTAGTATATGCTTTTCCCTTGCTGGAAAATACTTGGAACACCCACAAAATTAGTAAAAAGTTTGTGACAAGAAAGAACGGCTGAGAGAAGATGTCTGTGTAAGATTAAGTTTCCAAGAAACCGCAGGCAGAATAGATTTCGTAGAGTTTCAAAGAAAAACCTGTAAGTATAGTAATACATCACCTTGCAGAACTAACTCCAAACACGTATGTGTTATCCTGATGAAAATCTCCTAAGCACCGTCCATGAGGGAAGGAAGCGTTAGAGGAGTCATACAATCAGAAAGCTCAAAATATTCCTGATGCACCTCTAAGAGATAAAAATTGAGTGACTTTGACAGTTTTAAGCATGTCCTTTATACTTTGCTAGCACCATTAAAAATACCACTTATATATCAATATACTCTAGTTACTTACAGAGCTAGGAAAATCAATAGGTGTTTCTGATAGATTTAGCTTTCTTTAGAGCCAAGGTCATCTAAGTGTAAATTCAACCCAAGCACTGCAAATCAGGCTGAAGGGCCCTTCTGAGCCTTCTTAGCAAGAAGCCTCCCTCAGACAAACATGCACTGTTCAGAAAGGAGCAACAGGTCTGTGGATACTCACATATAAGATTTAAGTCCTGGCTAAGCAGATATAACATTATTATAGTGCTTTCACAATAATTTACCACTTTTAAAGCCTTTTTAAAAAATTTAAACCAGACATGCAATCCCTTTCTCCTCTGTAAAAAGAAACGCACGCTTAAAGCGGTGGGAAACTTGCAGGTGCTACAGCTGCTGCGCAGGAAGGCCCGAGTGGGGTTATTTGTTCGCATTCAGGGCAGCAGCTGTGAAGGGAAGCACATGAGGGGCAGTTCAAAGGCCGAGGCTCCGAACGTCTCGCTTCGATCTCCCGAGTGAGGCCCCTTTGTTAAAGCCCGGGTCGCTGTTTTGGAGGCGCGGGCCGAGTGATAGGGCGGCAGCACCCCAAATTCCCTGCCCGAAACACCGTCCTGGAGCTCTGATCAAGCCCTCTGCCGGCCCGGCCAGGCCAGGCCAGGCCGCGCCG
>NW_008239758.1:76001-77718 GCF_000691975.1 Corvus brachyrhynchos | reverse complement strand
GCCCCGCCGCAGCCACCTGGGCGGGGTGAGCGCAGCCCAAGGGCAGCACCGCGCGGTGCTCAGCGGCATTAACCGGGCTGGCTCTTCAGCCCTTCCCTCCTCACCTCTCTGAAAGATCCTGCGCCATTTAGTAAGAATTCATGAGAGGCGAAACAGGTTTTACGGCGAAAATGTGCCGTGCCTGGTTAATGCGCACCACTGTGGGTTTAATGAGTTCTTCCTGCCGCCTGCTGGCTGCCTGCCCTCCCCCGCAAGGGAAGAGTCCTCTTCACTCTCAGCAACTGCCCAATAAACGCTTTCAATCAAGCAGTTTCAAGAATTCAGCAAGCTGTCTTAAGCTCAGTTGCGTCAATAACCCTTTCCACCTGCATCACTTCAGACATCCTCTTTCTTTAGACTTTTCTAATTCAACTGCCATCTTTATGGACAATTCCAGTAGTTACATTTACAAAGGAAGCGCCTACTAGACCTGAACTACACCTCTTCAAAATAAGCTTTTCAATACATAGTGGTATTGTAAAGGACGCTGTTGGAGTCACTGCAGTAGTTCAGTGTTTGCACTGAACTTTTGCGGCAATTTGTGGCATTTCCTCATAGAATCATGGAATAGTTTGGGTTGGAAGGGACCTTAAAGACCATCTAGTTCCACCCCCCTGTCATAGGCAGGGACACCTTCCACTAGACCAGGCTGCTCCAAGCCCCATCCAGCCTGGCCTTGGACACTTCCAGGGATGGGGCATCCACAGCTTCTTTGGGCAACCTGTACCAGAGCCTACCACCCTCACTGTAAAAAATTCCTTCCTAATATCTAATCTAAACCTGCCCTCTTTCAGTTTAAAGCCACTGCCCATGTAATATTATGTCCAAACAGCATTTACTGCACTCTGCACCTCCCAGTCCACCTTCTATTGCTATCCTCCCATCTCAGCTTCCATACCACTGCCTCCAGCTATCACATTGTTGGCTTAAATTATAAAGACACCCAGACAATAGGTTTCTTCCCGCATTCTGTCCAAACAAGATTCTGTGTTAAAACCAAAACCTGACATAAGTTTGTCCCAAGATCTCCTGGGTTTGGCTTCTTTTTAGATTTACTGAAGTCTTGACATATCTACTGATCTGGTTTCCCCAAGTCTCAGATGCTGTTCTGTTGGACTAATCCACACCTATTCCAAGAGCCATGCTGTCTTCCTGAGTTACGCACCGAGGCTCTTCTCCAAGTACAACCCATTTTTCAGGCAGACTTATTTATTAAATATCCACTGTAACCTCACTCTGTCAGGAATGAAAGCTGTGTGTATGCACATGTGGTACGTGTGTGTATGTACCTATGGCCAGGTCTGACTGTAAGCTAAGGGTGAAAAAGCTGGGTGCAGTTCCTCTCTCAACCATTTGCACAACTGCTTTCCCAACTGAGCTGATATATTAAGAACTGAAACCGTGAGAAGCAGAGAAAAATTGTATTTATCACTTGGAGGATCAGATCAGAGGCAATCCAAGAAAACCGATGGAGCACAACCACGCAGGAGCAGCTTTCTTCTTCGAGTTTCCTGATGTTATATAAATTAAGATGTGAAACAGACTTTCAAACATTCAGAATGTCATACATAATTCAACATTCACGTCCCAAAGTCTGGTACCAAACACACAGGCACGCAGCTGCAGCTCCAGCAGGCGAGTGGCTCCCCCCCCCGGCCGGGGCGCCGGCGCGGGGGGG
>NW_008239758.1:45172-75307 GCF_000691975.1 Corvus brachyrhynchos | reverse complement strand
TCCGTCCGCCCTGCCGCGGCCGCCGCGCCCTCTTATCGCTGCCCGCGGGCCGGAGGGGACGCGGCCCCCGCGGTGCCATGGGCGGGGGAGCGCTCGGGGACGGCTTTCCATGTAAGGTGTTGGCTTGACCAGCAACAAACACCCCACCGTTCTGGCCCAAGCGGGCAGAAGGTCTCGACCGAGATGTCTCGGGTGAAACTTTTCGTTTCAGTTGGTCATGATCTGTCCTTAATATTCATAATTATGGTTACCTGACTTGGGAATGGACAAGTAGCCTAAGGGGCTACTCGTACCCACTGATCTTTGCAAGCATGTACAAAGCATTACAGCTGCTGGCTAAGGATAATGTTCAGCTGCTGGTGAGTATAATCAAAAAATGCGCATCTGCTACTAAAATTCAATTTTAAAGCCTTGTATTTAAATACAGTGTATTTTTATTTTTGTCCAGGTAAAATGCAAAGCCTTGAGTCTGGCAATTAGAGATACGTGAGCACAGAGACCCCACTGACTTTGCATGGGGGCAGAACTCATTCATAGATCTCCAGGCACAGCGCTGATGCCTGTGACTGCAGAGGATTGATTATTCTTGGCCTCCATCAATGTCTTGGAGTTTCATACTGATTGTGTTTGCAGCTACATCATAATTGCCCAGTGGTTCAGTTTTCCAAAGTGTTTAGCAATGTATATTTGTACTAAACTCACAACAAATAACTAACAACAGCTCCTTTTGATTTCTATTGGAGATGAATGGCAGATAATTCTACTTGCCATCTCTGAACACTTTCAGTTGAACTTTAGACATTTTTTTTTTGGCAGAAATACTATCCTTACCCAAGGACCTTACTATTTCATTTGTTAAATCATAGAAGGCTATAAAGAATATTCACTAATTCACTATTTTCTTACCTGAACAGTCATTCAGTAATTCAGTAGTGATCTCCTAAAACTTGGAATTTAACTTGGTTTGTTCCAATTTTCTCTCTGCTTACACAGATCTGGGTCCCTAGGCTTGCACAGGCAATGCTGGCTGCTTTTGCTGATGTGAAGCTTTACTCACTAGTGCAGCACCTTGAAAATTCAGAAACAGCAAAGTTTGTGGTGAGTCACAGCCTTTATAAAATTATGCATGTTAATAAACAGTGGTTTTGCAGTGTAAATAAGAACAAAATTTTAAGTCACACCTTGATGAATTACCACCTTCATTTAGGAACTTGTTTTAATGTGTTGTTCATAATTATTTTCAGCTCTTCTGCCAGCTCTGTTCCTGGTTTACATGGTACTCCTGTACCAGAACTCTAACAAACACCATGGAGACTATTCTTACAATTTTTGCTCTTTCCTACTATCCGATAAAAGGTTCCAAGATGGGGAACAGGTGAGAAACTTCTTCCTAGCAGTACTGATGATTTTTGGTTTGGGATGACACCAATCTACTGATACTGTTTAAAATGATAACTTTTTTTCTTAACATGTAAGGCAACCAAAGCCCCCTCATTCATGTAGCAAGAGTTCTGTCTCATGGAAGGAACACTCTGGTATTTCCTCTAAATATTTTTTTAAGGTTATGTTATAGCTGGTATGTAAAATTAACTATTCCCCGGTTTCCTCATGCAGAGTGTGACTTTGTGGGAAGCTTTATTTTAAACTTTAAAGGACTAGAATATGTAGTAACTTGGGAAAAGATAATAAAAGCTTTTTTGGGGTCAGATATCGGTGAATTTGTGGTCACAGTTTTCTTTACCACTCACTATTTTAAAGTACGTACCTCTAGTGAGCAACTCCATTGCTAACAAAGCAATTCTAGAGTTGCAGCCTTCCAAGCAAAACAGGGTTTCTGCACCCAGAGAATAAAAGTTACTTCCAGTATGAAAAAGTTTTGGCCAGAGACATGACAGTTGTTGAAATGTCACTGTCTGCAAAAGAATTGACCAGACCTTTTGATAAGCTTCTGGGTTTTTTATGTTTCTTCCTTCTAGCTGTAAATATTTAGCTTTGGTAGCACTTGCAGTTGTTGTTCGTCCCACTGCTGTTATCCCGTGGATGCCTCTGGTCTTCAGTCATTTTTTGCAAGAACAGAGAAAAGCAGACCTTATCCTACAGAAGTGTATTCCAGTTGGGTAAGTTCTTTCTGAATTTAACTGGGACTGTGCACAGCTACATCTTAAGATTGGTTTTACCACTGCAAAGACAGACAAGCCAAAAAAGCTGATATCATGTAAATAAAAAAGAGAACAAATAGAGTCCTTTTGCAGAAGTTTAAGGAAGTGGCATGCTTTTTTTAAACTGTTATATATGCTGCAAAAAAGCACTAGGAAAAATTTCATGATGGTGAGATATGAGCAGCATTCCAGTTTAATCTGGGATTGTGTCAAGGATACCAGGTGATGGCAAGTAGCCACTGTACAAGGGCCATGAGTATGGATAATCTTAAAAATACTAGGAATAGGAGTTTTGGCAGCTATCTGGAGAAGATACAAAAGCAATTCAGGCAATATCAGTGCAACGAACTTTCCATTTTTGCAGATTGGTCACAGTAGGAACCTCTTTAATAATTGACCGTGTGTTTTTTGGTGAGGTAAGCTGTTTTAAACTTGACTTATTGGAAGAAGGTTGGGGTTTAGTATTTTAGCATTGATGGATGTTTCAGACTTGTCTGACTTTTCTTGTTTCTGTGACAGTGTCTGGGCTGTGATCTCTAACTATATCCTAAGCCACAAACCTTTCAACACTGACTTCTCAGTTATTTCAAATGATGGACTGCTACATCAATCAGTCTGCTCAGTCCTCAACAGTTATCAACAAACTACAAATCTACACACTTCTGTGATAATTGCTGAATACAGGAAATCCATGATGAGTCTTAGTGGAAAAAAAACCCCTGAAGTAGGAGTAAAAATGTATCATTTAAGGCCAGCGATGACTGTAGTTCAGTGCAGCTGTTGGTTCTGACTTTGGATTTGTTTTTAACTTCCCCCCCCCCCCCCCCCAATCTCCCAGTGGGTACTGGTTCAGCTGAACTTCTTGAAATTCAACGTGCTGCAGAATTTGGCAACGTTTTACGGCTCTCATCCTTGGCATTGGTACTTCACTCAGGGACTCCCAGTCATCTTGGGTCCCCATCTGCCTTTCTTTATTCATGGCTGTGTGCTGGCACCAAGAAGGTACTGCATCTTTCTACTGGCAGTGATTTGGACAGTGCTGGTGTACAGGTAATCCCTCCTAAGTAGAACTACTGCCTCTCACTGGTTGTGTTCTTTGCAAAGCTCATGTCCCCTCCAGAACAAAGCAGCATAGTATTCAGGTTAAGTGATAGAAAACTTGAAACTATTCAAATGCTCCAAGAAATGCAGTCAGTTACAAAACTGTTTCTAGAATTTTGTGTAATACTGCTTCTTGTATTGGCACCAATATGTATCGTTAGAACTGATTAGACCTTTAAAGAATAAAATAATTCATCGTGAAATGCAATGGAAATTGAAAGAAAAAAAATCCCCAAACCAACACTCAAGCAGATGTTTAAGCAAAACCAAAACTAGTCAGAAAACTGTATTCACTAGAAGCCTGTTAATGAAAACACCATTTCATTTGGTTCTTTAATGCATATCCAGTAAGGTGAGAGGTTCTTAGACCTCTAAAACTTACTCCATTCACAAGTTTACACACAGCTCTTAACTATCATAAGGCTGTATGTCTCATTTTAAGCTCAGAAGTCTAAGAAAAGGTAAGATTTTTCTAAAGCATCAGAATTAACTGTAGATTAAACAGGAGAGACACTTTCAGACAAGAAAAAATACAGCAAATAAATAAATACAAAGCAGTAAATACTATTATACTCAAGTAGTAATAGACTACAGCAAAACAGTAGCAAGACCAGAAATGCCATTTCTTCTTACACTCCAGCTCAAAACTGGAAGTTGGCTTTAGGATTTTTTTACCTTCCTTAGTCATTTGATTCCCAGGACATGAGTGTTGCAATAATCCCCAAAAAAGCCCCAAAAGTTGGCATGGGAAATTGTGTAATGTTGTATTAGCAGGGGCGACTGTTAATTTGCTAGATAAAAATGGGCACTTGAATTTTAGCTTTTCATCCACACTATTTATTGTGTCTTATTACAGAAAACAGATTGGTGAAGTACTGGCTAAATTACATCTAGTTGTCAAAGAACCAGACCACTTAATTGTAGTAGCCAGGAATTTTTTCCAGTACTTGGTTTAAACTGACCAAATAATCTTAATTCTAGTATACTTACTATGGTCTTAAAAAGCGACAACTTGGATTTTTATTCTTAACTGCTTCAATACCAAAAGCTTCTTAACACATGCACCTGCTCTTCGAGTCCTCTGTGCTCCTAAACACATTTTGTCAACAGAACTGAAGCACTTAAGTTTTGTGATGTAGCATTGTATGTTTTATTACAGCACACTGAGCCATAAGGAATTCAGGTTCATCTACCCAGTACTGCCATTCTGCATGATTTTTTGTGGTAAGCATTGGTTTCAAATGTCTTGCAACCTTATCTGGATATAACTTTTACCCAGAGAGAGACTGTTAATGGTTAGTGTAGGTATTTGACAAAGGATTCTTAGAATTAGCCTAGCCTTTTCTTACAGCTAGTTAAAAAGAGAAAGAAAAAACATGAGAAGGAGCGAGTGACTATAGCACAGATAGAGAATCCTTAGCAAAAACATGACAACTGTGTCAGTGACTCCTAACTTTTCAGCATTGCCCCCTTAGAATGAATCTTTTTCCTTGCTCCTTTGTAGTATTCCTCCACACAGTACTTTCAAATATGCCTGACAAACGCCTTTAATTATGCAAGAAAAAAATTAAACTACTCTTTTCAGATGTTACAAAGATTCAGATGTTATAAATAAAGATTAAAACTTCTGGAACATGAAGCTGTATAGCTTCAGTTTAAATACAAGTTCAAAACTGATGAATCACTGAACACTGTAGTTTTCTTTAACCTGTTTTGCTAGTCTAAACAAAAGTACATCTTATTTCAATAATTTTGCTCTCTGCTAAAATCAAATACATAATAAGCCTTGGCATAGTTCACTAGCAGCAGGATGAACCCGTTCTACCTTACATGCAGAAATATTCCAATCAAACAACAAAAAATACTGAATATCCCTCAGCTTTCATGTCTGTAAGGGAATGAGGTCATCTATACAATTATCAATTCATTATCATCCAGTTGGACACTTAAAAAACTACAGAAGTTACTTCTGATCACTCCATGGTTACGAAGAGGCCTCAATTGCTCAAAACATTATAAAATAAAAGCAGAAAAAAAACCCCCCACATAAATTTCAAAGTAATTTCCAAGCACACAAACATAAGCCAAGTGTGTTTCTCAAAAGCAGTAAAAAAAAAAATGCCCATAATAGAATGTTACCAATTTTATTTAAACCACAAACTGATTTGTGGACTTCATCCAAGATACAATTTGGCAGAACTGACCAACTGAAATTTGCTTGTTACTGATTTCTGGAACATGCCTTGTAGCTTGTTTTCTGTGATTCAGTACAGGTGTCACAAAGCTACATAAAATATTTTTCTCATGATACTGACAAGCACATGACTTGAAAAGGGTTTTCAGACTGGCTGCAACATGAAGCTGGTGTCTGTGCCATGTTCATTGTCTGTGCCATCTTCATCTAAGGGGCTTCTGCAACGATCTCCCCCCAGAAGAAATGCCTTTTCCCATTATTAGCTCCTTCAAGAAAAGTGGGGGAAAGCGGCGGTGATTGGAGATGGGGAAAAAAGTGGAGGAATACGCTCTTTCAAGGCCAGAAGCTCAAACTTTAATAACAGTAAAGGAATGCTGTAGTTTTCAGCATTTTGGAGAAAAAGAATACCACAGCCATGCATGTGTAGTTACCATTTATTCTGGCTCTACCTGGACTTGCATGAATCAGAACACATCAGTAAATTGCCATATATCATTCGTCCAAACTATTGAATGGACTGTTTTTCACTAGAAGAAATTAAAGAGACAAAGCACTTCATATTTCTGTACTTGAGGAGACAGATGGGGGCTTAAGATTTACCTTGTTAAATCCAAAAATTAAAAGGGCCAAGTCCAACCTTTGAATTTCCATTCAAAGAGTAAAAACTCAACACTGTAGTAAAGTATCTCAAAGCAAAGTATTGTTATTGACTGAGTAATGGTTTCCACTATATTAGGGTACTTTCAAAAATCTGTGAATTGTTTATCTCCCAAACTTACTGAAATGTTTTTATAGGATATTCTTTGAAACACCTGAAAGCATGGAAGAAATCTGCAGCAAGTTTCCTGCTCTTATCCAATTTACTTCCAGCCCTGTACACAGGCTTGGTTCACCAGCGAGGCACTCTGGATGTTATGAGTCACATCCAGCAGCTCTGCAATAACCCTCACCAGTCAAAAGCTTTTGTCTTCATCCTGATGCCGTGCCATTCTACTCCATTTTACAGGTATTAATAGAGTTAATAGTGCACTACATTAAAATCCAAACACTTAATCAGAAATCAAGATTTCTTTTTTCCGAGACTTAATAAATTGAGGTAGATAAATGTATTTTTGTTTTGATTTTTCATACAGTTCATATAAAGTGAATAGGGGACATAAGCCAAATGCTTATAGCACAGAATAAAATTCAGTATCTAAGCTTTATTCATTTTTGTAAAGTAGCTTTGTATGAGGATATGCAGTAAGTCTAACAACTTCAAGTATGTCACACTGCTTCATTATGGTAACATTTGTAGCAGAACTAAACACTAATTGTTACAATCAAAATGAATTAATTTTACCTTTACTTCTGCTGCTAGGCAGTAAAGAAAGGTAATTACGACATAGAGTGACTGAGGTCACTGCAAAAGGTTAGCAGTAGATCCTGGCAACTAAACAAAACGTTAAAGCAGATATAAATAGTGAAGCTGATATGGAAAAGTACCTTTTTAAGAAACCGATGTTCTGTAGATGGTATTTTTATTAAGATAAATGTATTTTCTGTTAACTGCTAACAACAGCGTCCCAGCAGTTTGGAGCTGAATCTGCTTGTTCTACATTGCTTTCATATGAAGTACTGAAGGGAAGAAACTACTACTGTGAGGGAAAAAATTTAATCTTTTGGTTTTGACTGAGGTATCTTTTAAAGTGATGAGTCATTTCAAATCTCTGATACTGGTCAGTTTATCACAAAATGTGTGGTTTTGGTTTTCTCCCTAGTCATGTTCACTGTCCTCTAAAAATGAGATTCCTTCAGTGTCCCCCAAACCTAACTGGCAACGAGAGCTACGTTGATGAAGCAGATGTGTTTTATTCTAACCCACTTGGCTGGCTGCATAAGGAGTTTGACAATGACACGTTATTACCCAGTCACTTGATTCTCTTCAGTGTGCTAGAACAGGTATGGTAACTGCAAGCTGAAACAAACTACTTCTGAGGATAAGTTACAAAATAAATTAGGGAAGAGTGATAGTTAAAATCTTTGAAAATTGTTGTCCACAACTTTTTAAAACACAGCTTATATTAAAATTGAACCCTCTACTCTGTAATAAGAGTATTGATATGTTACAGTGGGGATAACATTGATATCGTTCCAGTAATATATATTTGATGTTTACATATGCCCTCTCCTCTGTGCGAATTCTATGCACCACAAAGTAATGTTTTATGGAATTCTTCTCAATCCATATTAAAACAAATGTGCCATTTGTTCCCAGGAATTGCACTTTCAAGTAAGGAACAATAAAAAGCAAAACCACCTGCAGTCACAGTACCTTCTAACCCCTCAAATCTTTAATGAAGATCCATGCACTCAAACAACGGTGGCTGGTGAATATCCACACCGGACAGAATCAAACAGGATAGGTACTTCTTTTTCTAGCAGGCTTTCCTAAAATAAAGGATAAAGCTTCCCAGGGACAGTTGAATTGATAGTTTTCAGGAGACTTTGGAACACTATTGTTATGCTTCCAGCTGTATTTTCTTACTGTGGAAATTAATTTATGTTCATTTACAGGAAATATCACCATTTCTAGCTTTAAGGGGCTATGAGAAAACAGCCACTGTCTTTCATACTCATGTACCTCAAGGACGAGTTGGAAGCCACATCTACATCTACAGGAGAAAAACTGAAATGAATCATCCCTGAAGATCAGTGTCTAGACCTCAGACCTAATGAGATCAGTTTTGCATAGCAGTAGCTATGCTTAGAAGACCTTGTACTGCAGAAAGGAGAGAGCAGTGAGCCTGAAGCTGGGGAAGTCAAATCGGAAGTCCCATTAGGCAGCCAGTGGCTGCCTGGAAACACATAACCCTCCTCCTGAAGGCAACTTGAGTAGCAGTAGGGCAGGGTGGGGTTGCTGATCTTCCTTACAACACTAGAAAACATTGGGAAGACCAAAGTTACCACATGAATACTTAAGCAATAAAATACAGACAAGGGTGGACCATTTTTATGGAACTGTACAGCTGTGCTGAGTTTGTTTTATAAATAAAGACTTTTACCCACAATGTCTCTTTATTTTTCTTCTACAATATGCAGATATGCAAGACATTTCAAGTGTTTAAATCAGCACACTGATTAGAATGTAGCACAGCAAATTCTTCACAATTCAACAGGCTCTTGAACCCCCCCCCAAAGACAGGAAGCAAATATAAGGTTACAAAACACTAGCAAATACATTACCACGATGTAGACCTATTTTTTGAAGGATGAGATGAAGTTAGTATATCAAACATTGGAGTTAGTAGTTGGTACATTATGCATGGCTCAAGCTTTAACTACTCTAATGGAATGCAATTAAGCATATTTTTCATACACAGGTCATTGCATGCCTAGTTTCTGCAACAATACTGCTGGCACCCAAACTATCTTCACTTCCAAAGAACAGTTAAAGCAACAGTACAGAATATGCAAATTAGAAAGCCTGACTTCTGCCTGTTAACAAAAATGTGTAAAAATCAAATTATTCAGAAAAAACCTTGCATCTCACTGCTTTGTTGAAAAACTATCAGTTTCCAGAGAGTATGTGAATTTTAATCTTATTTTTAAAATAAATTACTCAATATTTTGGATCAAAGGGTAGTTGCCCCAATTCTATTTCAAGATTTGCCATGTATCTTCCATTAGTGCGACCATGTTTATGCCATTTACCTTCTCTTTTATTACGGTGTTGGTACTTCTGAGCTTGTTTTTCGTGTCTGGAATTTTCAGTTTGTGTAAAAGGTCTTTTAGGTCGACTGCAAGGAGTAAACAAAAGCTTATTACTACTAAAAGCATTTTGAAACACAATTACATTTTCAAGTACAGCTTTTAGCATGCTGAGGTTCAGGGAAAACAAAATTAGTATTAAGTAGTCCTTTAGCTTGTAAGAAAAATAGAGGAGGCATTTGTTTGTTTAAATCATCAATAAGATGGTGTATATAAAAGAAATGCTTTCTAAAAATAAAAAATGCAGCTGCTGTCACAAACTTCTGTATAACACTATCAGTAAAAGAATTTGAAATGGTTTTTCTGCAAACTGAAATTCTCACAAATTAGGTATTTAAAAATAAAGTTCACTTAACAGTAAATTAGGAAGATGGACTATAAATAAAATCATAAACCTTATGTGTTTGCCAAAACCATATTAAAAAGGCTACTGGGTAGCTGTTAATAGAACTGTCACCCTCATGGTTCAGTTTTCAATAAGAGAAAGTGCTACCTCACGTAATTAGTAACCCCAAAGTAGTTAATAATTCAGACTTCCAGCTGCAGTAAAAGGTATGAAATGGTAAATAATTCAAGTGTAAATCTGTAAAGACCTGAGAACACCTTTAGATCCAGGAAAGGAACATAGGAAACAATCCACACCAAGGGCCATTGTAAGCAAGTCTGAACAAAATTTAGGCAGGGTCAGGATCTGAACTAAAGCCTGCTGTGTGATGAGCTCTGCTCTGGGCATACAGACTGACCCAATATTACACTGATCTACAGGAGAGTAGTGAAATGTATCTGCCAGAACAGGACTCGGAGACACCTCAAATATACTAAAAACCTCATTCAGCAAAGAACAACAAGGAAGTCCTAGTTAATTCTCCAAGAGAGTTGTTCATTCCATCAGATGGGCAATCAGAGCTGTTCAGTCTAAGGAAATCCTACTGGCAGTTACAGTTTTCTAAAGAACCCAGCAGAAACATCAGATTGTGCTATGTACACACACAAAATTTATGTAAAATGTACTACAGATCCACTTTATATAACACAATCTAATATTGCCATTAAGTCCTTCAGAAATTCTTTTAGCATATGTGTGTGTATATATATCTACACACACACATACATACGCATACCTGCTCTAAGACCATCCATTACAACAAGGACATTAGTTGTCTTTATGAAAACCACTTCTTTGTGTTACCAAGTTCAGGAAACATGGAAACAAACCTGGGTCCATACTGGGGTGAATTATCGTGACGGAAGTAGTATCCGTAGACGTATTTGTCCAAATCCTCAAAAACCTTTTCATTATTACTTTGGTATTCCTTCATATCTTCCAGGTAATCCTTGACATCATTAACAAAATCAGTGAACAGCATCTGGTCATGTATAAATAATCCATTATGAAAAAACTTATTGATGAAATTTTCTAGTTCTCTCCAATGATGAAAGTTATGTACAACTTGCTGCAAATACTTTCTCATTAGCCGATTAAATTCATCCACCCTGATGGGATCCGAAACTCTATTAAAGAGACTAATGAATTCTTGATGAGCGCATTCAAAAATACCAGAGCAGCCCTTTAGGGCAAACTGATGTTTTCTATTACACAAATGATCATTGAGACATTTCTGGGAATTCGAATCTTTTTCAAATGCTGTAAAATGATGTTTTCTTCCATTTCTGGATTCTTTTGGCATGTGAGGTCCCCTGTAATGCATGTGCTTCAGATTCTCGTAGGAGTTATGGTCTCGGTAAAAAGTTCGAGCTTTCTTGCTTGCCTCATATCTTTTATCACTCGATGACTTCTCCTTTTCATCAAAGATGTTTTTTGTGGTATCTTTGAAGTGTCTGAACGTAGACTTTACAGAATCAGAGAATTTTTTCAAGTTTTCTTTCACTGCTTCTTTAGCCTGCTTAATCTTTTCTTTATGGTGTCTTACAAACTCTTTTGTGGAATTTTTCATAGCATCAAAAGTTTCTTTAACTGAACCAAAAAACGTCTCCTTTGATTTCTTTCTACTCTTACTTTGCCCTTTAGCACCTTTCTTTTGTCCATTTTCATTAATTTCTTCTTTTTCAGTTTGGTCTTTTGCTTCAACATACAGCTTCTCCCATAAGTCAGAGCGTTGTTGCTCAAAGTTTAGCTTTTTTTCCAGTTCTACCAGTCTTCCTCGCAGAGTTTCTATTTCTTGATTTTCTCTTAATGTCTCATCATCATCAGTAGCACTGTCAGGTGTTTGACGAGAACTTAACTGTTCTAGTTCTTTTTTCAGAGCTTCTGTAACATGACGTTCTTTGTCCAGTTCTCGCCTTAACATCTGTGCCTCTGCAAAGAGTGTTTCCTTTTGCCTGAGAAAATTGCTGTTTCTTTGCTTTTCTTCTTCCAAATGCTCCCTTAGTTTCTGATTTTCTATTACAATAGATTCAGTGCTACTACCTTTATCTTCTAAGTTTCTAATTTGTTGTCTTAGCTTCCTTAATTCTTCCTGAAGTGAGGCCAAAGCTTTTTCTTCCTTCTCTAGAGATTCTCTTAAGTGCTGATTTTCTGCAGCAAGATTTTTTTTTTGAGAATCAAAGGATTTCTTCTCCACCTCAGTAAAGGTCAAACATGTGGCAAGATCTCCCTTGAGTGACTAAAAGAAACAAAAAGAAAATAAGCAAAAATACTACAATGAGAATTGTAATACTAGCTAGAAAGATGAAAAACCAAGGTAGTTCAAACAGAGCTTACTTGTCATTTTGGATGCAGTGAAATATGCACAGCAAGATGCAAAAATAGAGCTGGTTTGTTTATCTCAGTTCAGTTTGTTTATCACACACTTTGTTGGCAACAAAGACCATGTGAGAAACTCCCCCTTCCAGCCAGAGGTCATCACCCCTCACTTGTATTGATTTAACTAGCTAAAGGATAGTCAGTTGGGTACATGAACTGCAACATCTTAAAAGGAAATCAAAATGTGCATGTTTGCTGTTGATTTATGTTCAGCAAACTGGATTTACAGATCACAAAAATAAATTAGCAGAAGCAAAGGCATTTAGCAGTTGGGGCAGAAATTCACACACTGATTTTGAACCAAATTCGTTGCTGAAAATACATGTTCATGTAACTATATACTAACAAAAAAGGAGCTCCCCAGTCTGTTGGCATCATTGACAAGCTCTAGAGCATACTGAATTAATACTGAATTACGTACAAATGCTGCTAACAGCCACATAAAAGAAAACCTAAAAAAAAAAAAAAGACGCACAAAGCACTCCCTAATCTTCTCTCTGGATGATGTAACAGTAAAAAACGAGAAGTACAGGTTAAGTATTTAAAAAATTAATAACCACTGATAATTTAGAAAGCAAATTCACAAAACCTGTAGGTTCAACATGTTTTTACAAGCATTTTCTATTTCAGCTGTCTTCATCAATGACAACCCAGCACTATATCACAGGGAAACAGTCTCTGTGTCCAGATAACTCCTAGACTACAGACATAAACCCCAGTATGTTTAAACACCTTCCAAGAGCAAATTCAATCAACATAAATCTTTGTCAAGAATTCAGGGGAAAGTTCTCTGAAAGAACTTACTAAAGACAAAAATTTCATGCGTTTGTGTGAGAAATTAATTTCACTTTGTGTAAAGTACACACATAATGACAGAATTATGCAATGACTTCCAGCTAAGCTCACCTACCCCCACTTTGTGGTGCACTTGATCTCCACGCTCTTGTTGGCACTGGTAAAGGTCATCTTTCATATCTTTTAATTCACGTGTCTTTGTCACCAGCTGCTGCCGTTTCTGGATCTGCACTGTACCTACAAAGATAAAAAAGTTTCTTTCGATAGACTAACTTAGAGTAAGCAGTTAGAAGAACAGAGGAATCTAAACATCATCTTAATTCTCTCTGCAAATTCAAAAGCCTTCCTACCTTGCCATTTCTGCCTAGTCCTTACCAGTAACAATTTAGCTGTAGCAAAATTGTTTCTTCCAATGATAAACAATTTCCCAGACGCAAAAATTTGCTGCTATACTGTTTTTTCACTACTAACAAATAAAGCAATTTTGTAACACTAAATAGAAATAAGTTAGATCCAAACCAACAAAAGTTATGCAAGAAAGAATATGTGTGACTTCTTTGTAATCTTTTTAGTAACATGCAAGTCAACCAGGATAAAAGGGAGGCTGTTGGTCCATGCTTTATCCACTTCAGAACTACAACCTTGGCTGTTAATTGAAGTTACATGAATAAGAGGGTTTTAGCACAGTATTTAAATTTTCATGCAGAAATACAATCATTACGCACTGCTCGCAAAGCAGCAAGTACTGCTGGCCCTGTCTTGTCCTTCTTATCCATAAGCAAAGGCTGCAGAGTAAGCAAATATCCTGTTTTTCAATTGTCAGACAAAGGCTGAGACACCCTGGTTTTCAGAAAAAGTATCTTCGCTGCACTAGACACCGATTCTTTTTGTCAAGAACAGCTTCTTGACTGGTACTTCCTTAACTATACACCTGGTCTCTAAATTCTAACGCTGATGTAGTTTTTATATATTTGCTTTTAAGATTCCCTTGAATCGACTCTAGAGAAGAAGGCAACAGCAATTTTTAGGTATTTCTTTCAAGACCAATGGAGCATATTCAGAGTTCTATTCCTGTATTTAAAGGCAGGAGGAGATGTATTGTTAAACAGAAGAAATACTATAAATACACTTACAGTGATGAATGTTTTGTGCTTTCTTAATTTTTATTTAATCTATTGTCAAGTGCGACCTTAAAAAAAGACAGTTGTATATTTCACCAAGTTGAACTTCAATAGTTCAATTCACCTAAGGGATGGCAATGTTTTTACAGCAACAATTTTAAGTCTGCAGAGTCCTAGTAAACACTTACTGGAAGCACAGATCCCTTCATAAATGAAGTATACTGACAGTAAACTTGGTTTTAGTATTTATCTTTTATAGATACTTTTGAGGAAGCCCATCGATCCTAACAATCTAAAGCCTGCATCTGAAAAATCATCATTCAGTGTTAAGGGTTCATGTTAGGTAGAACCTGAATTACAGAAAAACACTTAAAGCTCTCTTTCTCTTCTTATTAAAAATCATAATTTAGGTAGAGTAAGCAAAAATGACATTTAGCAACACTGAAGATGAACATACTGAGGTGCCCTTCCTCAGTAATTGGTTTGTGTTTCCAGCTGGTACTCTTAAGTCACAGTATCCTTCAGATTCTTTAAGTAACCAATCCAAATCCCTAGCATTATAGCCATAGTTCCCCTTTCGGTTTCTGGTTAAAGAAAAAAATTAAATATCTTAATGTCCATAAGGAGACATTTTTCTGGCAAGGACTTTCTACCCTAATTTAAGCTTTACTTGTTAACCTGAAAAGTTTGCCCTCTTTCAGTTCTCCTTCCTAGAGCATCATAGAGCCAGTTAACTCAGTTTAATACTGACTAGGATACACTTACTGATTCAAATCTAATCCTAGTTGCTTTCTACATCTCTAAAAGGCTTAAGGGGGTCCTGAAACTCTAGTTAAAAGAAAAACACTATCCTGATATTGACCCAAAGAAAGTAATTTTATAAAAAGTAACCCTTTCCAATCCTCTTACATGACAATTAGCCTAACATTAGAAGATTGCTGTGGGAAACATTCATTCCAGGCGGAATCACAAAAATACAAAGTAGTCCTCTAGGAAGATGAACTTTTCTCTGCAAGTTTGTGTTTAAAAAAAAAAACCAAACAAATTTAAGGAAGACAGAAAGCAGGACTTGATTTCCTTTCTAGTGGTAGAAAGGTAAGTGATCACATAACCATAAAGAACTTTCACCTGAAGAAGCAAAAACTAAAGCTACACAGAGTTGCCTTCTTTCTGCTGAAAATGCTGCAGTGATGACAATTTTTATTTAGAAGTACAGATTCAATGAATGAACAAGTGAAATCCTTAATAAAGGTATTATCCTTGGTCCATGTTCCGAGTGTATTTTTCATCCACAGATCTCCAAGTTCTTTAAAAGGATTGTATTATCATTAACACCAATCTAAACACAGTGAAGTGACTAACAACTGAAATCTCAAGTTCCCACAACAAGCACACAGACTGGTCTAGTCATTGTGTTCCTCTATGCCTCCAGCATGCCAATGTTCACCAACCAGTTTCCACACCAATTACTACTACCTGCTGTAGCTGCTACATAAAAAGTGTTTGTGTGACTGGACTAGTCGTTCCTATAATCCCACATACATCAGCAATTCTTGAGACTTGATTTATTATTTTATTTTCATAATGTAAGTATGCATACATATATGGATGTGTGTGTACACATACACACACGTGATTTAAAAAGTAAATCTGAATGCAAGCACAGTACATCACTCACAGCTCTTACCTTCAGGTTTACCTAAGAATAAAAAAAAAAATTGGGATCAAGTGAAAATTAATATAAATCTCAAAAGAAGTGCCAAAATTTAAATCCCTAACAATTAGTCAACACCAAATCCAAAGGGAATGATACTCCCCATCTCCAACTAAATCACATTTTATAAAGGCGTATTTTCATATAAAACTAGAGCTACTCAGGAAAAATTACTATTTACCACATTACTATAAGAAGCAGTGTATATTAAATACAGTTGCACTGCTGAAGGACCTCCCTCTATTACCAATACAGCAGCAGTTGCTTTGTCTCATTTTTCGGTTTAGGTACTTAGCAGAGAACAAGGAAAAATATTGGACTCACAATAGAACAGCATTTGTTAAGCAAGATGTGGACTCTGTGTGTTCTGCTTTCTCTGAACTCACCATAGAAGTGTCCAAAGCCCATGCTGATGGCAATCACCAGTGCCAGGATGATGCACCTGTTCAGGCCACTGCTGAACTGGCGCTTGTGCTGCTCCTCCCTGGGCGGCTCCGGCTCGGGCTCCGCCGGCAGCCCCCCCTCGGGCTCGGAGATTGACACCCCGTGCTTCCTTGGGCGCCGTTTACGCACTGTGAGGCTGCACTGGCTGCTGGTTTCATCACTGCTGGACTCATCAGGGCTGGCCTGAGATGAGAAAACTGAAAAGCAACATACACCAGTGCTTAAAATGCATTAATTATTGTGTTAAAGAGCAAATTGAATATCAAAATCCGTAGTATTTATGTAAAATAGATTTGGCGTTTATCTTTGAGAACATTAATAAAACGAAACTAAAATTCTCAATGTTATCGTTTATGCTGGAAATTACGAGGAATATGTGATCTCCAAAGTTAAAAATCAATTTTTTAAAAGTAAATGATAGAAAATTAAGAAATCATCACCAAAAAACTGTATGGCACTTCCCCATACCTTATCATTCACACATTACAAAGTGTTTCAGTCAATCCTGCCTCGTAAAGCATCTACATGTACTGCCTCTGCAAATTCTTGTGAAGTAGAAAGATTAAGAATTCAGTTTTCCTTCTCTTGCAGCTATTAGAACTGAAATATTTAATAACAAAAGAGCAACATAAAGGCTTGCTAAAAGAAGGCCTCCTAGAAGACAGGCATAGTTTTGTTATATACTCTCAAAAAACTTCACTCTGTGACCTACATGCAGCTTCAGACAAAATTCCACTGAAGTTACATTAATGTAGCTATTAGAAATAGTCAAAATCAAGATACAAATTTGTTTAAATATGCAATTTTGTTTCCTTTTAATATCTACCCTATACTATCTATTAACATCTTTACCCACCTTTCAAAAAAAGCCATTTTCAACCACTACTGCACAGGAAAAGAACCACTGAAGTGCTTCTCCGTTCTTTCCCAACACTCTTCTATTACCTGACTGAAGTTTAGGTAAATTGAATTGGACAAGATTTGAGATAAGAACAAATTCTAACCTTAAGGAAATACCTTTCACAGAATTTTTGCAAAATGGTATTTATTATACCATTTGTATGCTCATGTTCCAATGGCCTAAGAGCTACATATTCTAACCAGGAAAATAACAACAGAGCTGTAATTGCTTGTTTCTATTTGTACAAATGTTTGCTGCACATTCTGTAAATAAATTTATATAATCCAGTATATAAGTAATTATTATTTAATCTCTCTCCTTTAAAAGCATAATTTTCAAGTGCAAGGTAAATATCAAGCGGAAGCAGCAGTAGGGTGGAAAAGTAGCTTTCAAGTATCTACATTCTCCACCTAATTCACATGTCTGGAATAGATTCAATGTGATCAGCAAAGCCCCCAGACACGACAAAGTGCTCCTGCTTGGACACTAAATTTGCTGCTCACAATCACAAAATGCTAGTGCCCCTCCTAGAAATACAGTTGCCCATTCTCATATCAGACATCATTACTCAAAATGTAAAAATATAGAGTGACTGTCCTTGAACAGTTCACAACTGAAAAATCATTTGTTTGAGCAAAGCCATGCACACATCACTGAACAGACAAGAATGCCTAGCAGTGCTAGGTATTACCTATAAAATGCATCACCACTTAAGATGCTTCACTTAAAATAAATTACAACTTGATAGAAGTGATTGCATCAAGCCCAGAAAAGATTATCAATTAGTATGTGGAACACATCTAATTTCTAACTCCATGGACAAGCAGCATGTCAGATTATGAAAGACAACTTCCTCCCTTAATAAAAAACTCCCTTTTAGTCAATTGGTCAAATCAGACCAACCGAGCAGACTTTGCAATAAAGACAAATCACTTAAACAGCGACTTAGACATGCAGACATTTAAATGAATTGATACAGCTTAGTAGAGAAGGACACTATTTTAAGCATTTAAGCAGATGCATGCTTCCCCAATCTCGGAAAACAAAGGCAAGCTTTCAGAATGCATTCCTAAAATGCAGAGGTCAGACATTATAGAGAAATATATACGACAAACTTAGTAAGAGGTGCTACTCTTGCTCATCTGCAAGAGTTTTTTTAGGGTTTTTCAACAACCAAAGAAGCTAACAGACATGGAATACAAAAGTGGTTAAGGAACAAGCTGCTTCCAGCCAAATGGGAAAATTCCTTGATATACACTGGACAACAAAGAATAGGAAAGGAGAAAAAAAGACAATCAAAAAGAAAAATGCTGTAAGACACTTAGAGCCATTCATAAGCACTTACTGGCAAGCTGTCAACAATTACAGCAATTACACTTTCAGGCAAGAATGACACTACCTTACAGCTGCTGTAAGAATTCAGTACAAAGCTGTACTCTAACAGTACCAGGATGGAAAGGACTACAAAGGAAACAAAGTGTGACCACAATAGCAGTCCAAAATTCTAGCTTCTGCTGTGATTTTGTAGCGTCAGAGCTACACTAGAAACCAGATGAAGCCAGTTAAGAACATGATTTTCCTTGACATTTCTGCACAGACACAGCTCAGATACAGTTCACTGCAGCATATGGGCACTTCTGCTGGCTGAACGTCATTCATGAAAGCAGTATTAAAACATCTCTGTTTGCATGATGAAGACTGCCTAAATAGGAATTGGTTTGCAAATCAAAGTGGCAGAAAATCCTTGTAGAACATTTTAGTATCTAAATTAGGAAGAATCTGAGGCTCATCGTTTTCCAACACAAAAGAAAACTCAACAGGAAGTGGATGGCAAAGATTTCTGTTGCCACATTTTGCCACCGCTAAAACTTTGGCATTTAAAATAATTGCAAAAGTACTCCCGACATTTTCTGCAATACTTGATCAACTGAATGAATGCACAGTACTAAGAGCCATGCTGAAATCAGCTTAAGTTAGAAGGAAGAAATTCTTTTTGCCAGTCACACATAGGCTTGGAATCCAACAAGAACCATCCATTTAAACAATCAAGCGCACACATTAAAATGTATTACAAACCTTACTGATGTCTGTTCCAAATCTACATGCAAGGTTAACATCTTTTTAAAGAAGCACATAAGACACTGACAGCTTAGCCAAGTTCTTCAGTGAGGATTGGCTTTCATCATCTGTCGACAATATGACTACTACAAGATCAAGTCAGATTGCTACTAAAAATTGTAAGAACACTCCATGCAAGCCATAAGCAATCAGCTTTGCACAAGCTGATCAAATTTAATCACACCACCTTGGAAAGGAAGACTGTGAGACACATGCTCTTTCACCTCATTTCCCCATCCCCTTACACAACCAGGAATCTTCCACAGCTTCTCCAGCCAACTGACTTTTGTGCACAAAAACATAGAGGGGAAAAAAAGGCACTTTTAGAACTCATCCCTACAAGAAAAAAAAGTCAAGTCAACTAAATCTTAACTTAAAAATTAAGTCAGATCCCTCAGAAGACTTAAAGAAGGTAACATCTTTGTTACAAATCTTCACTGGTTATAATTAGATGTTAAGCTGTCACTTTCTGTTTCCAATGGATACTATACAGACACATGAACATTTAACGATGCTGTATGCTACTTCTAAGATAAAACAGTATTTTAGGTAAAATCCTGCTTGTGTAATAAACTTAATTTGAAAGGTAAAAATCAGCAATACAAAGGTGTCACAGAGAATAAAGAGAACAGAAAAGATTACAAAAAAGCAGCAAAAAACAATTATAGAGGAGGACTAGAGAACTAGAGAAGAGCAACAAAACAGGAAGTTTTTTGTTTGGATTTGTTGGGGTTTTGTTTATTGCTTTTCATTGGACAAATATTTATATCTTTCCTCCTGAATATGATGCATTGCTTATTTCAGCCAAGTACTGGGCGTATCTTAAATATATAAATACATACTACATAGCTATGAGGGTGGTGCAAACTTTTTGTAGTCATACTGCTTAGTCCTCAAGGCGCCAAAGATCAATTGTCTCCCACTTGCTAATCATTTTTGCCAACTCTATATAAAGCCCAAAAAATGCCAAGAGAAAACCTACAATTATTCTATGAACTAAGAGTAATTTTAATTCTCCAAGATATGCTACAAATTAACTTTCCAATTAAAATAGTGAACACTTAATGTGAGAGATTGTTTTCAAATTAAAAAATTGCAGACATATATTTGGACAAAATTGTGGAGTTAGGGCACCTAGATTTTTCTAGAGACTGCAAATACTTGGACATGTACTCAACAAGACCGTTATTTTTTTTCCTCTCTCCACAAAAAGAAGGTTCCCTAACCAAAGATTGGTTTGGGTTTTTTTCCTGGTGACATTTTTGCACACAGTTGCTTACGAATTTATTGCTATTACCAGTTTCCACATGGGAAAACGCATATTGACTGCTAGAGGAGGAACCCATGTTAAAATCCTCTGGACTCTGAGCTTCTTCACCATCAGCTGGAGCTTCCTCCTGACTCTGAGTTTCTTCTGGTTTTGGAGCTTCAAGTGTAACAATGTCAGAATCATCGCTAATAGTTCCAATGCAGGACCCATCATCAGGAATTTTTTCTTTATTTCCCTAAGGAAAGGGACAATATGAGAATTATTCAGACACATAAAACATAAAGTAATTAAAACAAACAAACAAAACCCCAAGAATTGTTAGAACTTTAAGAAAGGAGAAAATTGTGTCGTTATTTTAATGCCTTCAAAACATTTCTTGCCATTGATGGATGGGGCTTATGGAAGCTTCTGAATAATGTAATCTGTAATGCAATTTACCTCGGCAACTGCCTGAGTTTGCTCAAAACCAGATAGAGTATTATCTACTGCTGGGATCTCTTCATCATTGTTGCACTGAGCTAAATGAATAAAAAGATGAAAAAAACAAGCAAAAAAACATGGGATTAAAACCAGTAACCACAAATTATGCCCATGCCCATATAATATTAAAATACAGTGTCACAATGTTACTTTTTAGGAGTTCAAGCATTGATGGTTCCTTCCAAATTACTCTTATTTGATCTTTGACATTACTAGGGAATACTTCTTTTATCAATAACACTTCTATAAACTATCTTCCAGCAACACCAGTGCACACCGTTCTATAACACATCTAAAGTATGGACAAAATGAAAGATATTCTACTAATTTCACATATTTCAGGAAAAAATACTCTTATAAAGTTGATGATTGAATATTTTCCATAACACTGATGAAGCAAATACTCCGACAGAGGTCCACAAAATATATTAAATACTAATTTTGTGCCAATGCCACAACAAATATTTACTTGTTTCATGAAACTGCTCCTCTTTTAATATCTTACCTTGCAAATCAATTGCTTGCTCCTCTTCTTGCAAAGAAACATATTCTTCTGAAACAAACTCATGGTTATCATTTGTGTTTCCATTTTCTGAAGTCACTGTCTCTATGTCAGAACCCTGAAGGTGAAGAGTTTAAATGGACATTACAGTCATTGGGGTTTCCAACAGTAAAGCAGGAAGAAAGGGTTACAAAGTTAACAATATTAGTATAATAAAACCAGAATCTTTAAAACTGAAGACAACTTCGATCAAAGAAAAGCAAGTGAAACACCAAGTAATTAACTAGAGTGAAACGAGTGTTAGTGTGTAATACTCATGATGGAGGCTAAAAAAAGTCAGAGGAGGACAATTCTAGTGGGAAGAAATGATGGCAATTTAGGCATTAATTAAAAACTACACCAAGTATTTTAAATAACTCTTTATTATCTTTGTTAGACCTGTTTATTAAATGGTATTTAGAGAAACAGAGGAGGTTTTGAATATGGGATCTAATTCTTGCTCCCAGGTCCATCTATTGTACGCAAATACACACACCCTCCCAAAAATATAATTTTCAAGCATACCAACATGAGTTCTAATAAATACTATTCCCAGGAAAAACTATATATAACTTTTCTCCATATCGGCTCCTGCCAGAAAATTTGCAAGGCTGTTTATATAGTACATCTCTGACATCTCAAAAACAAATCTTTGAACAAACTCTACATTGGATTTCTGTCCTTAATTCAGAAGGGACCCCCAGGTATTAGTCAGCTGCCAGTCAGCAACAACACCAGAGCACAACAGGAACTGCAGATAAACAATGCCAGGAGACTGCAGGGTACTAAAGGCAAGCAATATGCTTGACAATTCTAAATATTTAATATTTATATTGTAATTTTTGTTTAAAATAACTGATTGGGCATCATTAAGGCTATTAGCAAACTATAAACACACAAAACATAACTGAAAAATACTAAGTGACTCTGATCCATAAATAGCTTGAGCTGTTTTTGTAAACAGAGATAGTTATTTTTGCAACAGCAGGTGTGAAATTACAGTAGCAGCAGTACTTCCAGATCAGTTTCCCTGGATGTCTCATTGCAGGACTCAAGCAAACATGTATGCTTTTGTTTTTAAGAGGAGACTGTACTTCAGGTAGATGCCTCAAAAAGAATTGCGTAAGATACATTCTATAATCATGCCACAAAGTTGTGTTTCTTTTTAAAAGGCTTCAAAAATTAACTGGTTTGGTAAGCTGTTAAATACTTTGTATCTTTTTCTCTTTTTAAACACTTTGTATCTTTTTTCCTTTGACTACAAAAGTATCACACGTTTAATTTCAAGTGTTTAGCAGAAGTTCACCTTTCATTTATAAGTAACTTATTAAAATCTGAGTGGAATCTCAGGAAAGAAAATATGAAGTTATTTGGGGGTTTTGGCTTGACTGGGTTTTATAGATAGGTATACAGATTTATTATATGACAATTGTTCTCTGGTGTGATAGAGCCACTACTGTAGTTTCTTAAATTGCTAAGAAGAAAAAGAGTAACAAAATTTCAGTTTGCCCAAGCTCCACAGGAAAAAAAATTCAGGAGCATGGCTTAAAACAAGCTTACAGTTTTAGCTAAAATCCCAAGAAAACGGGCTAGCTGAGTGTGGGGTATGCCCAGCCCCTGGCCTGGAGGGATCTCTGCTGAGATAAGAGATTTTGCAATCGTCCAGCAGGACTCCCTCTAAAGGCAACCACTTCTTTGGTCACTTCGAGAAAAGACAGACCCACAATCCTTTACGAGACCCTGTGCAGATCCTTTGTAACCCATTGGTCTTCATCCATCCCCTGTATCCCTATAAAAGCTAAGGCCTCTGCCCCTGTTCAGGCGCCAGTTATTACAGCTGGCAATGGGGTCAGTAGCTCTGACCCAGGAAGAGGTGACCGGTCCGGGGAGATGGTCCCGAAAGGAATCGCCTTCCCGAGGCCCGGTGTCTTCCCTCAGCTGCTGGCAGGAGGGTCCTTGCAGAGACTGTCAGCTCTTTAGTGATTATCAGCTCATGATTCCAGCTCAGCTCTGCAGGGCCGCCTCCAGGCCAAGGCAGACCAGAGAGAGGGACGAGAGGGTCACCAGAGAGAGAGACGAGAGGCTCGTGTGGCTGGTTCTGCACTGAAGGTAGCTTTTTTGTTGGTCCCCTCCGGTGAAGGGGAAAGCCAGGGACGAGAACTCTCTCTGACAGGGGCAGAGGCCTTAGCTTTTATAGGGATACAGGGGATGGGTGAAGACCAATGGGTTACAAAGGCTCTGCATAGGGTCTCCTAAAGGATTGTGGGTCTGTCTTTTCTCGCAGTGACCAAAGAAGCGGCTGCCTTTCCAGGGAGTCCTGCTGGACGATTGCAAAATCTCTTATCTCAGCAGAGATCCCTCCAGGGCAGGGGCTGGGCATACCCCACAGCTGAGCAAGTAGTAAGCCATCCTTTTCTCAAAAACACACAGTCAGGTGTGAATGCATGAAGTCTCTGATTCACTTCATCAGATGCTGGACCTCCCTCACTATTCCATTTCAGCAATAGCAAGAGGTCAAGAAAAGATATTATCACCTCCCTACCTTCCTACAAAAAATTAGCAAGTCCTTTCTTAGTAGTCCAACAACGCACAGCACTGCTTCTCTGTCCACAGCACACACTGAGTCCAGCACACACAGCTGCCAGCTCCCTGCAGTCACAGCCTGGACAAAAGCCACTTCTTTCCCCCCTTAACTCACTGGAAAACAAATGCAGAAACGGATTCCACTGTGTCATCATCCATACAGTCACAACAATATGTGAGAAAATAGTACTGCAGTACTCCAAATTTGTCTAATCCCTAGTTCTACCCCTTTCCTGAACACCCAAATCAATTCACTGAAGTATACAGAAGTCCATGTCCCCCCTCCTGGGGTTACAGCTGTGTGAAGGTTACCTGGCCATCCCATCCATTCTACTTTCTTCATGCTCAGATTCAAAGCTGTCCTGCCAGAAGAATGCTAACAATGGCAGCTCTTAAACACCAGTGTTTCTCCCTTTTTATTTCACTGAATCAGGGATGAATAACTGGGAACACAGAGTCTCTGTGTCATCGAAATCTGTTCTGCTTTGGCTAGACAAATCCCAGCCACCCTATAATCTTGTGTTATGGTAACTTATTTAGACTACATAATTCATTTGCAGTTACAGTGTAAAATAACCATCCCAAGAATGAAAATAAAGTCTGTACTTCACAGCTGAATAACTCAGCTGCTGAACTCAACTTCTAAATCCTTTCACTTTTATCTGAACTCCATGAATCCAGCACCCTGTACACTCTTGTAGCCCACTTGGCCTTGAGGAATGGAGTGCATAAGTCTTCTGTTTCTTTTGGTGACAAGACTCTCAACTTATCATCCAGCCAAAAACATGGAAAAGAAGTTTGAATCATCTCTTAAATACCACCTTGCAGCCAAGAGAAATGAAAGCATGGCCCAATATTTATAAACATGAAACTGTATCTCTTGCACTTGTGACACGGAACTATCGAAACATGAGTACAATCGCAAGTTTGTAATAATTTGGTTCTGAGTTACCCATTTTAATTACAATCTGCAAAACAAGGGAGTGTGCAGTGAAGGACAACTGATCACTATGCATGATCTTTAGCCATTTTTTCCTACTTTCCTCCTCTGAAAGAAACATGTCAACTACTGTTCCTTGAAATTTTTTCTGGGGCAGGCAACACCTAAGTGTCATTCCAGGAAAACTGTCAACCCGTCTGTCCTGAGGATTCTGGCTCAATAGCCTCCTCAGTTTACAAGACAATGCTAAATACTTAAGAACCAAACCAAACGAGCAGACCAACTCAACCATCCTACACTCACACATCAGCCAAGATCTGAAGAGATAGAAAAATCCTCAGGACTAAAGGAGGAAAGGATACTGGACACCCGCTCTACCAGGTAGGGCCTCGCAGAAGTTCTGAGGAACTCAGGCCCACCTTGTTCACTGTGGCGAGGGGAAGATAAAACATTCACCTTATCTAGATTAATGTGTCTACACCTGAGCAGGTTGTTGAAGGCACCTTTACAATCACCACAGTCAGTGGAGTCATTTGATCAAACCTAAGTGCTGACCTTGACATAAGACTCCTGCTCTCCAGACTCCACTGACTGCATTGATTTCATCCATACAATGCAAACTTTGAAACCAACATCAGATCCAGACACCTATCCTGTTATAGTCATGGAATATACACTTGTCCCTTTCCTAGTTTTCTACAAGGAAGACTATTTAAGGACAGAGGGCTGTTCCTGAACAGCTGCTGCTGAAACTAGGATCAGATACCTCAGTGGTAGAAAAAACTTGGGGAAATCACGGAATCATTCCCTTCTGCACAAGATATTTTTCCTGCCCATTATTGCAAACTTTGTTTGTTTTGGTGAGGGTACAGATTTATAAGGAAAAGAAGAAATATATTAGCAACAGCAGTTACAGAATGTTAATGTTTTCAGTCAGGATGGAACAGAGGAATGCATGCCACTAAAATTCTACCAATTCTTCAAAGTAAAACCTTTGCAGAAAAAGAAATTCTTTTAAATATCAAAATTTATACCAACTATAGTAAAAGTATACATTTCTTAAAATAGTAGTTTTATGATTTACTTATAAGTTTCTCTTCTATATTCTCTGTTGGTATGCAAGATCCACACAAAACAAGAATTACTAAGCTGAAATAATATTTTACTGCATATAGATAGCCTTAAACTGACAGAATTTTACTAATGTGAAACTGGGTACCTCATGATTGATGACAGTCCAGCCGCAAGATGAATCACTGTCACTGGAATTTTCAGACATTTTCAAAGCACACTGCAAGTAAAAGCAGACTCTTTCAATATGCAAGACACACAATTTCACCACTCTATTGAAAAGAAAAATAAACAGAAGAATGGAAATCATGATGCTACAGAACAATACACTAACACACAAACTGTTAATCTGGAATTGAGAAAAAAAAAACAGAATAAAAGTTGAGAAAGAAAATATATTCTTTTGTACTTATTTCCTATTATCTTTTTTTGTACTTGGAACAAATATAGCTTTGCTAGGTACATACCTATTTCAGCCAGCCAAAAAGCTCTTAGACTAGCTAGACACACACACACACACACGCGAGGTAAGTCAATAAATCAATTATCAAAGTTAAACAATGATGCTATAGACAAATTTTAAGATGATTCACAATTCGGTACATGAAATAATTTCTGTTTTGTTGTATGCATAGAAACCACAGTTTATTCGAGAAAAACACTGTGGGCAAAAACAATGTTTCCTGCTTCTTTCGCTCCTTTCAGATACATCGATTCTGAGGAAAATTGAGAGAGTACCTGGCAACTACAAAGAATGAGAATAACCCAAAGTATAAATTTTATTTGTTACAATACTACCAGCTGACTGGTAGCCACTTTCAGAAGAGAACTATCCAGCTGCAGTTGCCTGTTTATCTTTTCTCCTTTTTATCAGGAATTTACCAGGAATACAGAGTATTCATTATCACTGCATATTCAGATCAATTTTTCAAGTCCTTAACTAGCAGAAAGACTTTATAGAGAAGTTTAATATATTTCTTGTTCCTTGAAATAAAAATATACCAAGTTGCTATATAACTAAATTTATTATGGATTCACCTTGGTGGAAAAAATCGTCCCAAAATGGAACAATTTCCAATCGATTGCCTGCTATATTATGCATCAACGTAATAAAACAGCCAAAGAAATCATGGTTCAATAAAGCTTTTATCATAGAATTTCAGACACCTGCTTTATTTCCCACTTAGTTAATTCCAGTAAGAACACAGAGGAAAGCACCTATGCATTTAAATTTATTAACTCTCTACTTAATCCTGTCTTTACTCCCCATTTCTTAACACAGAAAGTATACGTAAAACTTTGAAAGAGAACATCTAAATACACCAGTGTGGCTAGAAATTGGCACAACAAAATATAAAACTTCCATTTCCATTTAGCTTTCTCATAAAACACAGTAAACATGTGTCTCATATCTCTGCATTATGGTAGTTATCACATGCTTTTCTAAAATAAAACTTTTTTCTCATCAACTTCAACTAATATACTTACAGTTCCACTGTAAAAAAAAAGGCAATGGTGACAATCACAACAACAGTTTAAGCACAAATATTCACTAACAATCAACTTGGGTATCAAACTTAGAGAGAAACCGAACTTCTGTTTTTTTATAAAGCCCTACTTTGAATATAGTTGTCATTTTCCTGTAGATATTTTTCTTCCTTCATTACTGCTTTTCCTGGAATCTCAACCAGGGAATGTCAGGTTGGGATGGGGTGGGAAGAAGTCTATTTTGGTTTGATTTGTTTGGGTTTTTTAAATCACACTGCATACAAGGATCAATTTATTTTTTAATCTTGATTTATTTTTAAATTATACTTCTTCATTCATCAAAACAACAAATGCCCAAATGGCAAAGACTAAGTTCCAGAGTTTACATGTGACAATGACATCTGCTTACTGTCATTAATTACTCTGACTTTGACCAGGCATCCAGCAGCAGCAGCAGCATTCCTTTCACAGGAAGGTAACTACCAGCACCAGAACTCATCACCTGTGAGAAACATCACTGGCTACATTGCAAAATCTGAAATGAATTCCTAAAAGACAACTTCAGGGCACCAGTACAGTTTGATACAAGTGCACCTACAGATTTTGAAAGCCCAAATTGTAACAGCAGACTCTGTGCTGGACATTGCAACATCTCTCTTCCTCCAGCTAACTCAGCATTTCATCCTGGGCTCCGGCTAACTCAACAGAAACACCATCCCTCTCTCCCTTTCCAGCCACCCAACAGACTGAGAGGTAACTGAGCACTCCATTCTGAACATACAGCCATGGGTTTGGGTTGCACATAAACATCTGTCTTCCCTTCCCAAATAAAAGTTTCAGGACCTATGTGGGTACCAACATCATCAAAATACATTAAAAAACCAGAGAAACAAGCAGACAATCAATCATCATTTTCTATTACTTGCTTGTCTTGATAAATGGCCTGGAGTTAAAAGTTATTTATTTTTTATTCAACCAGACTATTACACTAATAATGAATATTTAGCTGCATTCAGGTGACAAATCACAGAAATAAAAAAAAATTTCAATATTAAAAAAAATAATGGAAAAAAAAAATTACAAGAACACTAAGGTTTATGGTTAGAACTGCTAAATTTAGCCAAATTGTGACTGATACATAGATAGTTTGGCATGAGACTGAAGGGCATCTCTAGGGTAAATGTATTCCTCTAGGTACATTCAGCAAACACACATGTGTAAAAGAGTTATCAAAATTAAAGCATTTTATAACTTAGTTAGATCTCAAAGATCAAAAAAGACCTAAAAAGTTTTAATTTAAAAATTACCTAGGTACAACATTCCTAAACTTCAATCATCAGCTAAACAGCTTATTTTTGTAAAAGATTAATAAAACACACATAATCATAATGAAAACCGAGGTCAAACTCAATCCCTTAAGTACACTGAAATACAGTCAACTAATTTGAATGCAGTGGCTAAACTGACCCACTCACAAAATCTTCTCCACTAAGAACCAGCAGGCTTTTCCAATCAGCCTAAAGGAGCTGGAAATGTTGGCACTGTCTTCCTTAATTAAAAAGTTTTAAAGCCTTCAAACTTCCTAACAAATCGAGATGACATGAATGGGTTCTAGTTCAATAACAGCAGGGATAACTGGAGGACACACTAGAGTGTTACACATCTCCTGCACGTCAGGCCAAGCCAGAAGGAAGGACTGGGGAAAAAAACCCAATCAAAACCACACCCCGTGGTGCACTGGTTCTGTATGCTCACTACGTATCTTCATTGCCACTACTGACATCACCTTTTTAATTTCTGTCTAGACAAAATAAATATCCATTATGTTCAGAGTTTGATTTGTATGTATTTGGGGAAGGGAGGCAGGAATTCAAAAGCATGAACTGTTTTCCTATCCTTAGTGAAATGTGAAGCAGAAGCATAAGGTGTAAAAGCTTACAGACATATGTATTGTTGATAACATAATACCAAGTTATCCCAGATATGTATATAAAAATAAATCGGAGATACCACATCCTATTTATCCACAGTGAAGCAGAATAAATACCAGTCTCAAAAAGAACCACTCCAGTCTAAACAAACCCTTAACTTCTATCATCTAAAAAGAGGATTTCCTAGACTAAAAAAAAAATAACCTTCAATAAGCATTAACAAAGATGAGTAACAGGCGCCAACAGGAATATGAATGTGTTCTACAGAGTTTGCTGTGCTGTCCTTCCAAGTAAAAACTCTCAGTTCTCTTCTACAGTCGATTCTTTGTCGCACAACAGAAATAAAAACAGGTTCAGTGCTATTACACTTCAGGATTCTCATGGACGTTTATTATTTCTACTAAGTGGTAATTTCTTCCTCTAAGTAACATTCTTCCCTAAGAATATATTTAGCAACCCAAATTGAATACAGAACATTTCCTTGTTATGAAGGAAAGACAAACGTGGCTTCTAAAAGCCAGACTCTCCCAAGGCTGGGCATTCCCTGCTCAGTCCCTACTCCTTGTCTCGCGCAGGTTTTCCTGGAGCGTACCTGAACCAGAGCGCGGCTCGGCGCCAGCGCAGTTGAAGCGTCAGGACACTGTTTATGAAACAGAACACCTTGCATCAGCCGGCGAGGCAGCGGTAGATAATGACAGAGAAGGAAGTTGGCAAACGCCAGCGCCCAGAGCCGGGGCCGGCACGGCGGTGACCACCGCCCGGAGCCCGCT
>NW_008239758.1:35925-44815 GCF_000691975.1 Corvus brachyrhynchos | reverse complement strand
AGGCGGAGGCTGCTCAGAGGCCCCTTCAGCGCGGGGTTGTGCTGGTGTAATCAGGGGAGAGCCGGGCACAGGGGCAGCCAGCTCTGAGGAGACGCGCTCCGTTACATGCCAGTAACGCTTGTACTAAGGGAAAGGAAAAAACAAACAACCACCACCCACACCTTCACCCCCCCAAAAGCCAACCAACCAAACAAAAAGCCCCACCAAAGAACACTCCAGAACACGCCCCTCTCCCCCAAAAAACCCCAAAGGTGCTGTATATGGAGGACAAATTTTTCATTCTTCTAGTCTCAGGTGGAAAAACTCTGATGACTGGGAATTAACTAGTTTGGAAAGTCTCCCCAAAGCACAGGCCATGCTGCTTCAGGAGAAACTGTCCCAACAGCCACTCGGACTGGGGGTAAGGCAGCTCCTACCCCCACCCACGCTCCTAGACCACATCTCATCAACAGGCATTGTACAAACAGAGCAGGTCCAAAATCCCAGAGATTTAGACCCCAACAGTGCTCTGATACTGGATCAAAAAATAAATGGGAGATGACAACAACAGGCCTCAATTAATAAAGTCAATGTCTTACTCAAATTTTATCTAAGGTAGCAACTTAAATGTCGGCTTCATGCTTTACATGACTGAGAAACAAAAAAGCCCTCACTGCACCTCTGAAGAACAGCAGGTTGTAACTGGCTCGCTCAGCAGCACTAAGGGAGGTACAGAACAAGAAGTATTTGTCATATGATAACTCACTCCCTGCAGAAGAATAAAAATAGAAATAAAAATAAAAATAAAAATGCATGTGAACATGAGTGAGGAAGCACAGTCACCTGGACATTTCTTTAGGGCTCTATTTTTTATATTCCTGTATCTTAGAAAAAAAGGTCAAAACTAAATCAAATCACCCAGTCTCACTCTATTCTTACTCTCATTCATATTTTTATTATCCATACTAATTATTTCTGCCACACATATTAAGGTATTTTCTATGCTCAAGATTATCACTAGTGTAGAAATTGATGTAAATCTCAAATTTTACCATCCTTCATAGTCATTATGAGTCAAATTATCACTGTCCACAGTTTATTAAATAAGGTCAAAGTGTTAAGTTCCTCACTCTCCACCCTGCATGTATTTCAATACACATCTTGAGCAATATTTGCTCTGACCACAAACAGTTAAACTTGAAATCCTTTTCCCTGTTAGTTGAAAGGTGACTAAAATGGGTTGAATAAGAGGTACTTTTCTCCCATAAAATTCACACATAATAACACATATCTGCAAAATAAATACTTTATTATAAAGACAGAAATCAGTCATAAATGGTATTCAGGAAAGAGACGGATGTAGAAAATTCAGAAGTCTGCTAAAACTGCTATTGAAAGAAGTGTAGTTGAAATGGTCCCACTTTGGAAAGAACACTTAACAAAAAGGAACTGCTTCACGTCAAGGGTTTCAGATTGTCAGAGTAATACAGATGCTTAAAAAAAAAAAAAGACAACTTTGTATCAAAACTATGTAAAATATACCTAATCATGTTTATAATACTATACTTTCCAATAATAGTAATTACTATATCCAATCTTTTACCAATTTTGTAAGTGTTCCAAGTGAAGCAGAAAAATGTCTAGGTAACACACACTGAAGAGAAGTAAGATTCCTTCTGGTGTCCTCAAAGGCATCAAAGAGTTTCTTCATGTTTTTTTCTTTAATTAAGAACTTTGCATTGTTTCTTGAATTAGATGTCGAATCTTCTCAGCATCTTTTTCTATATTTTTATTTTTAGGATCAATCTTGAGAGCTGCTTCATAATCCCGGAGACCTAATATAGATACATTAATAAGAATATCAATCAATAATGCAAGAGCATCCTCTTTAGCAACTAACTGGAAATAACTACTCCCCAGTCATATGCATAAAGTATTGATCTTGAAGTTTGTTCTTGAGTAAGATGGAATAAGAATGACGTAAGTTTAACTTTGTCAGTAAATAATTTATATTTTGTTTATCTTATTTCACAAAACATTTCAGTGGAAACACTCTACTACATAAACATTTTCAGGTTTTGAAACATTAAAACAGAGCCTCTTCACTCACATACATATACTCCGATATATATGTGTGTGCATGAGGGGACTGTTCTAAAGTGTTCTACAGAAGAGAGAAAATGATACTGTGTGAAAATAAGAAAAAAAAGAAAAAGACGTGAACTGTGAGAACAAGAGTTTGGGGGGAAAATAACAGATCATGAGTACAGGAAGTAAAATCATGCTTAAGTTTAAGTCTTTTTTATCAGGTTTCGAAGTGCAAATGAAGCCTAAAGGGATGACCAAGTGATGCCTAAGTAGAAAAAGGTAAGCAATGGCCAAAGCTTAGTATTTCAACACTGACACTTTGAATATTCTTCAATTTCTATTATCAGCTTTCACTTGGAAATTTGCTTTACAAAACTCACCTGATGCTCTTGAGGAACTTAACAGGGACACTGTAAATTCAGGTATTTTCACACAAAGGACATGTACTTGATGAATCGTATCGCTCAGCAGTATGGGTTTCTTACCTCATTTTACAAAGATGTTACAAAGCACTTCACAAGTATTTTAGAAATATTTCAGGTTTTTTTCATTTCTTCAATGGAAAAACTCCTTAAATTAGGAGTGCAGTCCATTTTCTCCAACTTGTAAAGATTTTTCAAGTGGAATTACAATTATCGAGTAAATTAAAAAAAAAAAAAACTGCTAAAGAATGTGGTGTAAGGTTCATAACAAACAGACACAGATTGTATAGGCCTTCTTCAAAGTCACTCCTGAAAACATAAAGGTGTGAACAGCCTCATTGAGCTAAACAGAGTTACGTGTATGTCACTATAAATTCCTGTGCATGTTTTCATAGAACAAAGGCCTCACCTTCAGTGTATAATTCCAGCTGACAAAACGCTGTTCCACGTCTCACATGGGCTTTCATTCGAGCGCTCTCGTTATCAGGAACAGGTGGTGTCAACAGTTCTAGTGCCTTTACAAAGGAGAACATCCAAAAGTATTTGTAAGTAGATTTTCAATAATTTGGGGTTTTTTTCTAATTTATAAACACTTCTCTCACCTAATTACTGTTATTATACAGTAACATAGTAACTATTCAAACAGAAAAAGAAAATAGCTATTCAAATTAATTATAATGACTTGTGAATCCAGGCATTAAGATTTGTATCTATCACACCGGTTTGCCAACTACAGTTACATTGCCATGGCTAAAAAGTGACAAATACCATGCTAAATGTTTATTGCAGTCAAATAACGTATTCTGTTTTCATATATCATATTACATACCATGCTATCAAAAAAAAAAAAAAAAAAGGTAGTACTAAAAAAGTACATGTGTTTTAGTAGTAGTTACTAGAAAAAACAGAAAAAAAACCAAAAAAAAACCCAAATTTCAAGACTCAAGTACGTATTAGTTCAAAAGAAGATAAATATTGGAAAAATTTTCCAGACTATTCAGGTGCCATTTGAGATCATTCCTCTCCTTGCACAATAACAGCTGCTAAAACATCAGGACAATACAGCCCTTCTTTAAAAATGTTTGGTTTGTTGGAAGTTTTTTAAGGTAATCCTGCTCATCACCACCACTTTTTTTTTCCTTCCAACCAAATGAAGCACACCACAACCTAATAGAAAACGTATGTGTATACTTTGGTTTTGTTTTTCTCTGCTCCAAGTTGTGGGTTTTTTCAAGTGTACATACTGCCACAATATTGTTATCTTTAAAGAAACATACTAGCCAACATATGGCCATTTGTCACAAACGTGTGGAAGCCTGGTTTAGGTTTTATTTTATTGCCATTTTGTTTTAAATTTCTGAAAGTTCATTAATCACCATCAAATTTTAATATTTCACCATGGCTTCATTATATCAAGTTTGAATTTTAAAATTTTGAATTGCACTAGTATGTATTTACAGATCTGCTTAAAACAGAACCATCACAGTAATAAATCACATTAATGTATAAGGTGACAGCCTGAGGTCCTGGATTTTTATACCTTAGAGGAATCTTCGATAGCTTTGTGTAAATTTCTCAGTTTAAGGTGGCAAGCGGCACGGTTCAGGTACAGCAGGGGAAGTTTATTGTTCAGCCTCACTGCGAGGTTATACGCGTTTACAGCCCCAAGGTAGTTTCCCATTGCAAACATTTTGCTAAGTATTAAACGAGAAGTGAAACATGCACTTTAAAGAAGGGCATAAATACAAAATAAACACCTACTTATTGTTAACTCATTTTCAAAAATTTGAATTTTTAGCATATTTTCCTTTGAAATGCCCCTTTATAGCCTTTTCTGAGAACGACATAGCTGAAGTTCAGTGCACCTTGACGCTGACAATATAGCTGAGATACACAACAAAAATAGTCACTGCTTACAAGCAATGAAGAACTGTAGGAGTGGACACATTTATTTAGACACAGGATTAATTTTGAAAGCTTTGTATATCTGATTATGATTGCCTAATCAAACCTTTCTGTATAGCACAGCTCTATAAATAAACCAATATTTGTATCAAATTCCTAAAGTTTGTTTTAGACAGATGTTTAACCTCTCACTAAAACAGTACAAATGAAATTAAATCCACCTAGGTATGATAGTGCATTGCCTCAACTGTCTTCAAAGATGAATATGCATAGTGTGTTTACAATGATTTTGTTCATCAAGAGCTTCAACAATTGCATCTCATGATTTATCAGATTCTGACCCCATAAGTTGTCAATAAAATCTCTAGTACGACTGCCATGACTACTCTAGACGGTCACCATCTGCGTCTAGGATAAACAGAATATACCAAAACTAAACAGCAGACAAACACCATATAACTAATTAATTTTTAATACATCTTCAAGCAGAATGCAACTTACTTTCCTTTGTCCTTTAACCAATCTGTATTCTTCTCCTCTTCTTTTAAATCTTCCAGCTCAGATAAATCAGAATTTATTCTTCTTCGAGCTTCTGCTTGTTTATGTAGCCACTGTAAATAGAAAACGTGCAAGTATTACTTCTGAAGCAAAAATGCAAATCCAGAAAAGGATTTTATTTTCATGTCTTCACTCATATTTGTCCAAAGAATTCTATTGACCACATATTTTGGACAGAGGGAAATATTTAATAGTATCCAATACGAAAAACTTCAAAGTTTCCCCGAATATTTTATTACCAAGAGAAGTTAGGTTACCACATCCCTAATACATTTTTGTTTACTTATTTGTTTTGATCTTTCAAAATTACTTTGTGTTCATTGAATTGAGCTCAAAAGAGCTAACTGTGAGCTTCTTTTAAGACAGAACTTAAAGAATCTTAAATATAAGAGTTAAGATATTTCAAATTTTTTACTTCAAGGAATTAAATAAATATTGCTGCCTTTTCTCCCCCTCCCAAAAAAGCAACAAGTTATTTATTAATCTGCACAACCACATGGTGAAAATAATTTTTATATAAAATTGTTTCTTTATATCTTATTTTAAATAAAACAGTCTTCCTTGAAAAATAAGGATATTGCACAGGTAACATTCCTTGGCACAGATACAATTTTTTTCAACCTTCTGAATACACAATAAATAATTCCCCACCTTACCTCCTCCTCTTCTGCAACACGAGATTCTCGCAGAGCTGTGGGAAAAACTCGTGGTGTAAAGCTGACTTTAATTGTAGCTGCAGCTCGGGGAGCTGGTAACTGTTCTTCCTCTAAATTCTGTGAAAATATACTACAGGAACCATGACCTATGAAGAGAGTTAGAGCACTGGAAATGAAAAATGAAGCAAAAGATTTTTCTGATTTTCTACCAAAGTCCAAAGTACATCCGATTTAGAAATGTGGCATATTAGAATTAAACCTTTAATAGCTTGAGAAAAGTTTAGACTTGTTCTTTTGAAGGGAAGGTTCAAACAATGCTTCTTCTTAGTGTAGCCAGTAAATAAATGGAATGATTCAGCATCTGTCACAAATTAAGTTAAGCTCCTCTTACACCTCTCTGTTGCTTGTGTGATGCTGTGATGGGGCAACAATGAGAGCTAAAACTAGTCTATCAAAGCAAACAAACAAAAAATTAAATGTCTTCTGTTGATTTAGTTGCCTGAATTGCCATGGAGCCAAGACATAGGACAGAGAGAACAAAAGGAGATTGAATATTTCTATGAATTCCAGCAGTTAGGTAACTGGGTAACAGGAACCCCACTCCCAGAAAGCCCACATTACACTATCAGAAAGGCTCTCTGATTTACTTTTCTAAAGCTTAGAACAAAAACCCACCCTTGTATTTCCAAAGACTTAATCAAGAGCTAAGAACTCATGTGCTTTAGCTCAATAAATTGCCTGAAAATAACCATTTTTAAATAACTGCAAACTACAAGAACCGGTGCAGTAAGGTGGAGACAAAGATAAATGATGCATTAGAAACATCTAGGAATAAAGTTATACCTACACTTTAAAGAATTATAAAGTACAGTTCAATTATACAACCTTTTGTGGATTTGAGTCTGATATTAGAAGCTCCTTCATTGGGAATCCTACTTTTGATCATTTTTTCATTTTTTCTCTCCTTTAACGGCTTTATTTCTTGATGTAATTCCTCTTTTTTTCGTACGCTCTTGTATTTATCAGCATATTTTTGTTGGTCTTTCCAGAACTCCAACTCTTTAGTGACCTTCTGCCGTTCCTTTTCTTTCAGATCTTCAATTCTTTTCCTTTCTGCTTCCTCTAGCTATTTGAAAAAAAAAGCCCTATGAGATACATAACATCTGATAATACTAACATGACTAAGTTCAAGTTACCATTATTTTCCCAGTTTCATATCCCAAGCATGGTGTAACCGATAATGTGACCATACAAGCTGAGTTAATTAAGATGTTTAAAAATGACCGTGAGAGTAAAGATTTCTGATTAGCTTTTAGAAATCTCATTTTTTAAACTATTTTACTAACAACCCTAAGGTACAATCCAGGAACACTCAGAAATAAGTTTCACTTCTAAACAGTGAAAATCCTAGCCATGTTCCAATGTACATCTCTGGAGTATACAGACATGCAAAATATATGCGATCATTTTAATACACTGTTTCTTATTTATCCTCTTCTCTTTGAGATTATTACACATGCAGAATAGGTACAACATTGCAACTAAGACAGTCACTAACTGTAGCTCATTTTGGTCCATATTGCATATACAATCCTAAAATTTTATTGCACACTTCAGAGAAATACTTTGAACACAAGTGAAGTGACCAGACTTTTAACATACATAAAAATTTTGAGAACATATCTTAAAGTATACATAAAAAGCAGAATAACAGAGATACAAACACACAAAACACGAAAAACAGCAAGTCTGATGTAAAATACAACAACAAATAAATATTTTTTTTAAAATCAGTATTTTTCACATTGCTAAAGGTCTAAACACCTGCAAAGGCCACAAAAGACCTTTATTTGGTAATAAATATGTTTTAAGTGCAAAGAAATAACAAGGGTCACCACCACTATATTAAAAATTGGTAGTTCTTGTATTTTTTAAGGTACATTTAACAAAGCATCTGCCAGATTAGTTGGTAGTTGTTTACATGTATGTCTTGTAGAGCTCTTTCTAAACCTACCTTCATTGTGGCCTCCAAAGCATACTTTTTGTGTTCCTGTTTTGTAATTTTTTTTGCTTCTGTCTCCTCTTTTGCCTTTTCTTGGGCTTTTAGAACAGCATTCTCTCTCAGATATTGTAGTTTTTCCTTGCCAGCTTAAAAGAATAAACTGTTTTAGTCACTTAGGCCTGGAGTTCTACTGGTATGTATCATGTTAATGAAAACACGATTTCTTCTGCTATTTTGGCAAAATGCAACACGGTTAAAATTCCACAAAGCAGTGTCTACCAAGCCCATGTCTAGAAGAGAAAAATTAGGATTTGCTTACACACAAAATGTTTTACAAGAAATACTGTTTAATTTCATACATGCTAGAACCAGTAGGTGTTCTTTGTTCTCACATACTTTGTATTTTGAATAATGAACAACGAGGTTGAACCAAGCAGATATCTACCAGCAGAAGTTTCACTGTATGGGTTCCTTACATGCAGGCTTATTTTTAGAGTAGAGAACTTACCGTCTGCTAGAGTTAGGGAATCCCACATGGCCGGTTCTTTTTTATACAAGGTGAAGAAAATGTTTCCATTTCCAATCTTTGCTGTGCTATTTGTGTCATCAATGGGAGCATATAAAATGGCTTCAAATAAAAAGGGAGGGATGCTTACCTATAAAAATATAATTTGTACTAATATTTACTATTTTAAATTAAGTCTCACATATTCAAAACACTCAGCACAAGCATATGGTAAACCTCAAGAAACAGATACTATTGACAGAACTAATCTGCCTTGTATCCACTGTGGAGGTTTGCAGAGGCCCAGAAAAGGTGCTTCCTTCCCGTTAACGGTGGGGCATCACAAAGTAATATATTTTATTAACGAGATCAAAAAAGTTGGTTCTTCAGCACTGCAACAGAAGCCGTGGATTTCAAATTTAGAAATATTATTCACAGTATAAGCAAAGGTATTAATTCAGTCCATTTATGAGAGTAAAGGCAGCTGGCACCTCTTGAGTAGCAAGAGCATTAGTAGGGAATGAGCAGTGGTAAAGCCATTATCTGCCGCAGGACGGGCGTTTAACAGCCTGCAGCACAGAGAGGGAGATTATAAAAGATAAAGGGTTATGAACTTCAAGAGTTGCCACGGTGTACGGCGCGCGTGCTTTTGAGCAGGGTTACGCAGTAACCCCGCGGCCGCGGCCCTGCACGGCAGGAGGCCCATGAGGCGAGTGGGGCGCGGTCGCCCACCTTCAGGTACTGCTCGCTGCAGAAGATGTTGGCGGGGGTGGCC
>NW_008239758.1:20112-35899 GCF_000691975.1 Corvus brachyrhynchos | reverse complement strand
GCACGCCGGGAGCTGTAGTCCCTAAGTGCCTGAAGGCCGCGGGCCCGGCTCTGGCTGTCAGCACACACAGCTCAGCACAGCAGGAAGGAATGCAGCTCGTATCATCCACATACTTTTCTATAGAAAGACAAAGTGCTGGCAATGTAGGATTTCTGGCAAAAAACTATCAAAAGTTGAGGACGGATTTGATTGATACACAGAACCACAGAATGGCTCAGGCTGGAAGGAACCACAGCGGGTCCATCCAGTCCAGCGTCCCTGTTCAAGTAGGGTCATCCGAGAGCACATGGCAAAGGATTGTGTCCAGATGGTTCTGGAATATTTCCAGTGAGGAAGACTCCACAGCCTCTCTTGGCAGCCTGTACCCACACAGAAGTTCTTCCTCAGTCCAGGTGGAACTTCCTGAGCATCAGTTTCTGCCTGTTGCCTCTTGTTCTATTTCTCAGAACCACTAAGAGCCTGGCTCCATCCTCTGGCACCTCCCTTCAGACATTTATACACATTGGTGAGGTTCCCTCCCAGTCACCTCTTTTTGAGGCTAAACAGGCCCAGCTCCTTCAGCCTGTCCTTGTAAGAGAGATTCTCCAGACCCTTGATCAATTTGGTAGCTCTCTGCTGGACCTGCTCCAGGAGCTCCATGTCTCCTGTCCTGAGGGGCCTGGAACTGCACACAATACTCCACGGGTGGCCTCACCATGGCTCAGCAGAGGGGCAGGATCACCTTCCTTAACCTACTCAGGCAATGCTGGCACTGAAACTTCCACACGTCCTGTAAAAATAACTGGGTCATACTGGCAGCCCCATGCTATTGCTGAGCAATACTGTCTGTTGTACTGTCTCTGCCAAAAACTCAGGAGGTAATTTGCACATTACCACTCCACGTTTCTCAAACAAACTGTGACACTGTATCTGCCAAAATAAAGTCTAGCATATTGAAAGCAACCGCTTCTGGAGAATATGGCCTGAAAGACGAGCCAAACACAGCTGGATAAAAATGCATGTATGTTTGAGTTCCTCAAAAGTACACAATTACCTAGAACTATTAGGAAAAATCTAGAACCAAAAAGTCTAGTTTTCCCTCTTTCTTTTAAAATAAGACCAAGAATAATGGAGTTTAACATGGCACACATTAGCTAGGATTTCTGATGTGCATCACTGAAGATTTAATTTCTATGTTAAGATTTAATTTTTATGTTTTATTACTTATAACACACAGCAATATTCAAATAGTAGAGATTACTTTTAAGTACTGTATATATATATACAACTGGGCATCGCAGAGATTTAAAATCTTTTCAGAGCAAGAAATCCATCACAACTCGTATGATTTCTGGGTTATTCTTCACCCTCGCTCACCCACATCAGTATCATCTGGAAGAATCCTTGCACAGACTAGAATATGAGAATTGAATGAAATTCTTCTTTCCAAGAACATTCAAAGTACATAGCAGCAGCAGCTGGAATGCTTATAATGTAATAGTAACTCAAAATCTCTTACCACTCCAGAATGAAGCTCTAGTGAGCCAGAACGCATCCTTCAGTTATGGAGAGTTCATTCACAGACGGTAAAGTGCAGGTCTTCTGCCTTGGTCACCCAGGTGTAATTTTTAGTTTAATCACAGAGAATACACTGAAATGAAGCAGCTTAGTATTTATTCCTGCTAGAAGGACTATACCTTGCATACATGCTTTACAAAACGGGGCACAGTTATGGTTACCAGTATTTGTCTTCTCAAATTACACAAAAGAGCTCCAATACATCAACCATACAGTCTATTTACTTAAAAGCTACATCTGCAATGCAAAGCTTGTAGGAGACAGTAAATATCACTGACACATTTTTATGTCAAAGTAGCAGATTTAGCTGCTAGAGGACACAAAAGGGACTCAGCAAGGTCTTGGATCAACCTTAAAAGTTTTGAATTGATGTGTAGGTTCAGAAACACCACCTCTGTCCCACATACTCCACACCACAGCCTTACCTGTGAGTAAGCACTCTCACTGTGACACACTTGCAAAATAAACAAGAGACACCCATGCATAATGGTTCTTCTGCTGGCACTAACTTTATCGGTCAAAAGTTTGCAGTACAAGAAGATAAATTTTTCCATTGAAAATCTGATTCCTAAATTCCCATCTCCTATGATATGAAGGATGCAGATTTATGTTCCAGACAAACCTTAATAATATTAATATTCTGGACCTTCCAGCTGCCTATATACACATATATCTGTTCTGGGGTTATTTCACTTCTAATGCCTTCAGAAGTTTGAATATAGGGGAGAAAAAAAAAAATCCGTTAAATAGCTTACATTTTCTTATCTTTAATTATTAACCTTTTTTTCTCCCATCCCTTCTAAATTCTCTCTCATTTCTCTCACCCCTCCATATCTTTTACAACTAGCAGAAACATTTTATGAGACTCTGTTTATTCCAACTGTTTCACGTACGTGGCTTGGGACCATCTATATCAGTTACTTTTAAAAATTATTGGTAAGGCAGTGATGTGGTATGTGTTTGTTCTGGTATTTTAACTAACAGGAAGAGCTTAGTAATAATTTTATAAATTGGAATAAATAATTCTTTGTATAATCATTTCCCAAGTACAGAAAGTTACTAAAAAAACATCTATTCAGGAAAAATGGTGCTTGAGCCTTCCCTCCCATCCTACAAGGAAAGAAATGGGGCTGAAGGCACAAGACCTCTTCCCATCTGCTTTGAAGTTACTGCCGATTAACACCTTTACAGAACAGCAGAGCTCTCCAAGAGAGGCAGGAGCTGTATTTTCTGATCCATATGACCTCATGCTGCTCCTTGCAGGATTACACCTAATCCAAATGCATTCTCGCAGACGGAACATTAGAAGAGTCCGTCTAGGCATTACATCGTCTTCATAAAGTCAACAGGCAACTTCCCCTCAAAAACTATCTTTATTTTAAAGGAAACTGAAACCAGACAACAGAAAGCAACAAAGTTACATACAGTGCTGGACAAAGTCTACCATATACATGTTTCAAGAACACTTGAATCAGATTCTGATGTATGTTCTTCTAAAAGGTAAAAATATCATATCATTATTAACAAAAAAAAAATTAAATGTCAACAATCTTAATCAGCTTATATTTTGCATTGTTTGGATGGCAGTAGATTGGTAACTTGTCTTTTTCTACTCACTTTTAACTCTAAAAGGAGAATGTGGACAAAAATTTCCAAGTTAGAAGGCCCACAGCGCCTGCTCTAAAGGCCACAAACAAAAACTTGGAGGAAAGACCACATTTTAAATAAAAATCCCTAATAACTTTGTATTATTTCACATTTCAGAAAAAAAAAATAACAAGAAAGAAAAAAAAAAAGGAAAGAAAGAAGAAGTATATTAAGAGCTTGCCCTCCTTATATGGAAGTCCAGATTCAGGCCATTCTGTAGAGGAAAACATGAGTGTCTAGGAACAGACAGGACATCTCTCATAACTCCAATCCCAAACTGTCTTCAGTACAGCAATTCCTGAAATACAGTACACAAATCTCCAAGTAAAAAGGTGGGGTTGGATCAAAAAATTATTTTGAGACCATTTGTTTGAACGTGAAAAGGAAAATTAATCACGTATGGTAAACAATGCAGAAATAGGTATTCTCTGTGGTGTTGGGATAAGCCATTTCTAAACCAGGAGACTAATAAGGGTGCCACTGAAAACTTTAAGCTAGAGGCAGCACCTCTAAGGGCCTGAACACCACTCAGAACTAATTACCTCAGAACTGATGACACACAGCACTAGGCCATTAAAGGGACCTTTCTTTTCTTCTACATAAAGCGTAAATTATCACCTCCATATAAAGAAGTGAATGTGCATAACTCAAGATGTAGTGTAGGACAGTTATATTGCCTTGAAGAGTTCTGCTAAGTACATTTAGTTTCCAATTTTAGGGAAGAGTTTATTCTAACATAGAAAGCTTCTGACAAAACTTAGCAACTGCAGAACAACTTTAAAATACATCCAGTTCTACATCCTCCTGCATATATCTAATCACATCCAACAGACAAAAAAATTATATGACTTCTAAACAGAACAAAAAAATCATATGTTCTGTAAAACAAGTAAAGAGCGTTAGAATAGAATTTTCACGCCCAAGAGCTGATTACCAAATGTTCACCCATTTATCAGTGGATAATATTAAGAAATTCACATTAAGTAAGGGCAACAAGATGATAATGCATATCAGTGCTGTGTGTTCTGAAAGGTACTCAGTTTTAATTATCATGAATTGCTACCATCTATCATACCTCATTCTACGCAAGATACCACACCAGCTACCAATCCGTAAACAATAATATTTCACATACTTCATAGAGTAGCTTAAAACACATCATGGCATGAAATAATTTGTATTACATAGTAATTTAATCCCTGGCCACAGGGTTAATGTTGGACAAAGTCTGGAAACTTTTCCAATTTGAATTACATACATTAACTTTGTCACACACCACAGCACTAATGCATGTATTACTTCAGACATGCTCTAATTTAAAATCAAAACAGAAAAGTTGTTGCAAAAATACATGTCACCAATGTGGAACACATTCAAGATTGTATAAAAAGTACTGAACTGATATCCCAAAACAGGTATATTTAAGCAGTACATAAGGAAAGATTAGTTTTAATATGAAACAGTCATTTAAGTCACATACAACATGATAAGAAGCATGACTTCCTTTTTTAAAAATGCGACACCAATACTTTTACTGACAGGCAATGCTTATTTATAAAATGAAAGGGATATATTTAATGCAGATGCGTTACTGTATTAAGTTGGAATAAAGACAAATGTTAAAAAGGTGCTACATTTTAACACCACCAATTTTGTAAAAATCTCAAACCATAAAAGCACTTCACTTGCAAATATCACAGGCCCCAAACTGCAAACACTTTAAAACATTCTTGACTGTGTGCATGCAGTTTCACTGACTTCATTAATTCTCCCATGCTTGAAATGAAGCCTGAAAAATGTTATTACAAAACTGGTTCTTAGATTAAAAACTTCAGAGGTCACAAAGTATAATCTTCTTTGAGCAGCCCCCAAAATTATATTTTTGTTTTAAGTAGAGCAAACTTCATACTTTGCTCTAGCTTCTTTCATCTGAAGATCTCAAATAATAACTAGGCCTCTAAACAACCTTTGGAAGTAAGCATCAGGTCCATCTTCTGAAAGAAGAGACAGGCACAAAGAGTCAACCTGCTTGTTTCAAGTTGCAGAAGGAATGACTAAACCAGCAAGAAACAGGATTTTTGCTACCTGCCCTCTAGTCTGTATACAGCACTGTCACTTACATGTTTTCTGATTTAAAATTGGTCACTAGCAGAGAAGTACACAGTACCAGTACCAAAGGACAGTAAAATCCAAGTTATACCTATTTATTTCAGCCTAGGGGGAAAAAAAATTTGGGAGCAATAAAAGGCTGCATTTCTGTCCATGACCAGAAACTATTTGAAAAGGACACAGGCATTTCCCATAAAAATGTTAAGGTTTGCAAGATTTACAAAATCTTTGCAATATTTTTGGTGTGCAGCACCAGTACAGTCTAAATCACCAGTAATGAAAGAAGCGCATGAGAGTTCAATACAAATTGTTTCATAGAGAGTATTACAAAAAACCTCACCTACTCTAGTAAGCCCTCCCACCCATCCTCCCTCCCACCCATCATTCTAGAACTAACTTCTAATGCTAATCAGCTGACATTTTCCTAGTACCTTACTAATCAAACACGACTGCTGTTTTTCCTGTGCATACTTGAACTACTACTAGTCAATACATGCAGAGAAAACCAAAATATAACTGCTCTCTAGATAAAAAGTTCAAGTATGCCAAGAGCATATCAGTAGGGCAAGCATATTGGCTGGATGACTTCTGGAGATCCTTGTCAGTCATATCTCTAGGATCAGTGCACTAACAAGCATGGGGTGGGTTTTTAATTTGTTTTTATTTGATATAATTGACATTTGCTAATGCCTTGAGCTTACAGGTTAATAAATGCAGAAAATTTACCGGGTTACAAACCCAGTATAGTATCAGTTTAGAAAAACCTAAAATCAATTGTTAGAATAAGTTTCACAAATACACAATTTAAGGCTTTATAAAATGATATTCCAGTTGATTTTAAGTTTATAAGAACACCCTATTTAAATACTAATATCCTGACTAACTTCATGTTGGGTCGAGGAAGAGATTAAGAAATACATGGCTATTTTAAATACAATGTCCGTTCCAAAATGTTAAAACATTAATTGGACTTCCGAGGACAAATGCCCCAAAAATCTTCTCACAAGAGGCATGGGATGTGGGAGTGGGAAAGGTAACAATATCATCATTGGAGCTTTTGCTGAATTTTCACTGAGCAAGATTTTTATTTCATTTACATTACTGTAGGTGTGAACCAGCTCCATTACATTCACAGTGCAAATTGTTGCAGAGATTAAACCGATTCCCAGAGGAACTAATCTATCTAAACAAGGTTTGGCTTAATTGCTACTTCAGGTACCAAAAGCAAATTCAAACAGTCTGTCAGTTATTAGGAAAATTACTGAAGAATAAATCTCCTCTAACAGAGGTTGTTGCTTGTTTGTTTTTTTGTTGTCGGTTTTAAAATCACACCTCTAACACAACAAGATTAAGTCTAGTTAATGTAATAAATTAAAGCTACTAGTGATTAAAACAGAAGCTCTGGATCTATCTTACACTTTACATCTCCATACAGGGAAATTCCCAAGATATGAAATATGTCACTTACACTTTAGACATCATTTTCTTTTTCCTGAAGAGGGGCAAGCCAAAAAAAAAAAAAAAAAAAAAAAGGCAATACTGCACTTACACAGCAAAACTTTTCACTTTTAAAATAAAAGTGAAAAGTATGCGTAGATCCGCACAGTATCTTCCAGGAATGTACCACAGTAGAGCCCATTTAAAATCAAACATGACGGTGAACTATCAAACAGGCCTTACTTTCACTCATTAGCATGGCTTACCATAAAAACTACCTCTTTATTAGATGACTGTATTCTCTATAAACTCCTATATCCCTCATCATCACAGACCTGAAAAATTTATCACATTAAGGAACTATGACTAGTACCTGTGAGCTTGACATATGATTTAATTGCTGTTTAAAGACTGTTTCCAGAGCAGTGGTACATATTACAAGCAGAATCTGTTATTACAGTGCCTCTTTTTATTAATTCAAACCAATATTTCTCTCTAAAGAAACTTTTTCAGTTGCGCATGCAACTTTATCGCACTGCTAAGGCTGAACTGTTCAAGGCTAGATGCTTCCCAACACTCAAAAAAGAAGGGGAGTTATTTTTGAGATCAAGAATAAGATCAAATTAGCCTTATTAAAATAGAATTTCTTAGCATCACACAAGAAGCTCTAGTGCCATTCGTACTTGTCAGTAGGATATCAGGTTTAGCAAAGGAGCTAAAATTCTGACTACTTAGTTCTGATGTGAGCAAAACTCACCTGATATCGCAGCTGTATTTCTTTTCTTCAGCTTAGATTTCCCACCCCCTCACTGAAAGACTGGCAGAGGCAGTGGTGGGAATTTAGTTTTAAGACTTTGCTAGCCAAATTATAATGCAATTCAGAGCCTGTGCAGAGCACACTCCATTGCCTTGCCCCCTCCTTCACGCCAAGTGGACTGTGTAAGCTCAGGGTGACTGAGTAGGCTGTAGCTGACAGCCCTAGAAGCTGGCCAGGATTTTCCGTGCACTAGTTCATTCACAGTTCTCAGGCAGCACTGAGGCAGGAGACTGGAACCATCAGCGAGAAAGAATGAGAGAGAGGTGCATGACTGCACAACCGTGACAGATGCAAAGACTGTATCCCAAGGTATGCCCTCAAGATAAAAGATTTAAGGTTATATGTGCAACCCTAGTTTTGGCATTCTCTAGATTTAAAGCAGTGGACTTCATAAACTTGATGTGTTCTTCTTCCAATTTAATCCTATTTTGCAACAATTTCCAAATAATGCAAGACCTAGCAAGAGCCTTCAGCAAGTAATTGCTGAGAAGTCAAAAGAGATTATTGCCTTTTCAAGGAAACAGAAATGTGTAATAGTTAGCGGGTTTCATTGTGTTACTAAGCAGGAATTCATGATTTTTGAATAGCACATTAATGCTTTCCTTCAAAAGTAGGAAAAAGCATATACAAAATTCTCTTTATTTACCCTAAAGTAACAACTATTAGTACTGCACATTCCTCCATGTCATCTCCACTATATTCAGAGAAAGGCTAGCAAGAACATCAATAACAGACATTCACGCCAAAAGAAAAAAAGAAAGTAATGAGTACTTGCAAATATAGTACCATTAAAACCAAGCACTAGATGCTAGTGTTAGTTAACACATTAATACACACTAGCAAATTAGGGCTATTCATTCAGGCACATTTTTCCTTCAATAATATTGTCAACGCTCACCCTACTTCCGATCAGTTGTCAGTTACAGTTTAATCAGAAATAAAAAATATTCCATCCTGTAAAACATTTGGACACATAAAACTAAGAGTACAAAAGCTGAGATGAAAGTTTATGAATGAAAACAATTACGGAAAAATAGATGACAGCAATCAAACACAACTGATTGTCTGCAGAAAGTGAAGTACCCAATTTGTAACTGAATTTTCGTAGCAAGTATTTCCTCCACCAGCACCCATTCAGGCTGTCAGCCTTCTGTGTTCAGCGCAGGCGGTCCCGCAGTCTCTCTCGTGCGCATTAACTGCACGTCCTTGTCAGCCATGCAGGTGTCACAGCCCCACACTGCCGATGCCTCTGCTGTGAGAAGGCCATAGGCTGACTCTGTCATGCCTGTACAGATCCGATGGAACCATTTTTGACAAGAGGCTTCACACAGGATGGCGTCCTGGTCATCATTGACCTCGTGTGTACAAATTCCACACGGATAGACGGGTTCAGAGGACGAGTGCCCATGACGACTGGGATGGAGGGGTGTTTTGCTGCTCTTTTCAGAGTTGCATCCTTCAGCAGTACCTCGAGGCTGGCGGGACTTGGTTTGAGTCCCATTTGAGTGGCCAGCATTGGTGTTATCAGCACTATTAGAATGGCTGTTATCCTGATCTACCACACTGTTTCGAGTAACATTCTTCAGGTCACTGTTACCTTGACTTACAATGTCCTCTGTCCTGTGATGATGCTGATGAGCAGCAGTGTTCTGGCTGGATGCTTTGCTTGCACCTTGACTAAAGTCTTGCTTTTGTGCCGATGATTTTGTCTGGTTGTATGCGTTTGGTGGAGGAACAAAAGAATGGTTTGACTCTAGCTGAGAATTTGAAAAATTTGGATTGTTTCCAGGACCAAAGTTAGTTGGCACATCCGGGTGAGGTATCTGACCGGAATGGCCAAAGTTCTCCCCAGGATTTGGCCTGAAATGCTGAGCAGGCATATTGACATTTTGATTTATCTGACCACTGCTATAAGGTGGTTGATTCCCAAAACCCGGGTTCTCGTGTGGACCAAAGCTGAAAGAATGGGGTCGACTAAAACCCATGCCAACAGGGTTTTGAGGAAGAGGATGTGGTTGGTTTCTGAGGGAGTAAGAAGCACCATACGGTGAGGACACTCTGGGCAGCACATGAGGTGGCATTCTGAAAGTATTATAGCCTCCAAAGCCAGGATAACCGGGATTACTGAAATATGGATTTCCTGAAGGAAGTGGTTTATAAGACACAGTATTATAGTTGTCATCAAATGGATTTGCAGCTACAAGGTGGTCAGAGCTTGGGTTCGGTGGTGGAGCGTATTCAGATGGAGGAGGAAATGATGACCCCTACAAATATTTTAAATACAACATTTTAATTAGTTTTAGTATTTCTCTGCAAGACAGACCAACCACAAAGGTCCTGGATTAGCAATACAACCGCTGAAAGAACTGTTCGGCTGTTGCGTAAAATTCACCCAATGTACCCTGCCAGGCTGTCTGAAATTTCAGTACAGAGGCAGGAGAGGAGCTTGGGCTCCAGATAATGTTGTGATTTGTAGTAGTCTCAGTGTTCTAAAAAAACTGCAGTTGAAAATACAACTTGATCTGTGACTTCTATTTCATAATCTTTTACAAAAGATGAGCAACAATACAGAAATCCAGTCATCACAAACCCATACACAAAGTATTTCCAAACATCGAAGAGCAGATTTGAAGCATTTCCCTAACTTCATTTTGGGTTCACGTTACTGAATATACATGTCTCAAGACACCCCACTTCTATGAGGATATACAAACCTAATGGTACTCTAACTCTAAAAAAGGCATACAGAATATAGGAGTCAGCAGACTGGTATTTTCTGTAGTCTGTGGAATACTCTATGCCGTACATTTCTATACCAAACAGAGGTATCCCTTACGAGCATTCAGCGATTGTGGACAGTCTGCAAAGCACAGTCAGCAGGTACGAAATACAAGGATTATGCTCAGGTTACAGAGCATAATCGAGTGTTTAATGGAGCCCAGAGTCCGTTTAAATGTCACCACTGAAGTTATACAATTGAAATTCATTCTAGGCTAGCCTGTAGGGCACATCTGCTGGGTTCACCCTCACGCTAACTGTGCTCACAGAAAGCATTTCCTCCTAAGTGCTAGTAAACTAAGACTTAAAATTTATTAAAAAAAGAAAAAAAATTGCTGCAGTGCAAATTTTGAACCTGGTCAGAAGGAATGGAAGCTAATCTGCATGTCCTCTAGAGTTATTACCATTCTAGAACACAAGGAAACTCCACCAAGAAAGATGTGTGAAACCTTGTAAAGTAACTGAATATTTCTCAGAGCAGGTTTCCCCGTGACTACTTTAAAACAAAACAAAAATGAAGAAAACAGTTCCACATCCCAATGGACTCTGCATAGGCCTAAGAGAAAGTGATTGTTATGCCTACATAAATAAAATTATTCCCACTGGGCAGTACCAAATTAACAGATACTCTCACTCAAAGCTGAATGAACACACAAAGGAAAACTCTGCACTACAGATATCCAATTGCTTAAGATGTTTTGTATCGAGGCTTTCTTTTCTGGAAAGAAAAACTGCACAGAAATGTCAAATTGCAGGGATTCACTGGAAAGGAGCTCTACCTGCCTCACAGCTTTTGCTTGAAAATCACTTGGGCAGTATGCCAAGAGTTTGGTCAAACATTAACAAACTGTACTGATTCATTAGCCCACAAACCTACACATACAGGAATGCAAGTAGGGAGAGAAGCAGTCTCATGGCAACTACTCCCGCTGTACAGATTTCTACCAATGGCTACAAAGTCATTAAAAAAAAGTCTGTCTCAGAATCAAATCCATATGGTAAAAATACAAGTTGTTGCAGTCTCACTGTGCTCTTCTCTTTATACATCTTTGGCAACTTACGGAGATTAAAATAACTTTGGTGCAAATAACTAGCATTAGGAAGGTTTCAACTTTACAGTAAAACCAAAATATTCGGTATGTAGCTGCTATTTGTGACAACCAACCGATATTCTGAACAATGAGAGATAGTCACGCCAGCAAACAACATTTGAGTGCACTACTTATCGAGAATTCAAAAGAAGTAAGGGGAATTTACCTGTGTATTTGCTTTGCGCTTTTTCTTATCGGGGCTTCCAAGCTGAACTCCTGGTCCTCCTAACCCATCCAATCCACTGTCACCACCTACAAGATGTCAATCAGTGCAATAGTGCATTAGTTTTCTTACAGACTGTATTGTAAGTTTGCCAGTAACTGCCATAGCAACAGATATCTGTTACAAATACTGAACTCTGATTGACTCTGGTGCCTTATGTTGCAAGTGCTTAAGGAGCACACATGTGGAGATAAGCTAACAATCTCTCCTATACCGCTGTCTGCTATCACTTCAGTGTCCCATTCTGCTCATTTCCATTGAAATAAACATTTCCATTTATTTTATTTTCATCTGTTCCTTGGTTCTTAACATCTCCACGTCACCAGTTGGAAGTATTTCTTCTTTTTATAACTCATTAAACTTTCAAAAGAACTGCATAAGGCCGTGCCTAAGACTCCCCTCTTATTGAACTTACACAGACACAGCGTTTATCAAACTCAGTGTAGCAATACACAACAGAGTGTTACAATCCCCCATGAAGGAAAAGCAAACAGTAGTAGATCCGTGAATAAAAACCACTGAGAACCTGCCACGTTGTTTAGACGAACCTCCAGTGTACCAGATCTAAATTTCACTAAATCCAAGACTTGATCAAACAAAAAGACACCTGCCGAAAATAAGAGGGGCTCCAAGTGAACCAGCCCACCTCTGCAGAAACCTCGTAGAATGACTGAGCAAGGCTGTTTTGGCAGAAAAAGAAGTAAGGAATGTTCATTTCACTGGTTATTCAATCAGACTTGACCCTGAGCAATACAAAGAGATATCTGTACTTCACCTGGGATTCCTCTTCACCCCTCACAACAGTGGGACAAGCTCTCAAAGTTGTATAAACTGCGGCTTTCATTTTTAAAACCCTAGTTAGACCATAGATGAAGAACAAATCTAGCACACTCATTATTATCCCAGTCAGTCCATCTTCATGGGGCTCAAGCGAAATTTCCGTGATAGGGGAATGCAAAGAAATCCCTGAGCTGAAGTATGTAGAAGCATTTTCAGGTTGACAAGAGCAACGCACGCTGAAGTACTAACACCATTACATTAAGAAACTATATTAATTCCTTTTTTTCTCAGGGCCATTAAGATATTGCTCTTTTATGTAACTATATAGTAACAGCATAGAACTGTAAGCAGACAATCCAACCAAAAAATTGTACTGTTGTTTGTTTAAAATTCATATTCAGAATATGAGTCAAACTTTATCAAGATGCAAGCATCCAGCTGAACGCACAGGTCTTCATCACCAAAGACAACCTGGCGATAACTGTGAATTATCAACAGTATTATGTAAAGCGGCACAACGTATGACATGATACTGCTCTGTGTTAGATAAGTGTTCCCAGCAGACAGGTAAACTGGCTTTAGGACTGTTCAGCAACACTGTCTCTTCTCACAGGGAAGCAGCAGACCTACTGTACACAGACCAAAATACCCAAGCTATTTCAAATACTCCTGATCCAAGGAGGCCTGACAAATTTTCACTCCTAGCACTTCCTCCCTGCCTCCTTTTTTTTGGAGGTTTCGGGGAATTTACTGGTCCTACTTCAAGTAGGAATCCAGTTCTGCCTCTCCTTCAATAAGTTCCCTTTGGCTTCAGCTGTCACTGTTGAAATTTGATTTCATTTTTCATTGCACATAAGGAAGATACATGGATATCCCAGATCAACACCCATCAAATTTTAAGTCAGAATTTCAAAGACAAGGGCACGATTTCACAATCAAGTTCTTGAAATAAACTCATGCTTGCACACAGCATATTGTGGTCTAAGCTACCATCAGAGAAACTAGGGAAAAGTCTCTTTAAAAAAAGAGAATTTTTGCCTTGATTTAGAATATAAAATCCTGCATATACTTAGTGTGCTATGAAGCATTGCCACTGCATTACCTGTAGATACTAAATGATCACGGCCTAAAGTTTTACATAAAGAATGATGGCAAATTTCCCTTAAATTTCAACTCTATAAATCACCTTCTTGATAATCTATTTTCTCAAAACTGTTCCTGCACTTTCTATCAGGTTTTTCTCCAGCGTTCCTAAATTCAGTGTAAGATTGGACCGCGAACGCTAATCTTCACAACCGCATAAAACACGCTCCTCTTTGTGTCCTTGTACTCTTAAAACATAAATGACGTTAATTGCTGATAGCAAAATATTACAAATATCCAGATTTCTTTTAATAAATTCAACAACTAGCAGCACAGACATCAGTAAATTTGTGATCAAGTAGAATACTGAAGGTCATACACAAGTGCTGGTTTACAGTCGCTGAAGTTAAAACTTTATAAAGCTACGTATAAATTCTCTCTCTGGGATATCAGTCTTCAAAAGCATAAGCATATAAACATTAGAATTCCAGTGACAAGTTCCAGCAATTTCTACCCGAATTATTTTCGTGGGCAAAGCCATTCACATGCCTCAGTTTACAGAAGGGAGTCCTGTGTTTTCAGTTCCCACTGTGTGAGGCCAATGATTAAATTCAGCCCTAAGAATTTATATTTTCCCTGTGGGTTCTATAATGATTTAATTTATACATGAAAGTAAACAGAACGTTAGTCCTAGCATACCTCCAAAAAAGAGTGAATAAGGCTCATTTTCATGCAGCCAAAAGAAACTTTCCACAAAGTCAGTTTTGGTACCTACCACACAGACTTTCATTAAAGGGGCACCGAGCATTTTGGAACACTGCACTAATGAAAAATTATTCATTGTCCGAGACTAATTTTTCAGGCAAAAATACAATCCTTTTGACTGGGACATCATCTATCTCATGGACCTAAATATAAAAATATTTATCTGATAACTATTCCCCCATTAAACTACAGCTAAAATTAATTTCAGCCATTCACATTTGGGCAAAGGAGAAGAGATAAGCCTCATATTCTCTATTACTTCATACATACACAAGACGGACATTTTCAGCGTGAGTCAGGAGAACTGCAAGTTGTAGTTTTGTTTACGCATTATGGGATTTTGACTTAGCACCTAATTTATGCCATACTTAACATACTGCAAATACAGTATAGAATATTTTCCTATTCACTAACAAATCTCTGTCTAGGTTTTTAGAGGGTGGATGCCAGAGTCTTTTTAAACGGTGCTTTATCTCAGTAAGAATGCTTTCCCAACAAACACAAATGGCTGAATAAACTTTTCATTATAGACAGAGAACTAAAAATAGTCTCATTTCAACCGGGTTTGGTGACCCTGTTCTGAGGCCCTGAGACTGTAAACAGTTTTGATACTAAGCTGTAATCAGGTGGAACTCGGCGCGTAACTCCGGCACGCGAAGCCATATATGCTTAAATATTTGCAGAATCGGGGCTTGAGAGTGGAGGAGTCTAATGAATCCCAGTCTCCTTTGTAACAGTGCTGTGTGTTTTCATTCTCTCATTTTCAAGGTTGCAATCCAGCTGTTACTATAACAGTTTCTGAAAAGCAACCTGTAAATCAACGACAACGCGCACCGTGGAATCCACACCTTTTCCCACTTATCCAACCAGAAAAAAAGCTTAAAACGTCAAGAACAATAGAATTTCAGGGGCAAAACAGGAGGCAAAAAACCGAGAAGCACTAAATTGCAAATTTTATAATTTTGCCCCGATTTTCACCCAACTCAGTCACCCATCCTGCTGTCTTTGATTATTTCATTCAGAAAGGCATTTCTGTGTCTAAGGACCATAACGACACAACTATCGCTACGCAGGCTGATGTGCCACTGCCATTAAAGTCAGCTGCACTGCCGAAGTCGACGGAGACACTGCATTTCTACCCTTCTCCCTACACCTTTCAAAGAAACACATACTTCGAACCTTACCAGAGCCAAACACCACTGTTATTAGTAAAGAATAATATTTCGATTTTTTTTTTTTTTTTCCTCCCGGAAAGGGAAAGACAAAACCCCAACTAGACTCAAGCACACAGCCAGGACTGGGGGCAGAAAAGCGAACACTCAAGTGTAATTTATGGGCTCTGCATCAGCACGAACTCGGACATGTGGCAGTGCCGCCGTATTCCCTTGCACCAGCAGTATGCTCGCTGCATACTAATGCGCTGCACATCCCCAGACACACAAGAGACAGGACCGCACACCGCCCTCCCCTGCGGGGCACACCTGCGCGCACAGCGAGCCC
>NW_008239758.1:7332-19025 GCF_000691975.1 Corvus brachyrhynchos | reverse complement strand
GGGGGGTGTCTGAATGGCTGGAGTACCCCGCTCCGGCGGCTGCCGGGCTAGGCGGGAGGACCTTCCTCAGGGAGGGTCTTCCCGCACAAAGGCGTCACCCGCCAGCCGGGTCTCTGGCCTGGGGGTACCGCACAAACCACTGGGCCGAGCTGGTGCCCTCGCAGCGTCGGTTAACCCTGCGGAACCCTTGAAAACACACGGCGATAGATGAATCGGTGCCGGTGTCGCTGTAATTTTGCGCAAACGCATTCTGCCTCAGTTTCCCGTCGTCTGAAGTGGCTGCGTTTTAGAGGTGTTACATATGGAGTTCTTGATCTAGATCAAAATTGTTAATCAACTGCATTAAAAGTACCATTTGAATAAAGATTTATTGTCCCGTAAGCGGGATAAAAAAACGCCCAGCTGTACAGCATGCACACCTGACTTCACAATACCTGGCAGTGCTATGTACCTTCTTGTTAGATGGATAGTTGGTACTCTTGGTACTCTTTGGAAGACTTTTTCTGAGGGGAAAAAGTTACATTCGTGTAAAGGTTAAGATATTGGTATGACTCTTACTTAGTTAGACATGCAAAATGCAAAAGTAAAGTGGAGAAAGTAACTCATGTCGTTTTCTGCCCTTCCCTAGACATCATTTTTATTTGTCCACAGTCTCTTACTTTGCAGCGATCCCAGATACGAGTGCCTCGAAGTACAGCGCACCGCCAGTATTCTCATGGGACGTGCTGCTTGATTTTGTGTAATCTTACTGAGGAGAAGTAGAGCCTGTTATTGGCGAGGTAGGTGTGAGCTTGTCTATATTTGGAGGAAGATGCACCTTATCTGTGAAGAGATTTGCCTTTTTTGTGACAGAGCTTGCTGCAGGCCCAACTGATTCTCCCAGGGCTGCACGAGCTTTGTGCACTGCTGCCGTGTAATGGCATGTAGACTGTAATTACGAATGCGCAGATTGATGTCACTGAGCCTATAAAGGTTCCTGCGGGGAGATTGTCTGCATCAGAAATGTGAGCTGGGAATTCAGATTTAACCCAGTGCTCTAGCTGCAAAAAATTATGTCTGTTGCGCTGTTCATCCAAATTCAGCTTTTAACTGGCTCAGGTCGTTTGTGAGCAATCTGTGAGAATCCTGTTGGACTAACTTTACACTTCTAAACTCTCACTGGAAATAGCTGATGTGGTGTGTGAAAGGAACTAATTCACTGGCTCAGGTGCCTGCTACACCAGCATCCCAAATATTCCCCAAAAACCTACAGAAGTTCTCATTATGACACACTATTCACCGCCTGATAAGCCTCACTGCTCATTGGTTGTCCTAAAAGTTACTCCAACATTTCTTCCTCCCAAAATCTGGCATTAATTAAGAAGGCTTAGGGGTAGCCAGTTCGCAACCTTCCAACACCTAAGTGGAAGTTACCAGGAAAAGAGAGACAAAGCCCTTCACAGTGGAATGTGACAGAAAAATGAGACCTGTAATTTGAAATGAGCTTCCAGCTGGGCAAAACCCAGAACAGCCTGGCCCAAGTTCAGCATTAAACTTGCTTAGTGCAAAAGGCTGGACTCAAAGTCAAGACCTCCAAAGTCCTTTTGAACTGTAAGGATTCTGTCATTCTGAAATAATTTTCTTCTTTTTAACAGTAACCAACCACACAGAAAGCTCTCCCTCCCTGCCTGAGTACTCAGCTGTGAACAAATACTGTCATTCAGTATAACTCATCCTGACTGTTAAAAGGGTGGCTTTGGTGAGATAACAATAACTTCAACCATGTGACTGATCAGACCTAAAAATGTTATTAAGTGTAGAGGAGCTGGTTTGATAACTTCTAAGTTCTTTTCCTTCTGAATTCCGATTAAAAAGAAGGCTACTAAAAGAGTATTTCTGTACAAAATACCAGAAGGCAAAGGAAGTTTTTTACTAATTGTTGTAGTAACGTCCGAACATTCAACACCGCTTAACAGTTTTAGGAGAGAAATATCAGTGAGTCTTGGAACCATAACAGATTTTTATAACATTTTTTCCACACGTATTTACTGCATATCTCAGGAGCAGGGAGTAGCAGAGCATAGAAGCCCATTTTGATAACATACAAATGTATGCAAATGTGCTAGCAGTAAAAAAACCACCTTAGAGAACTCTACTGATGTTTAAGGAATTCAGAAAAGGAAAAAGTGAAAATTTCATTCTGTTTGATTTTACAGGGGCCAAGATACTATCTCAGAGGAATAAAATCAGTAAAGAAAAAAGAAAGCATGACATCAGAAGAAAAAAAGCCAGAAACTGGCTGAACTATGTAACTCTGCCACTTCCAGTACCAGGGGAAAATACAGATGTTTTTCTCTCATGTAAGCTATGTATGTTCGAAAATACAGAAAGTTCTCAGATACACACAGAGCTTTACTCTGATGTACCAGCTCGTTGCAGAAGATTTTCCACACAGACAGAAATCAGCCCCTGCGCAATCGACACGGACCTGGGAGACCAGCAGGCTCCTGCAGAAGGGCAGTGCCAAAGTACAGCATCTCGGAGCACCTGGGCAGATTTTCTGGCACATGGACACACAAGTCAAGCAGCCAGTAGTCTCTTCCACCCGGATAGAAAGTGCTGAGCTAGAAAAAAGGGACACATTTAAGGAAATTTGGATTGCAATAGTCTTAACTTGTAACACTATTCCAGCATCAGTAGATTTGATTCCTCCACTTGCTATGAGGGGAAATAAAACAATAATTCATTTTTCTAAAAGGCCTTTCTTCATGTTCTACAAATTTAAGTGCTAATTCTACAACCTCATACATGTTTCACAGCACCACTGTTTATCAAGGCTGGAGGGAGTTTGTGTCAGGCCTGAGACAACACTAAAAATCTGGGTTTGTTGTTCTGCTGGAGTTACACCTCTCCTCCAGGCTCATTTGTTCTCCTCCTCTACACCTCCCTTTGTTGGTAGTAAACTGAACACACGTGCGTGTTTACAAGTTACACTGAGATGTGCTTTTCACACCTTTTTAACCTGGCTGGTTATGCAGCTGATAGTACTCTGGGAAAGTGTGTCAAACGGGTCTCTTCTGGGTCTGTCAGATGGAGAGCATAGAGCATCTCCCCCGATCTGAGGGGTTGTAACTCTAACTGAAACAGTTTGAGCACAAGTCATTGAAGCCATTCCAGTGCAAACTGCTCTGCCTGCCGGTGAACGCTACATCTGTTCTGGTGACATAAACCAGGCCTCACCAGCCTGCATCGGTTTCGTTTCTGCTTTTAATCAGCAAAAATTAGGACTGTCTAAACTTCTGCACTAGCCACTCAGCCACATAATATAAACTACAAAACAATCTAATTAATCATTTATTCATGTTTCAACTTCAATCTGAAATGAATACAAAACTGTTTGTAGGAAAAAAGTGCAAAATATATTGGTTTATGACTTGATGCATGAAAGAATGTAAGATTTTTTTTTCTGTAGCCCATTGCATTAGTTTTCTTCCGTATGACAGAAGTCTGAGAATGATCATGCCTTTGTCTAATCACATTGCAAATCATTGGCTGATGAAACACATTTTTCTAAGCTTTGCAAGACATGTTATTAGTGAACTGATCAAAAAAGGTCTCAGATGTACAAAGGGCACTCTAGTGTCATATCTATACTGGAACAAAATTTTTTAAGTTCAAAGCAAGCTCTTAGTTATGAAACCTAGTGAGAATAATTGATTTAGGGTGGGTTTTTTTGTGCTCATTAATTTTTTCAGCTTGCATCTAAAACGTGTGTGCTCAAGTATCTCAGAAAAAAAGCAGCTTCAATGCACGCAGACACTCTTGCCAACAACACACAACTTATAAAGTGTTAAAACCTACAATTTTCCAATAGTTTTAAACTATAAAATTCTATATCCAATATATAAAAAGTAATTAGTACCTAAACAATTAAAATATAAAGATGATATTGATTACCCAGGAACTTAAGTTTAGTTATTGTATTTACATCTACATATACACCAAGGAACAAATATTTTCGCAAGAAATCCAGTGCGTGTGTGTGTATATATATGCATTAAAAAACCTCATTTGATCTTCAAGTCACCACAATAGATACAACCTCTGTGATAAGTAAAAGGAAACTTTCTGTTTGCCGTGTTAACTGCAATATAATACATTTTAGAAAGGGACAAATACACTTTTAAGAAACCTTTGTAGGCTTCTATGCAAACTGGACTTCTGCCTACTCAGAGGTGGTCGCCTGTTGAGCAACGAATGGTGAAATGGGGACACTTTGTGGGGAAAGGAAAGAAATGCAATTTCTTGCTCTTTCTGGATCATCATCTTGAATCCTTTGAATTTCCCTTTTATCATGGTCTGATGAAAAGAGAGGGAAGCATTTAATTTCTGCACTTTGCTTTCAAAATGCACAATGAAAGAAAACATATCACAAACACTGTTAGAAAATGCAGCAAAAAAACTCCACTATGAAATTTCTTCTCTCATCCTTTGAGAGGAGATAAATCCAACTTAGTTCCCTCTTTCATTTATTGTGCCACTAAAGTAGGGAAGAACACAAGAACAGATAACTAAATATGCCTAAGTACACTGTGACCTAGTTACCTAGATGCTGCGCTCATCCATTACATCTGAGAGGAGCTTCCCTAATCCCCAGGCTAAAATTCACATGAAATCCAGGATTTCAAGAAAAGGATGTAGAATTATTTTAAATACTTGCACTATCTGCCTGCAAACATCAAACTGGATTAAATTACTTGGCATGTATTATGTCTGGTGGGGACAACTCCAAATCTGAAATTTTGAGGCAGAGGTTTTAGGATGCTATATGGCTGCTCCTCTGAGGATTCTGTCATTTACTTATCTGCTGCTGCAGGGCTGCGCTCTAAGTTTTGGCCCAGCTGAGCTACGAAAAAGAAACATCATCATAAACTCTTAAAACCTTGTTGAATGCTAAACTGAGTTGCAGAGTGCTCCTATTAAAAGGCTGTTTCCAGCCATCCTAACTATAAATGACAATCTTCTCCCTTGGGCTGAGACCACTAAACCCCAGGCTATGGCAACACCCAGCAGTGCTGGGTACCGGGGTCCCATCCCTGGCCAGTGCTCAACAGCCCAGCATGGAGGTGACCTCTGAGCCTTTCCCAGCACAGGTTCAGTCCTGGGGACTGACTGGGACTGTCAGCTGTGCTACAATGGCTGTCCCTCAATGATTTTATCTTACCCTGGGTACATCACAAGGAAGCAGTTTAGAAAAAAAATGAGGGCGCTTTCCTCTTTAATATAGCCATTTTCCTGTAAAGTGTTTTAAAAGGCAGAATTTTTCCTACTATGAACTAGAGGTTGTCTTGGTTTTGATTTAGCAGAAGAATTGTAACTGAAATACTTAGAGCTCAGGCCTGGAGTTTACTTATCCTTTGAAGCTGGAAATGTTGATCTCAGGGGATTCATTCTGCCTTGACTGCAAGTTTTGTGTAAAGCAAAGCCAGATTGTTTTATTTGGTAGAGACTGAGCAAGCTGTTACTGACTTTTAAATATTCAAGATCTATTCCAAAGTGGGACAGTTGCTAACATTAATAATTTTAAAGGAATTCTTTCTTTAGTATTATTATTATTTTACAGTCTGTGCTGTAAACTACCTGACTTCCAACTTCAGTTACATAACCTGTCATAAAGAAGGCTATATGGAAGTAGTTCAGTGGCATTGTTTTGGGCTATTGCATCTGTAAACTGCAAAAAGTGAGGACGCAGCATAGATTGACCTCTGTCACTCAACCCCTGGTGATAGCTTTCAGCAAACCAGAGGGGTTAATCTCCTAGAGCAGCACACCAAAATGCAACTTGTTAGAAGGCTCTGGTGAGGTGCAGTGCATGCGACACTTTCCCTGCTCTCATGTGGCACAATCGCCTGGCAGCCTAGCCAGAAATCTGCTGCTTTACTAATGAAAATCTTTTTTTCCCAGTGTACTGCCATGCAGATAAAAGGAAATTCAAAACCATTTTATTAGCATGAGCTCTGGGGCGTCCAGCTAAGTCCTAGTTTCAATAGACCGAGTTCAGAAATACCAAAGTAACTCAGCTTCAAAATAGGAGAATACCAAGTCCCAAATTACCAAAGTAATCCAGTTTTACAATACCAGAAAACCGTTTCAAAATAGCAAAGTAACCCAGCTACAAAATATCAGCATACCAAGTTCCAAAATACCAAAATAATTCCATTTCAAAATACCAGAATATTAAGTTCCAAAATATCAAAATGTCCCAATTTCAAAATATCAAATTCCAAAATACCAATTTTCAGATGTCTTATATGGGCAGGATTCCCAGAAAGATTCCCAAAAGAATGCATTATTATCAAAATGGGATCTGTGTTACCACAAAGGATATTTTCTGTTCTAAAAAGCTTTCCCCCAATGACCAGCAATACTTGTATTTATTTTGATCGCTTAGCCAGATGTAATAAGAATTTTACTTTTAAAAGCAAACACTCGTAGTAGTTTTCTGCTTAGTTCTTGTCTGTGAGAACCGGCATTTGGGCAGGAGAGCTGCGGTCAGGAGCAAAGGATGGAGTAATCTGCTCCCTGGATGGACAGGGAAAGACTGAGTAGCAGGCAAAGGCAGTATTTATAAACTATATCAATATTTCACTGAAATTCAGGGAAGACCGGCGATGGGGTGCTCAGGTTCGGTCCAGGCCTGTCAGGATTAGCCATAAGAAAGCCGGCCAAAGCCCCGGCCTCTCAAGGGATGCGTCAAACACTTCAACAGAAACACAATTCAGTAATGATTGCGGAGGAAAAATTACCAGTAATCGCTTATGATCTGTGGGGAATTTCCTCGGTAATTACAAAGCTAGGACATAGGGAATTTTGGAGGCAGAATCCCAATTTTGGCCACGGCCACCCGGGCAAGAAGGCTGGTCCTTTTCCACGGCAAGGAAAGCCCGGCACCCCGGTGTTTCAGGGACAGACAACGGCCCATGTAGGGGAGGGAACGACCGGCAGGACCTTTCTCCACCTCGCCCCCCGCTCCAAGGTGCGGCAGCTCCAGGTGTGACCGGCTGCTTTCAGAGGGTTACCCGGGCGCACCCGCTTGTTCAGAGGGGCCAGTGAAGGTATCCCGAGTGCCCCTCCAGGAACGACGGTTGGAGCATCCTATCAGGAGCTAGGGAGCAGCCGGATGCACCCGGGCACCTGAGCACGCCGGGCAGCATGTGGGGTGCCAGGGAGGAACTTTCACCTTTCCCGTTTTATCTTGTCGGTCTCTCCCCAGAGCACCCAGTCCCTCTGCAGGGGCCCCAGAAAAGAGAGGGGTTATTAGGAGAGAAGGGGTTTAAATTGAGGGAAAAAACTACCTTTCCCATAATTGTCTGTGTTCAAATTGAGGGGGAATCCCCTTCCCCTGCAATTTTAACAGTATCATATCTTTGTTAAGGCACATAAGATTAGTGCACGAGATACAAAGAAACAAAGTATTTATTGTCAAAAGCTTTTCTACGAATCACTCGGCATCATACAATGGATATGGTGGCTGCAGAGTAGAGGGAGTGGTTCTCTCCCTTCCCCCCATTCTTTATACACGTATTTGCTCACTCTCACAAACCCACTGTTGTAATTTTTAAATGGAGTTCCTCTCTTCAGTAAGTTTGGTAAAGATGTTCACAATACAGGATCTGGCAGAACAGATACATCCTATTAAACAGCAGAGCAGTTACAGAAAGGAGACCGCTTTCTTTAGTAAAAAAGAGCCTTCTTTCCCTCCTTATCTCTTTGCATTGCCATAAAAGGGTTCTCCACACAAAACCAGACCAACAATCCCCAAACACCCGATTAGCATTTTGGCAAAATTAGGAGCCCTAGGATATGCACCAATATTGATTTATACACTAATATTTTCATTCGGCTTCCACAGGATAAGTTCTAAACAATGTGGTGTAAAAAACTTGCCAGCCGAGAGGATGTCTGCACTACGACTACAAACCCTGCTATGTCGAACAACCGAATCCCTGCTGGTAACAGTGAAAATGCTTTGACAGCGCATCTCAAAGTTACTGGCAAAACTTTTGGTTCTGTCCTTGCCCCCGACTTCCCAAGCTACGCAGCGACTGAGACTGTAGAGATGGTGCTCTCTTTACGTCCACATGCACACAGAATGCACAGACTCACATGGGCTGTGCTATTTCCAAGAGTACTTTGCACATTATCTTGTGCTGTGTCTTACTGGCGCTGCAGTGGCACTCTGCTCCATTTTTAAATTTCCTTTCCTACTGTTGTATTCTTCTCTTTATTCCATAACCGAACATTTGTTTCCCCTTCAATCTCTAAGAAACATTTGATCTGATTCCTGTCTCAGGGCCAACAACCCAGAAGACTAAAAAAACTGTTTCTAATCTGCCATGTCAACACTTCTGCTCCAAGATACATTTCCCTCCTACTGGTACTCCAAAATTCTTTTGAACCCTTTCCTAGTTGGATGCTATATTTTCTAACAATCTATATTATCCTCTATACATTAATTACTTCTATGCAGAGAATGTTTTTTTGCAGTACGCATAGATTTGTATTGTACTGTAGCAACTGAAGACGCTGAAACATCTTCTTGTCATCTTTTATACACACAAAAAGACAACCATCCTGAACTCAAAATAAATTTCTCATTCACAGTCTGCTATAATCACCTGCCCGTTCAGTGCCACTACCCTTAATTTTCAATGGTCAAGCAACACTTGGTCTAGTTGCTTCCAGTATTTCTCCATTATTTCTCTTCAAATAAAATTTCTCTTTGTTTTGCAAACAAGAAAGCTCTTAGCTGCACTTGTGGAACAGAGGACAGTATTTTTCTCTGTCTTCACTAAAAGGCCCGAACAGCTCCTGAACAGCTCCAGGAAAAAGGCATCAAAATCTCAAACTCCAGTTTAACCAAAGGAAAGATACCTGACTCCTGATTCCTAAGACTCACTGGTGGTAACCAGTCTTTTCTTATAGACAGTGGGATATAAGAATTTAGATTCTGGACTGCCATCTCCAGTGCCTGATTCATGCACACACACATTTCAGTGCAACACTGCTGCTTAACAGAGCTTCAGCTTTCAGTGATGCAGTTGTGAACACTGGCACCAACACCACATTAGTTTTGTTAATTTGCTCTGAGCGAGCCTTGGAATCAGATCCATCCAATTAATTCTACAGAGGCTTTAAAACCAGGCTGGACTCCAGTATGTTGCCAGCTGTGGCAAATGACTGATATTTCTTGCAAATATTTGCCGCTTCAGCGGGAAGGCTCTCAAACCCCAGAATTCCCTGGCAGACATTCTGCAGGCATGTATCTCAGTCCAGTGGCCTTCTCACATCCTTGCATATCTTCCTCTGCATTTCTTATTCCTGCAGACTGAACAAAGCCCCTGAATGTAGCTGCTCTGTTTGCTACATACAGACAAGAGTTTCATACATTGAGCAGCACGCACACAATGGACACAGCAGCATAACAAATATGGAAGCACAGTAGCAGATGACCCCCACTGTTTTCTCTTCATAATGCTTGCTTGTAGTCCAATTAGTGGAGTCCTAAATTAAGTAACATTTCAAGTCAATCACTGTGGCAGCCTCACAGCCCCTCAGTATAACCAGTTTAAGACTGCAGGATTTCACATTTTACTGTGAAAAGAGGTTTTAACACAAAAGGGGAAAATTCCAAATCAAGCCATTCCCAGTAAAAGGCCTCAGGTAATGACGTACTGCCATACTTTTTCTCACACCAACAGGTTTTATGTGAGAGTACTGCCATCACGTAAATGCAATCAAAAGCAAATTTTCCAAGACATCTCTGAACACAACGGATGGAGTAAAAGCTATGGCACTATTAATGTGAAAACAAAGATATTAAACAAAGGTATAAAGAGAAGACTATCTCTTCTGTGACTGAACAGAAGAAACTTTTAAGTTAAACTAAGAGAGAAATTGGCAAAGACAGCAGAAAACATGGTACTAGAGAAAAAAATGCGTTTATTCAGAAAAGCTGCCTTCCTTCCATACCACATGTGAATTTGATTCTCTTTCCAAGGAAGTGAAAGGAGATGAAAAGGAGTAACCTGGAAGAGCATTTTTAGTGCCATATGAAACAGACAAGAGTTATACTTTGGCAGCTGCTTTTTGGACTAGAAATCATGTTGGGCCTTTAATTACAACTCATCTGTGCACTACAAAAAATGAGGAGGGGAAGGATTTAAGGAAGATGTCCCTGCTTCCAAGTAATTGTTCTATAAATTCCCATAGTCTGAATCTGTCATACATTTACAAAGAAGATGATTTCCAAGGGATATGTTCTCTGTGCTATTTAAGGCTGATAGTGCTTTATAACTCAAGAGCATCCAAAATAACCAGCATGTATCATGCATGGGAGAGCTAAATAATTAATAGTAAGAGGCAGTTCACCTATGGTCAAAATCTGAGACCAATCCAGGGCCTCTGCTAACATCTTGAAGTAAAGAAAAAACTACCGTGTTACATGAAATTAAGCTTCTTGAATTCTGCACCAAGAATTAGGAAGTTCTTTTCAGTGATGAACCCTACAGGCACACAGAGAAACATTTAAGTGATCTGGTATTTTACATGCATACATATTGTTAATATCTGCTGTGTTAAAGGCAGGCATCAGCAAAGCACCATTACATTATTTCCATTTTCTCAGAATGCCTCATTTGTTGCTAATACCACTGATATTAGGGATGCATAAGAAGGTTTTATCCCAGGGATGAGTCTCTTTCTGTTAGTCCTGACTATATGTCTTTCTTCCAGACAGGCTCTGCATTCCGGGATGAAAATCCTCCTAGTTAGTTCTTTCAGATGGGGAGATAGCTTCTTGCATTGGTCCGGCTGGAATAAAAGCTCTATTCAGGAATATAAAGCATTCCACAGCTATAAGAAAGACTATCTTGTCTAATTCCAGATAAGTTACTGTTTGAGATTCTTAGGTACCATAGGATAAGAACTGCATTTATTTCTCTAAATCTGTGGTCTCCTAGAACACCTATCTCGACCTCCCCCATCAGTGCCACTCATGATTCTAAGCATAGCCCATTAGGATTTGCTGTGTAGTGTCTAACTTTCCACTAAAATTTAATGATGTGCGTTGATGAGTGAATCTTTAGTCTTCTTTCACACTGACACTTGTATGGTGCTGTCTCTGGCTTGGAATGGTTTGAGGCACCCATCTTGGGCAAGATTTTCAAGGGTCACTCTAAAGCTGGTGTTCTAACTGGTGTGTTGACGGTATGTTCTCATCCAGTCAGGAAGCAGGTCCATGTGTAACAGTGAGCTAAGTAACACTGAAAAGTCCACTGTTTTGGTGGTCATGATGCCAATGGAATCTTGTGAGCAGTACTTATGTGTTATGCACTCCCAAAGATTGTTCCGATTCCTGTCGGCGCTGCTGGATCTGAAAGAAAAAGACACACTGTACAGTTTAGCAGATTAAATTGCTCAGTGGCAGGAGATGCATTTTTAAGTCAGCAGTGTGGATATTTCTTTCATACCTTGCAGTAGAAATATCTGCTCACAGCTTCTTGAGACCATGGCACGTGATAAAATTTGGCTCTGCATTCTTCCTCCGGGTTTCCAACCACATCAGTCATCACCTGTGACAAAAATAAACCCATTTTTCACCATAGCTCTTCTACCACACAGAGAAACTTGCAGAGTTACCCAGAGTGAAAATT
>NW_008239758.1:3831-6002 GCF_000691975.1 Corvus brachyrhynchos | reverse complement strand
GAGCAGAGCCCGACCCCCCCGGCTGCCCCCTCCTGTCAGGGACTTGTGCAGAGCCACAAGGTCCCCCCTGAGCCTCCTTTGCTCCAGGCTGAGCCCCTTTCCCAGCTCCCTCAGGAACTCTCCAGCCCCTTCCCAGCTCCGTTCCCTTCCCTGAACTCGCTCCAGCCCCTCCGTGTCCCTCTTGTCCCAGAGCTGCCCCCAGCACTGGAGGTGCCCCAGCAGTGCCAGCACAGGGACGGGCACTGCCCCGGCCCTGCTGTCACCCCAAGGTGGCACAGCCCAGGTGCCCTTGGCTTTGCCCACCTGGGCACACCCAGCTCGTGTCCAGCTGCTGTCCCCAGCACCCCCAGGGCCTTTCCCAGTTTTCCAGCCCCTCTTCCCCCAGCCTGGAGTGTTCCACGGTGGCCCAGGTGCAGGAGGCGGCACCATCTCACTCCATGGTGGGATTTTTACATTCCTTTCATTTTGCCACTCCGAACGCTTATGCAGCTGCATCTGGGCTGGGAAAGTCACTTTTTTACTGGTGTAGCTACTCAGGAGATCTCTGATAACTCTGTTACCCAAGAACAGGGAAGGATGTGTGATGTCCAAGGCCCTGTGCCAGCAAATCCCAGTTTTTGTGGTGCTTGTTCTCCCCTAGCACAGTTTGATGAGATTTGTCCAAAACAGCTTTCCTGGGGCACTTTACTTCCCTAGGAGCTCTGTGCCAGCATGGGAGGCTGAAGTCCTGCCTCAGCAAACAGTGCAGGGCTGACCTCAGGGACACTCCCTCGTGAAAAAACCTGGGAAATGGGTTTATACTTGAGAGTTTTGCTGACTTTAATATCACTGAGCTGCACAGTTCTGCTGAAAGTGGGATCAGTGCCAGCAAAAGGAGCCTTTGGACAGCTGGCAATTGGGCTGAGATTCCCACAAAAGCACTGAGGTCACCCCCATGAAATTGTGTGGGCTGCTCCTGATAGCTGTTAATATGGAGATATTCCATTGTCATTAATTATGACTTCTGCTGATAATCATAATTAAAATATACATGAATGTGATAAGACTGGCATCAATCCTTTCCAAAGGCTTTCTCTGTTACAGGCCAGAGTGTACCTAGAGAGGACAAATCTCCTTTTTCAGAGTATTTTTGGGACGAGATGCGGCGCTGAGGAATCCCACCCGAACGTGTCGGGATGCAGATCCAGCGCTTTGCAGGGAAAGCTCCAGCAAACAAAAGTTAATGGTTCAGAAAAAATCCCTGTCAAAATGCTGCTTCTCAGGAGGCTGCTGTGCCAACCGTCTGGTTTCAGGTGTATGAGGAGCTAAGGAGTGGTTTGAGATTTATTGGGAGCTAAGGAAGGCTCCATCCTGGCAGAGCAGCTGGGATTGCACGTGCAGAGATCATGGCCAGCATCTGCTGAGCACCCCAAATAAATCAGCTCCAAATTCACCTCTGCACCCTAAAGCAGCCCAGCTGAGCAGCTCAGGTGCTCTCTGTATTTCCCAGTGCAGGAGGAACAGGCCTTGGAGCAGTTTAAAGTCCTGCTTCCTCTCCCCCCTCTCCAAATTAACTGCCCTGACACTAATTGGTATCTCCTCAGTGCCTGCAGCTGCTTCCAAGGAGCTCCAAACAAATGAACTCTTAAACAAGGTAGGGAGCAGCTCAGGGAGAGTGGGTGCCTGGGAACAGAGGAGCAAAGCACAGAGCCGGAAAAAACTGAAGTGCAAACAGCTCCTAGTACCTCTGAAAGGAGAGAATTGAACTGTGGAGAGAATTAAAGTGTGGAGAGAGCAGCCCTGCCAATATTCTGATTATTTAGAGAGAGGGAGGTGCGGCTGCTTGGGTTCCACAGAGGAAATTGGTGGGAAAGGCTGGGACTGGCTTGGGAGGTTTGAGGAAGTTCCAGCTCAAAGCTGAGACAGAACCAGGTGGGGGGGACCTGGAAAATTCAGTCCTGCTTTTCCTTTCCCGGCAGGAAAGGGGCAGCTCCAGGGCAGGGAGCTGGGATTTGGCGTTTCCAGAGGCACAGCTGAGCCTGGGCAGAGCCATCCCTGCACCCTGGCTGGGGTGAGGTGTGCCCTGAGGGAGCTGCATCACCTGTGTCCAGGGAGATTCCAGCCGGTGCCCTCCTGTCCTGCACATCCCTGTCACACACATCCCTTTGCTGCTGTGCTCCCGGTATTTGAGG
>NW_008239758.1:0-1465 GCF_000691975.1 Corvus brachyrhynchos | reverse complement strand
CCCACGGCGAATGGCCATGGGCTGCCTCGGGAGAGGAACCAGTGCAACCTCCACCTCCCCTCCTCGTGTCACCCTTGCGCCAGCACCTGAGGCCAACTCCGAACCCCTTTGACTTCCAGCCCCCACGCTTTGCCCTTTCCGGTGATTTCCAAGTCATTAACTCGTTCTCAGGTCGTGGTTTGGGGATTTCTTTTCCATCCATTAAAGCTCTTTTCTAGTTCCGGGAGCTGGAAGTTTGGGAGGATGTGACACCTGGGATTAGAGCCCCCATTCCAGCAGCATCCGTTGCACCTGAATGTTGTGCTCGAGTCCACTTTAGACTCAGCCCGGCTTTGATTAAGTCTACCAAGGCTTTTGAGGCCGTGAGATGTTGCCTGGAAATCAGAAAATGCCAAAGGGGACCGAAGATCTGTGTTGGAATCACGGGATCGCTGCTGCAGAGGGGAGGTGGAATTCAAAACCCCTCATGAAGAGATTATGTGCAGAGTTTTGACTGAAATGTAACTGTTTAACGAGCTCCAAATTGTGTGCTTTATAATATAAACATTCCATTTGCAGGAGAATATCTGGAAAAGACCTTTGGGATCGCCAAGTCCAACCCTCAACCCATCCCCACCAGCACGCTCCCCAGCCACCCTGTCCTCCAGAGCCACATCCACAGTTTTTGAAGCCTTGCAGGGATGGTGTCTCTACGCCTGGCCCAGCCTTGGTCATCCAGGGACAAGGATTCCTCTGCTTTTGCAGGAAGAGGGAAGGGGAAGTGTTTCTGCACGGGAAGGGCTCCCTTCCCCCTCCCCTGGAAGCCATCTCAGAAGCCCAAGTGGCTTCTCCTTTCCTGCCTTCTCCTTGTCCTGCTCCTTGTCTCTGCTCCCTCTGGTGTTCCCAGGCAGCTGCTGGCTCTCCTGAGCCAGTTCAGAATTTTGGATTTCTTTTCCCTGCATTTCCCACTGCGGAATGCCATCGGCTGCCTCGGGAGAGGAACCAGTGCAACCTCCACCTCCCCTCCTCGTGTCACCCTTGCGCCAGCACCTGAGGCCAACTCCGAACCCCTTTGACTTCCAGCCCCCACGCTTTGCCCTTCCCGGTGATTTCCAAGTCATTAACTCATTCTCAGGTCGTGGTTTGGGGATTTCTTTTCCATCCATTAAAGCTCCTTTCTAGTTCCGGGAGCTGGAAGTTTGGGAGGATGTGACACCTGGGATTAGAGCCCCCATTCCAGTCTCCTGGTGGCAGACGCTTCCTCACAGGCAGGGAAAAGGTGGAAACCCAACGCTTTTCCCAAAAGCCCAAAATATTCCCCCATCTGGCAGCCGGGAGCTGAGGGAACGGGCACCTTCCCCTTCTGTCTGGGTGCCTGTGGCCGCTCTGAGGCGTTTCCAGGGGATTTTCAGTGCTGGGGCTCCTGCAGGGCCAGGGAAGTGCTTTGAGCCCTGTCATCCATGCAGGGAAAAGCAGATATTCCATT
>NW_008239757.1:0-1866 GCF_000691975.1 Corvus brachyrhynchos | reverse complement strand
TTTCTTTCTTTCTTTCTTTCTTTCTTTCTTTCTTTCTTTCTTTCTTTCTTTCTTTCTTTCTTTCTTTCTTTCTTTCTTTCTTTCTTTCTTTCTTTCTTTCTTTCTTTCTTTCTTTCTTTCTTTCTTTCTTTCTTTCTTTCTTTCTTTCTTTCTTTCTTTCTTTCTTTCTTTCTTTCTTTCTTTCTTTCTTTCTTTCTTTCTTTCTTTCTTTCTTCATTTTTAAATCTGTTTTCTTTCTTTTTCCTTTTTTTGGTTTTTGTTGCTTTCTTCTTTCTCTCTTTGCTTTCTTTCTTTTCTCATTTATTTTTTCTTCCATCTTTCTTTTTTGCTCTTCTTTTCTTTCTTCCTTGTTTCATTCTTTCTTCTTTTTTTTCTTTTCTTTTTCTCTCATATTCTTGTTGGTTTCATGGTATTTACTCTGTTCCTTTCTTTCTTCCTTCTTTTCTTTTTTCTTCTCTTTTTTCCTTTTCTTGTGATTTCTGACTTTTTCTCTATTCTATTTTTCTTCTTTTCTTTTTCCTTTTCTTGTTGCTTTCTGTGTTTTTACTTTCTTTTTTTCTTCATTTTTAATGGTTTTTTCCCTTTTTTGGTTCTTGTTACTTTCTTCCTTTTTTTTTCTTTTTCCTTTTTTTGTTGCTTTTTTCCTTCTTTTTTGCTTTCTTTCATTTTTTTGTTTTCTTTTGTCTTGTGTCTTTCTCTTTTTTTTTCTTTTTTCCTTGTTTCTTTCTTCCTTCTGTTTTTGTCTTTTTTTCCATTTATTTTCTTGTTGGTTTCATGTTATTTAGTCTTTCTTCTTTTCTTTTTTCTTCACTTTTTCATTTTCTTGTTAATTTTTGTCTTTTGATTTTCTTTCTTTCTTCCTTTTTTTTCATTTTTATGGTCTTTTTGCTTTTTTATTCCTTTCTTTCTTCTTCTTTTTGTTTGTTTTTTTTTAGTTTTTTATTGTTTCTTGTTGCTTTCTTATTTCTTTCATTGTTTTTCCATTTTTCTTGTTGGTTTCACGTTACTGAGTCTTTCTTTTTTAATCTATTATTTTTCATCACTTCTTTCATTTTCTTCTTGATTTCTTTGAACTTTCTTTCTTTCTTCATTCTTCTTTTCTTTCTTTTTCCTATTTTTTGTTGCTTTCTGTCTTCTTTTCTTTTTTACTTTTATTTTTTCTTGTGTTTTTCTTTCTGTCATTTTTTTCTTTTTTTGCTTTATTCTCTCTTCTTTCTTTTTTTTTAAATTTTGCTTTTTGGTTTCACAATATTGAGTCTTTTTCTATTTTTCCTTGCTTGTTTCATTTTCTTGTTGATTACTTTCAGTTTTCTTTCTTTTCTTTCTTTCTTAATTTTTAAATATTTTTTTTTCCTTTTTTGTTGCTTTCTGTGTTTCTTCTTTCCTTTTTTGCTTTCTTTTTTTTCTCTGTGTTTTTCTTTTTGTTCTTTTTTCCTTTCTTCCTTGTTTCTTTCTTCTTTTCTTTTTTCATTTTCTTGTTGATTTCTGACATTTCATGTAATTCCTTCCTTCCGAATTCCTTCCTTCCTTCCGAATTCCTTCCCTCTCTCTCTTTCTTCCCTCACAAGCCACTTCTCACCCCATTGAAGGGGTGCAAAGCAGCAGGATCCCCTCCCAATTGGGGTCCCCTCACCCCCCCAAAATGTGGGGAACTTCACCTCAGCTCCCCAAATTGCGGGGCCTTTACGTCACCTTCCCCAAATTCCCCGCAACCTCCCAGAAGCCACTTAGAGGCCCCAACATTGCCAAAAAGAAGCAAGAGCCTCCCCAAAAGCGGCTCCTGCTTTCCCTCCCTGAAGTGACACACGCCAAGTGCCCAAACCACCCAATCCATCCCAAACTTCATCCCACCCCCAAAATGCCATC
>NW_008239756.1:1417056-1417273 GCF_000691975.1 Corvus brachyrhynchos | reverse complement strand
GATGAGTGATAGGTGTGGGTGGTGTGTGTGTGCACACCAAAAAAATTGGCTGATTGACTAATTATCCAATTATCTAATTCAATTAGTGCTCCAGATGGGAGTAGTTACGTAATGATTAATCAATTCAATTAGTTACTCGCATGTAGAGCACTAATTAGGGGCCCTATATACTATATATAAAAAGAAGAAAAAAAATAATAGAGTCTGGTAGATCGGA
>NW_008239756.1:1415764-1416911 GCF_000691975.1 Corvus brachyrhynchos | reverse complement strand
AAGAGTGAGAGAGAGAAAGTAAAGTTAGAGAGAAGAGGAAAGAGAAAAGTAGAGAAGCACAGGAATAAAGACAAACAGAGGAACAAAGAAACAGAGTTAAAGAGAAAAATAGAGAAGGACAGAAACAGAGTTAAAAAGAGAGAGACAAAGCAATAAGGAGAAAGAGAAAAGCAAAGAAACGGAGTCAAAGACAAACAAGGAAATAGTTAAAGAGAAATAGGAAAATAAACCTAGAGAGAAACATAATTGGAGAGAGTGAGAAGAAGAGAAACTGAGAGACAGGTAGAAACAGTGAGAAAAAGACACAGAAGTAACGATAGACAAGGAAAAGTAAAGTGAGGAATAGACTAAAAAGTAAAGCAAAGCAAGAAATACAGTGAAAAAATGACTAAACCAAACCAAAGAACGACAGGAGCTGGGGGGCGGGGGGGGGCTGGGGATCTTTATTAGGGTTTATTCAACTTTATTGAATGGATTTTTGTATTTACACTCTAGCACAATATACAGAAACAACAATGTATACAAATAAAGTACAAATACTACAAATACAATCCATATACACACTGGTAAAAGTCCAATTTGCATACAGAGCAATACATGGAAATGCAGCAGCAAACACAAATACAGACCAATACGGAGCAACACAAGCCAAATACATATCAATACAATATAACAATTTTTCTATTTCTGGAAAACTTGCTACATTTTGTTTTATTGTTAGCGGAAACCCAAAACAACAGCACCACAGGGAGAACATAACAGTCATCCACCACACACACCTCTTTCAGGTTCTGCAGAACCCCACCATCACTCTCATCTCAATCACTCTCCTCACCCAGGCCCCTCGGGAACAGGGTTCCCAGGAGCCTCCAAATCGTCCTGCCTGACAAAACCCCGGCCCCAGCACGGTCCACACCCAAACCTTGGCGATGAACGTCGCCTTGCAGACCGGCCAGGACCGAGGAAAAAAATCCCAGCCGGGGGGAAAAAAAATAAAACCCAGCTGGGATTTTTTTATTCTAAGTTTAAAAGTGTGTTGAAAAACCTGAAAGGCAAAAACCAAACACACAAGGTTAGAACCATTCAACACACACACACACACACACACACACACACATCTCTTTCAGCTTCCACACATCCCACCATC
>NW_008239756.1:1404024-1412325 GCF_000691975.1 Corvus brachyrhynchos | reverse complement strand
CCCAACACCTCACATTCATTCCCTCAGTGGATTGTAGCCCTCAACTTATCTCTCAGACATCTGGAGATGGGAATCCTCCTCAGGCACAACAGAAGGCCGGCTCACCCTCTGGGAAGCTCCTGTCGTCACCGGGCTGTCATCTCCTAGTCAGCCACAATAAAGAAAACCAAAGATCACTACAGGAACTTAGTGGCACGTCGGCCAAAGCCCCGACAATTCCACTACTCACCATCTCCTAAGAAGGCCGGGGTCCTCAGACCGCATGCTTCAGCCACGCTCCGAGGCCGACGCCGTCATCACAGGGTATGCCCGGGTTAAGAGGAGACAAGGTGTTGTGGCATTGCTGAAACTTAAGCGGACCCTCCCTCCCCGCCTCATCACAACTCCTCGGCCATGGATGTACCGGAAGGTACCTCAGAACAGAAAATGTAAAGGCTTCATTGCAGAGTCCCGTAATACTTCCAGAGCGCTCACGACAGTGGCGAAGCAGGTCCATCGGCCGGTCGGCGAGGGGTTTCGGCGTAATACAAGCGGACCGCTTAAAACACACAAATGACAATGGATGCTTAGAACTGCACCGGAAATTGATAACCAAGCAATAACAACTCATTCTGTCACTGCTTACCTCACTCCATCGACCTTGACTGCTGCTATCTGGCTTTACCTCCTGAAAGCAAAGACAAAGAACAATGCTGTAACATAGCCACCATTTACAGTTGCCCCACAAACACAAACGGTGACTGACCTTCTTGTGGGAACCCCCTCACCCGGTCTGGGGCGCCCTGCCACAGATTTCATCTGTCTGCATCTGAAAGAAAGCGATGACAAAAGTCAGAGTCCTGCATGATAACTTAACAGCTCCAGGCATCCTGTGTCAATCTAGGAATACCGGCTAGAGGCCAAACTACACCCTACATTACAGATTTCAAGGCCTTGGGACTTGTCCTACTACACCCATACACCAGACTACGCGGCAGGGCAGAGCGGCTCCAGGCCAAACCCATGCAGGCACCTGTGACACAGGAAATGACAAATGAGGAGATGCAATGAAGAGAGAAAACTCCAGCAAGAGGAATGACCGCAAGGACCGAGAGAATGTGGAGCGAGATGATCGCAGCGAGACCAACAAGGCTCGAAGAAGATGCTAACAGAAGGGCTTATTCTGAGAACCGCAAAGACGGATGCCCGAGAATCGTACGGTCAGAATCCTCTACCGCTCTTTGCATTCTGACAAGTCCTAATCCTCTGTAATGGATCACTGCGGTGCACAGCTGTGAATATAGCTCAGAACAAGACCATAAAAGACCTCTAACTCAATGCTTCTAAAGGGAGATGTGATTCCGATGTGCATCGGTGCTCGTCAGTCAAAGGTCTGACGGTATCGGCACCCGGCCGAAGACGCTAAGGATGATGCCCAGCCTTTCCGATAAGCTGGCCCCTCGAAGGGTTAAGGAAAAAGACCTAAGACACGAGATGCCCAAAAGACACAGAACATACAATAGACAAGTGACACGACACACACCGGGACTGCTCTGCCCGCCTCAGCATTGTGATCAAAAGTGAGATTTGTCCTTTAGGTGGGCTAAGGGGCCCCTTCTTGGACATCCCTGTCTCCAAAGGTGACTCAAAAATCCCCCCCGGCAAGTCCTGACCCAGCACCCGGCTTTCATCCCTTCTGTGGGTCGTAACCCTCAACTTATCTCTTGGACGTCGGGGATGGGAATCTGCCTCGGGTGCAAAATAAGGCCGCCTCGCTGTCTGGGAAGTTCCTGCTGCCTCTTCGTCGGCTACAATAAAGAAAATCAAACATCAAGGCATGAACTTAGTGGCACATCAGCCAAAACCCGACAACTCTGCTACTCGCCGTCTCCTAAGAAGGCCATTGTCCTCGGGCCGCACGCTTTGGTTACGGTCAGAGGCCGATGCCGTCATCACAGGGCATACCTGGGTTAAGAGGAAACGAGGTGATGCGGCATCGCTGAAACTTGAGAGGACCCTCGCTCCTCCTCCCTCCCTCCCCCACTCACCACAACTCCTCGGCCACTGCCAAAGGTGGCTACTCGCCGTCTCCTAAGAAGGCCATTGTCCTCGGGCCGCACGCTTTGGTTACGGTCAGAGGCCGATGCCGTCATCACAGGGCATACCTGGGTTAAGAGGAAACGAGGTGATGCGGCATCGCTGAAACTTGAGAGGACCCTCGCTCCTCCTCCCTCCCTCCCCGACTCACCACAACTCCTCGGCCACTGCCAAAGGTTACCCAGACGTCACCTTTGAAAGGCAAAAGTAAAGGGTTCGTCGCAGAGTGCCGTAACGCTTCAGGAGGGCTCATGAGGGCGGCGAGCTGGGTCTGTCAGCCAGTCAGTGAGGGGGTTTGGCATAATACAAGTGGACCGCCTAAAACACACAAATGACGATTTAAGCTTAAAGCTTAAGCTACCAGAACTTGGCATCCAAGCAGTAACAACTGGTTCAGTCTACCGGTCACCGCTTACCTTGCTCACTTGACCTTGCCTGCTGACATCTGGCTTTACCTCCTAGGAATAAGGACAAGGAACAATGCTGTAAACATAGCCACCATTTACTCTTGCCCTGCAAACACAAATGGTGACCGACCTTCCTGCCGGAACCCCCTCACCCGGTGTGGGGCGCTCTGCCACGGATTTAATCCATCTGCATCTGAAAGAAAGTGATGACAAAAGTCAAAGAGCTGCATGAGAACTTAACAGCTCCAGCTATCTTGTGTCAATCTCGGAATATTATCTAGAGGCCAAACTACACCCTACATTACAAATTTCAAGTCCCCGGGCCTTATTCTATAGGCCAGAGTGTGCAGCAGGGCAGAGCAGCTCCGGGCCAAACCCGTGCAGGCACCCGTGACATGGGAGATGACAAACGAGGAGATGCAAAGGGGAGAAAAAACTCTCAGCAAGAAGAATGACCACAAGCACATCGAAGGGCTAAGACTAAAGACATGAGACACGAGATGCCCAAAACATACAGAATGCATGACAGACAGGTGATACAATGTGCACCGGGACTGCTTTGCCCCGCACACCTTGGCATTGAGATCAGACGTGAGACTTTCCCTTTATATGGGCTAAGGGGCCCCTCCCTGGACATCCCCGCCTCCAAAGCGGACTCAAAAATCCCTCCTGCTGAGCCCCAACATCCTGTTTTCATTCCCTCTGTGGATCGTATCCCTCAACTTATCTCTTAGACATCTGGGGACGCAAATCCTCCTCGGGCGCAACAGAATGCCACCTTGCCATCCGGGAAGTTCCTGCCATCGCCGGGCCATTGTCTCTCAGTCGGCTACAATAAAGAGAACTGAGCATCAGTACAGGAACTTAGTGGCACGTCGGCCAAAACCCAACAATTCTGCCACTCACCGTCTCCTAAGAAGGCCGTGGTCCTCGGGCCGCACGCTTCAGCCGCGCTTTGCAGGGTACACCTGGGTTAAGAGGAGACGAGGTGATGTGGCATTGCTGAAACTTGAGAGGACCCTCGCTCCTCCTCCCTCCCTCCCCAACTCGCCGCAACTCCTCTGCCGTTGCCCAAGGCTACCCGGACAGCACCTTCGAATGGAAAAGGTACAGGCTTCATCGCAGAGTCCCATAATACTTCCGGAGGGCTCATGAGGGCGGTGAACCGGGTCCGTCGGCCTGTCAGTGAGGGGGCTCGGCATAATAAAGAGAACTCCCTAAAAAGGACAAATGACAATGGATGCTTAGAGCTTTACCAGAATTTGGCACCCAAGGAATAACAAGTGGTTCAGTCCACCAGTCACTGCTCACCTCGCTCCATCCACCTTGACTGCTGATATCCAGCTTTACTTCCTAAAAATAGAGACAAGGAACAATGCTATAACATGGCCACCATTTACACCTCCCCTGAAAAGCCAAGCGATGACCAACCTTCCTGGGGGAGAAGGGGCAGAACAAAAAGGAAAGGCACGTACCCACGCAGGGTCCAAAAGCATCACTTTAGCGTGGCAGTTTCTGTCTGAAACCGCTTGACCGTGACCTCTTTCCGCAGGGGTCTCTGTCATATTGGAATAGTGATTTGAATGCTGCGGACCACCTGTAAAATACAAAAAACCCAAGTATGCTTACAGTTTTATCACTAATACAACAACTCTGGTAGCATCTAGTTCTGTGCTGGAATCAATAGTTATCTTGGTCACCAGTTCTCGGCTAGCTCACGGTCTCCCCGGTGCCAACAGCCGGCCGTGCCGAGCGCTTCGCGTGTTCAAAATGAAACGAAGAGCCAAACAACGAGGGAATGTAGAGCCAAAAGTCAGGCCGTCGCTCGGAGGTCGGGTGCCGACCCGCCTCGTCGCCGTGCTCCTCTGGCCTCCTCTGTTCGTTATCGGGTTTCCATCCTATCCCTCCGCCTCTGCAAAAAGATTATTTGTCAAAGTTACTCAGACACACAGGGAAAGCTTAACCTTTCCCAAGTTGTCGTTTCTCAAAGCAAACCGCCTAGGATCCAACAACAGCATACATTAAGACGAATGGCTAGAAAACTGTGAGACGCCGCTGTACCGCTCCCGCCGAACCCCGCACAGACCGGCCACGGTCGCTCTGTCTGAGGTGTGACTCGGGTGGTTAAGCAAAGCTAAAGCTTACCTGTAAAGTCTTCTTTCTATTCCACCTACCCCCCCATTCTATTCCACAGGGCAGAGCAGTTCCAGGCTAAACACAAGCAACATATTATGCTACAAACAGCATGACACAAGAATGATAAACAAAAAGCCCTTGGGGAGAAGAATGATGGCAAGGACCGAGACGATGCCAAAAGAGACGACCGATGGCATGGCAATGCTAGATGGAGGAGGCTCTAAGGAGGGGAAGACAAGAATGTAACAGAGTGGCCTGTTACAAGAACTGTCAGTCACAATGATCAAAATGGCTGTAAGATAATGCTGCGTTCAGAACGCTCCCCATAGCCTTACAAACCCCAGGACATTACAATTCACGGCCAGAAAGGATGGATGGCAATATGGATGGGGGCAAGGACACAAAAGACATCTGACTCAATGCTTCCGAGACGCGGCCAAGCCCGCCAGTAGAAGAACAAACTATATTGGTATCATGCCAAGAAGTGGAAACGTTCAAGAACCTAGAGATGACGACAATGCTTGCGATAAGGCCCTCGAGGGGAAAAGGCAGAGATCCAAAGGATCCCACGTTAGACAACACAACATGCTAGACAACACAAGACAGACTGGAACTGCTCTGCACACCGTATGGCTGCAATCCAAAGTAGAGCCACTGCCTTTAGCTGTCCTAAGAGGCCACTTGGAGGACATCCCTTACCCCTGCACTAATTATTAAATCTCTCTCAGGAATTTCCACCCTGCTATCATCCCATCTCCGAGTCAAAGCCCCCGACTTATCTTTCGGATGACTGGCAACGTGAAACCGCTTTGGAGGCAAAATGAGTCTTCCTCAGCTATCTCGAAGGCCCTGTGATAGCCAGGTTAGCCTCTTAGTCAGCTATGATAAAGAAAACCAAAATCAGTGCACAAGTTTAGCAGCATATGGGCCAAATCCCAGCAATTCAGCTACTCACCCTAAGTGTGCTCAGGTCCTTGAGTCTCCGGCTTTGTCCCAAGTCAAAAGCTGTGGCCCTTATTTCAATGGGCACCTGGGTTAGCGAGGGACAAAGTTACACTGTGCTTCTGTGAGTGCAATGGATGCATTTGGATGCTTTAAGACACGTAAATGCATCTGCTGCGCTTGAGGAAAAGCCTTAGGGGGCCCCAAATGGACAGTGTTTCCCACTGTGGGGCTTTCCAAACCCCTCCTGGCTCTTCCTAAACCAGTTGCCCTGCTCATGCTCCCTCTCCTGGACACAATACACAACTTACCTATCAGAAGCCTCAGTTTCAGATGTCATCTTTGACACGGGGCAGGTCTATTTTGTGACACAATGAATGTGCTGAGAAAATTTAAAGCATCATACTTAATACAAGCCAGAAATTACAAGGCTCCTAAAAAAAAAAACCAAAAAAAACCACAAGAACAAAAACCAAAATTACACAAGCACCTTATCACCCCTGAACACCCAACCCAAAATCACGAGCATAAATACTCTCTACGTTCCATGCCATTTTCTTCATTGTGTCTTCAAAGCCTTTATTAAAAAGAAAAGCTGAGATGAGCTGAAAGACCCCCCCTTATCAAAGCAAGACAAGACCTCTTACCCCCCTCAATCCCAGAGAAAGCATAAGCCCCTCCGGTAAAGGCTGGGGTTGATATACCCCCGGCTGGGCCCGCCTCTCATTCCCACAATGCCGGGAAAAGGGAGGGGGCAAATACCACAAGGTATAAAAGCTCTCAAAGGAGCCATGGTTGCTTGGCTCCTCTGTCTCAAATTCAAGATGAGTAAGGAGCTGCATAGAGAAAAATACTTGTTGTGCTTTCTTTTTTTTACTACATACTTTCTTTTTTACTGCAACTACATTGAGCAAAAGGGCAGAGACTGGGTAAGGAATAAAACTTTGTGTTTTGGCAGGGTAGTATAGATAAGTGGGATAATGAGTTGCTAATTTGCATAATTGTTCCTTAGTGATTACTAAGTATTCCACATGTGACTAAGTAGAGTGGAGAAAAATAGCAATGATACAAATAGTGAAACTCTCACTAGGACCTCTAATTAGTGCTATATACATTATAAAAAAAAATAATTGACCCCCCGGGCAGCGTTAGGGCTGCCTACCTGCTGGGCTCCCTCCCGTGTGAGATATTTGTTACTGGGGCACAGGTAGAAGTGCCTTAAAATACAGATTTAAACCCTTAAAATGCTGAAAAAGGGAGAGCTTCCTTCAACTAAACTTTTTAAAATGAGGAAACAGAGGGTGTTTGCCTCCACTTAAACCAATACAATAGCAAATAAATGGCTTCTCTCCTTTAATGTAATCCCCTAAACTATTAGGAAAAGAGGGGTTTTTCCCACTTTAAATCTCTTGAGTGATGGAAAAAGGGGGATTTTTTTCCCCTCAGTTCAAACTCTTAAAAAGGAGGGACAGCTGGGCTTCCCCCTCAATTTAAACATTAGGATGATGAAAACGTGGGAGTTACCCTTAATTCCAACCCATAAAATAGCCCGGTCGAGGTTTTTCCCTTTCCATTTAAACTAGACAACAATGGAAAATGGGGATTCCCTGTCAACTGATGCCCCTAACAGCATAGAAAAGGCAGGGCTTCCTTCAAATGATACCATTAAAATCGCAGGGGAAGGGGATTCCCCCTCAATTTGAACACAGACAATTATGGAAAAGGAAGTTTTTCCCCCAGTTTAAACCCCTTTTCTGGGGCCACAGTGAAGGGACTAGGGGCTCTGGGAAGGGACTGACAAGATGAAAGCAGAAAGCCGAAACTTTTCCCCTGGCACCCCACACGCTGCCCCGCCTGCTCAGGTGCCCGGGTGCATCCAGCTGCTCCCCAGCTCCTGCCGGATGCTCCATCGTTCCTGGAGGGACGTTGGGGTGCCTCCATTGGCCCCTCGGGACTAGCAGCTCCCTGTGCAGGTGTGCCCGGGTAATTGACTGAAAGCAGCTGGTCGCAACTGGCTTTTGATGCCAAGGGAAACTCCAAGTTAAGAATAATCAAAGTATGATCTAGTTCTCGTGAAACTCAGCTTTCCAAACCTTTATTTGGGGGGGGAAAAAAAAAAAAAGCTGGGCGTCCAACTGGGGTGCTGGCTCCCGGCGTCCCCGGCTTTCCAGGCAGTTTTCCCGCTTCTGGGGGACGGCACCTGCATCCCACTGGAAAGGGAAAATGTGGAGAGAGGGGCAAGTGGGAAAACAGTTGTTGACGCGTGTGCTTGGACTCCAGTTCCTCCCGGTGGGTCTGTGCCGCCGGAAGCGCAAAGGAAATCAGCCTTGGAGTATCTGTTTGTTCACCTGTGGGGCTTGGAAGAGACTCTGGACATTAAATTCCGGGGATGTTCCCCTCGCTGGAGTGAGCAGCAGTGGAAGCTGTTTGCTGTGTGCTTCTCCGTTCCCTTCACCTCGGTCCCCTGGGGCTCCAGGTAATCCCACCTCACCTTTGCTTTTCCAAGGGTCTCTAGATGAGGGCTTGAGCTTTGCTGTAGCTCCCGTTTACAGGGAGGATCTGTTCCAGGAAACACCTCGTGGTCTGGACTAATGCCATCGCAGGGAGAGCAAAAAGTCCCACAGCTCCTGCGGCTCGCTCGTCTGAATTGCCCATGGTGAATTGTTTACGCCTTGTTTCCTCGTTCGTTATTCCCGTTATTCCCTCCCGCTACCGCCGGGCCAGCCCCGCGGCGGGGGGG
>NW_008239756.1:1399779-1403435 GCF_000691975.1 Corvus brachyrhynchos | reverse complement strand
CACCCGGAGAGCCGGGACTCAGCTTGTGCTGGAGTTGTCCCTGTGGAAGTGCACGGGGAGTTGCTGACTCTCCTCTTTGGTACTGCCCACGCGCGACTTTGCATTAACCGTAGAATCATAGAGTACGGTGAGTTGGAAGGGACCCATCAGGATCATCGAGTCCAACTCCTGGTCCTGCGCAGGACGCCCCAGGAATCCCACCGTGCGTCCGAGAGCATTGTCCGAGCAGCTCTGGAGACCCCCCTGACCCTTCAGAGTGAGGGTCTGCTTGGAACTGGTGCCATTTTCACCCGTGGGCTGGCGGTAGCAGGGTTCTCTGGGAGGTTTACTTTCAAAGTTTACTCTGTCTGATAGTGTTGTGCAAGCAGAGCCAAGATATCGAGGCTTCCGCACAGATCCAGCCTCTGCCACAGCCATCACTCCCACCGGCTGCGCCCATCCCAGCCCCTCAGGGCACCCCTTCTGTGGAGGAACTCATCCAGCAGAGTCAGTGGAACCTGCAACAGCAGGAGCAGCATCTCCTCGCTATGAGACAGGTTGGTTTAAGATGAATGCTCACCTGGTGTATCCTGGCCTGTCAGCAGCTGTAGGAATTAGGAGTGAAAGGGGAGAGGACGGTTTGCTGCTGAGCAGTGACGGGGGTGAGAAGAGGTGAGAAGTTGCTTTCCTTATTTTTGTTGCGTGGCAAATGCCATCGTTCCCCTGGAATGGACGTATCCGATGCGTAGGTTGTGCTGGCACGACTGATCTGTGATTAAAACCTTTGATTTACTCTTTGAAAAACCTTGTTAGTTTTAGAGTGGAATAAATTGAGACTGCTTTAAGCCCTGTTTAATGCTGCAGATTGCTGGGAACTGCGAGATGTTCCAGTTCGTAGCATTCCAACTTAGATGTGATCGGGGGTGGAAGGGAACCATGTGCTATGGACTAGCTGACTTTTGCAGGAGATGTTTAGCTGTTAAAGCCACTGAAAACCAAACTGAAGCGTTCCTTGTGCCTTGGTTATGTTCCTTATATTGACAAGCTTCTCGCAATTATTTTTTATTGAGTGATAAATTTTAGAAGTAGAAGTAAACTGGACTTCTCCTGAAAAATGTGAAGAGTCCTTTCTTTTCAAAACCAAATAATTGAAACATTTTCGTGAGGTTACAGGGCTTGTAAAATATTTTGGTCCTTGAGATAGCTACTTATATCCAAGAGGATAAGGATAGAGCAGCTTCATTCTTTAAAAGAATATTGGCTATAATGTAATTCTTTCTTCTTTTTTTTGCTTCTGTCTTTTTGGGTTTTTTTATCAGGAACAAGTCACATCAGCAGTAGCCCTTGCAATCGAGCAGCAAATGCAAAAGGTTTTGGAGGAAACCCAATTAGACATGAATGAATTTGACAACTTGTTGCAGCCAATAATTGACACTTGTACGAAAGATGCCATTTCGGTGAGTGGTCTGAGCCTGCGCGGGGATTCGGGGGAGCTGTGGGTTCATTTGTGTGCTGAGATTCTCTGCACGTTAGTAGCAGCTTTACAGCCGTGTTGTGAGGCACGTAAGATGAAAGCTGTTACCTGAAAGCTCCCCTTCCTGCGGTTATTTCAGAGCTATGGGAAGCCCGTATCGTGTGAACGCATTAGACTGACTTAAAATATTTAACGTTTGCTTTTCTAAGGCTGGTAAGAACTGGATGTTTAGTAATGCCAAGTCTCCGGCACACTGTGAGTTGATGGCTGGGCACCTGCGGAACCGGATCACGGCGGAAGGAGCTCACTTTGAGCTGCGGCTGCACCTCATCTACTTAATCAACGATGTTTTGCATCACTGGTAAGAATTCAGTTACGGGTTTCAGTTTGCTGTTTTGATTACTTTGATGAAGTTTCTCTCCTAGATACAGTGTTAGTTTGACTAGTTGCTTCTTATTTTTAATGTATTAATTATTTTTAGCGGCTGTCCTAAGATGTCCACAGCTTTGATCTAGTGCTTTAGTAATCAAATTTAGGTAAAACCCTTTTATCTAATTTGTGTATTTTTCCTCCAGGCGAGACTTTACAATAAAATTGTTAAGGAGAGAACTCTCTTTTTCGCGATTCCACTATTTTTGGTATAACTGAAGTTGAGATGAATTGAATATTCCAATGCACTTAGCATTATAGTGAAAAAGATAACTCTTCCCATTCCTTTCTCGAAGCCAGCGGAAGCAAGCACGAGATCTTCTGGCTGCTTTACAGAAGGTGGTTGTTCCTATTTATTGTACCAGTTTTCTAGCAGTGGAGGAGGATAAGCAACAGAAAATTGCCAGAGTGAGTATCTGGTCTTGGTTGAACGGTGACTTTTGCTTTGTTAGGTTGGTGCTATGTAAGTTCACAAATAGGCAGGTGGAAGAAGATCACTGAGACTTTTCTGGTCCGATCATCTTTGTAAAGTCTATTACGGGATGTGCTCTGGTTCGCATTTAAAATAGAACTTTCAAGTGCCTAGGTTTTATTTAAGAGTAATCATAATGACAAATGCATCTGAATCTTTAGCGGTTCAAAAATAAATGCCAAAATCCTAGGCCTTATGAAAAGCTGAAGATGCAAAAATGCTATGCCTCAGTTCTTCTTTGATTGTTCATAATTTCTAAAATCCTTTCACTCTTATTCATGCAGCTTCTTCAGCTATGGGAGAAAAATGGGTACTTTGATGAGTCCATTATTCAGCAGTTACAAAGCCCAGCTCTTGGACTTGGCCAGTACCAGGTTAGCCACAAAAGTATCAGTTTTCTTATTTGTGTAAATATTTTGAAAATTATTTTCCTTTTCAAAGGCTAATATTAATTTCTGGCCCCCCTCCCCTCCCTTGACGTTTACAAGGGATTACGAAAAATAATGTAAAATACAACCTTGTTATTCCAAACATTCAATAATCCAGCTGCTGTTGTCCTGGATGCAGGATACAGACTGATATGGTCCTGTACATGTTTGGCAGTGTCTCGTATAGCAGGGAGTGTTTGGTCAACAGGAAACGAGCAACTGTGGCTTTAAATTGGATACATTGACTATAAAAATTGTTGTGGCTGTGGGAGCCTTTCCTTTTTATTATTAACAATGAGCGCTGTTGATTTGAGCTGTGTTGGAAAGACAGTACTAAGGACGGTTGGTTGCAGCCTGCAGAGAATATTTTGGAAATCTCCGCAAAGCTTCGTAGCGAGACTGGGCAGTTCTGCTGGCGTTATCCTGCATCCTCGTGCGTGTTTTGGGAGAGAGGGTGAAGAGCAATGTAGGGAATTCCGAACAAGAAGATAGGCTAGGTATTATAGGTACAGCGTTCACTTGTTCTCCTTCATTTATTTTATCAGGCAAATTTGATCACTGAATATGCAACGGTTGTACAGCCTGTGCAAGTGGCTTTTCAGCAGCAGATCCAGAACCTGAAAACTCAACATGAAGAGTTTGTGAACAGTTTAACGCAGCAGCAGCAGCAGCAGCAACAACAGATCCAAATACCCTCACTAGAGAACGAGGTGAAATCAACACCCCCACCTCAAGCCCCGACAGCAGCCCCAGCCTCAGCTCCACCGTCTGCTCCGGTCACACAAGCAGGTACTGAGCTGACCTGGGACCTGTGCAAAAATCAAAGGGTGACAGTGTTAGGACTTTCTTTTTCTTTTTTTTCTTTCCCACCCCC
>NW_008239756.1:1396701-1399225 GCF_000691975.1 Corvus brachyrhynchos | reverse complement strand
TTTTAACAGTGAGGCGCAATACGCTGGTGGTTTGGTTCAGGCAAAAGCTCGAATTTGTTCGGAGCCTTGCAGCAGGTTCAGGCTGATGCTTGAGTATAAAATGTACCAAAGAGATGGGCGTTAAATGGATTAGAAATCCTCTTTCCCAGTAATAGATTTCTGCAGAAGAAATTCATCTGGAGCCCGGTGTGCCGATGTTTTACTAATTGCACGTGACTTTGATGCTGACAATAGTCTCTAAATTGTTCCAGATGATGGTAAATCTCAGCTGCCTCTGGCTGGTTCTACAGAGTATGACACAACCGGGTCTGGAGTGCAGGATCCTGCCTCAGGTGGACCACGTGGGCCTGGATCTCATGATCAGATTCCCCCAAATAAACCACCCTGGTTTGACCAACCTCACCCCGTTGCGCCATGGGGTCAACAACAGGTATGAAACGGTTCCGAAAGCGGATGTGGCGGTTCGGAATGACCGTCTTGGTTGTGGAGGTTGAGAATGGCCATCTCGGTAGTGGAAGTGCAGTGAAAAGCTGTGGAAGTTGAAGTTAGAAATCCAGATTTCAATGCCAAGCTTTGTCATTCTGACCACAGTTAAAGGCAAAGTATTACTCATATCTCACTTTGTTAACCATCACGCCATTCCTATGAACGAGAGCTGTTTGGTTCGGGAACAGTTTGGTCTTTCCCCATCTTTTTTTGGAAGTTGCGGTTGTTCAGACTCTGTATTTGAAATGTTCTTTTGCTTGTGCGTGTTGCCCAAGGGCTGTATTTCCTTAAGAAGGTGTGTTATTGTGTTCTTTATTTTTGTAACCTAATTACCAGGCTTCTGTACTTCCCCGCCAGGGACCACCTCATTGTCCTCCCTGGAATAACAACCACGAAGGAATGTGGAACGAACAGAGAGATCAAGGCTGGAACAATCAGCGAGAGACACCTTGGAACAACCAGCCTGATCCTTCTTGGAACAACCAGTTTGAAGCGCCGTGGAACAACCAGCATGAACAGCCTCCATGGGGTGGGGGTCAGAGGGAACCTCCATTTCGAATGCAGCGGCCACCTCACTTCAGAGGCCCATTTCCGCCACATCAGCAACATCCCCAATTCAACCAGCCCCCGCATCCGCATAATTTCAACCGCTTTCCACCTCGCTTCATGCAGGATGATTTTCCACCTCGCCATCCCTTTGAAAGGCCTCCTTATCCTCATCGTTTTGATTACCCTCAGGGGGATTTTCCTCAAGGTAAAGTGTGTACCAGGCCAGGTTTTCTTACGTTGTGATGCTGATTGCCATTACAAAATTTAGTGGTTTGGGGTGCTGGTTTATCCTCGGTGGACTGGTGTGATTTTCCTGAGAAATGTTTCATTTGGGAGTCTGGGAAGCTACTGCTAAGAGCTGAGTAGGAAATGCATGCAGAGTTGGATGCTTCCCTGCTTTTTGAGTCTTCCCTAATGGGTAAGAAATTGTAATCCAAATTGAAGTCAGCATCTCTACAGGCACCTCTTTTGTGACCACTTTAGAAGTAGTAAGCTCAAAGGTGAGAAGCAGCATTTTCTCGTAAATTTACGTCTCCTGTGCATCAGCCTGTAGGTGAGGGCTGTGACCTGTGTAGATGGAGGAAGTTAAGAGGAAGGCTGGAAGGATTTGTTCCTGTGCATGCACTCGTTCATTCTTCCTTTTTATTTTGACTGCCAAGCTCTCTAATTTTTTGCCTTTAATGTTGTGTGGCCTGGTAGTGTGTGATGAAATGATCCCTGCCTCCAGTTCTTCCTTCTCATTGGGTCCGTTTTCTTGTCGGAACATGGGAATGTTTGGGAGCGTAACCAGGTGCCGCTTGCCTGGCCTGCGGCTCTATCGGGAAGTCTGCTATAGTTCTGCCCCGAGGTAGTTTCCATTGCACGTGCAGGAGTTATTGTTATTCTGGAATGATCCTTATCAGTGTAAAGGCCAAAGATCACCGTGATTCTGTGTGACAGGTCATTTGAAAGATACATTACGTTTCCGTGTAGGAGTTGCTATGTTAATCGTAAAAGTTTCTCAATTTTCCAAGTCCAGAAATGTTTGGAAACCAATGGATTTGAGTTTATATACTTAAGAGAGTTTAACCTCTGTAGTAGAGATCGTCCCTTTTTTTTTTTTCCCTTGGGCTTCATCGTTTGGTTGGGTTTTTTTTCAGAATTGTGGTAGCGAGCAGGGAGAAAGGGAGAACTCCCTCTTGTCCCAGGGAGTTTAGGTTTAAGCTCAGAACGAGATGCTCGGTTTTGGATTGTAGTGGTGATTTAAAACATCTTTGTTTGTTGTTGGAGGAAGGGATCTACTAAACCAGGTGGTTAAAATTAGGGAAGCGGTGAAGCAATGGCAGTACAGACTCCACTTGAGTTCTGACGACAGTGAGTCAAATAGTACCAGCTCGAGATTGGGCGGCGGCTGTAATGGCTTTTCCTGGAAAAGGCGTGGATCCTGTTGCAAATGATGTTGATTTTCAGTCTTGCAGTTTTCTCCGTAGAGTGCACCGGGGTCAGCACG
>NW_008239756.1:1385052-1396665 GCF_000691975.1 Corvus brachyrhynchos | reverse complement strand
TCAGCAGGGTCTCCTGGCGTTCGTGGCATTTGTCCATCAGTGGTTGGATGAGCGTCATTCGCTTCCCTATTTTAACAGAATATTATCTCTGCCTCTTCTCCAAATTAATTTTTCACCAAAAGTATTTTCTTGTCACCCGCTGATGTGAGTTAATTGCTGCCGTATGCATTTCTTTACATATGTTGATTTGGCACAGAGACAGAACTAATTACGGATCCAAGCTAAGTCGCGATTGTGTCCTTAGCTTCAGAAATAAATCCCACTGGTAGCTGCCCTGCTGCATTTGAAACATTTTGTTCTCGAGTGTGTCTTTCTTGAGGTCCTTTTGACCGCAGTAGGTCCCAAAGGAAGCAGTGGCTTGGGGTTGAAGTATCCTGTTGTCTTGACAGTGGTTGCTGTGGCCAAGGAGGTATTCGTGAGTGTGGACCTGTAGCCAGCCTCTGGTCCTTCGGCTCGGGTGCTCTGCTGGATCTGCCGAGATTGGGTTTTAGGATAAATGGAGTAACTGGAAGTACCTCTCTGATTGCCTTCCTTTCTTGATAGCTAAATAAAACATTTTAACCCTCCCACTCTGCAGAAATTGGACCTCCTCATCATCATCCTGGTCACAGATTGCCTCATCCTGGAATCAGCGAGCATCCTCCCTGGGGAGGGCCACAGCACCCTGATTTTGGGCCTCCACCACATGGATTTAACGGGCAGCCCCCTCACATGCGGCGCCAAGGGCCCCCTCACATGAACCACGATGATCCCAGTCTGGTGCCAAATGTTCCCTACTTCGATCTTCCCGCTGGACTGATGGCTCCGCTTGTCAAAGTAAGTGCTTGCTATGGGACTGAGTGGTGGGGTTAAAAGATCCAAAACCTGTTGTTGTTATTAGGGGCAGTTCAACGTGGACGTGTATAATTTCGAATCCTTCCATCCCACAACTGGTTGCGTAGGGTTTAAGAGCAGGAGTAGTTGCGGGGACTAGGTAGTGAAAATGGTGATGATTTTCAAGTGTTGTGTGCCAGAAGAAAGCTGGTTGAGCTCACAGCATGAAAGACTAATTTACACTTTAAAATCTGATCCCTGTTTGTAGGAAATGGAAATCCCCAGTGATTTTCAGATGGCTGGAGAGACCTCGTAGGTCTGATGGGGCCACTGTACTAGTTCTTCGTAATTGGAATTCTCGTGAAGATGTTTTACAATGTCAATGTTATATACGCAGAGAAGGATAGAGAATAGGAAACATACCTGCATCGGCATCTTCAGGGATATTTATATTTATGTACTCCGTATTTGAGATGAACAAATAAGCCTCTTCCATCTCTTTGTGTTATTCTCGTATACCAGTTTGTGCCAGGCTTCCATCCAGCCACATTAGCACAAAGGTGGATGAGATCTGCATTTTATCTACCTGGTGGCCCACTTAATACTGCGACCTGTGCAGTGCAGGCTTTTCTCAGAGACCTCAATAGTGATAGCACAAGGAAGCATCGGGTCATCTGCAGAATCCTTATTTTCAGGTCATCTTTTATCCAGTATTGAAATTTGAGGTCCCCACACAGCTAAATCTGTATTTATCTCTTCAGATAGCAACCCTGTGACACATGACACGAATGTAATTTGTTTTGTTTCTGGCAGCTTGAAGATCACGAGTATAAACCTTTAGATCCTAAAGATATACGTCTTCCACCCCCAATGCCCCCCAGCGAGAGACTCCTGGCAGCGGTTGAGGCATTTTATAGTCCACCATCTCACGACAGGCCTAGAAACAGGTAAGAGTAGGTGTAGCAAATAAAATGGTAAGGAAAATGCTCTATAAGAAGGTGTCTCAAACCACAAAGTGCCTCCCTGTTTTTCGCCCATGTCTCGGTTCTCCTAACGCTCTTATATTGCGACTGCGCTTGCCATTTGAGCCTATGCTGAGATTTGCAAGACAATTTTGCCCAGACCCTTCATTCCGTACAAAATCTGATGAAAATCCTTAAGGTTGACACTGAAGTGGAATTTACGCCTGCGGGTTCTGTGTGGTTGATTTGTTGCAGCGAAGGATGGGAGCAGAATGGACTGTACGAATTCTTCAGAGCTAAAATGAGAGCAAGGCGGAGGAAAGGTCAAGAGAAGAGAAATAGGTGAGAGATCCTGTGCGCTGCCTTCTGCTGTGTGCCGTTCCTGTGGAAGGTGCTTGGGCTAAATGCAGAGGGAAAGTCTGTTCAGCAACATGCTGATGGAATAAGTGAGTTCCAGTGTGCTGGAATTTCTGTCTAATCTGCAGAAAATGGAACCGGCACAAGTTGCCCAGAGAAGCTTTGGCTGCCCCATCCCTGCAAGTGTCCGAGGCCAGGTTAGACGGGGCTTGAAGCCACCCAGAGGTCTAGAGGAAGGAGTCTCTGCCCATTGGCAGGGGTTGGAACTGGATGAGCTTTAAGGTCCCTTCCAACTCAAACCGCTTTGCAATTCCGTGAAACGATTTTTGTCACGCTCGAGCTTTCACTTTCACCGCAGAAGCGGTGCTTTTGTGTGTAATTTGAATTTGATCAGGAGTAGATTTGTGTTTCTGGCACTTCTCCGCGGAACCTCACTGGAGTTTCTCTGCTCATCCGTGCAGTGGGCCGTCTCGGTCTCGCAGTCGGTCTAAAAGCCGAGGTCGTTCATCTTCCCGGTCTAATTCACGATCTTCGAAATCATCTGGCTCCTACTCGAGATCACGCTCTCGCTCTTGCTCTCGATCGCGATCCTATTCTCGCTCACAGTCCAGGTAGGGTGCGGGGGGGCCAAACCTTGGGAGCTGGGGAGTGGGAAAAACCCAACCCTCGAGGCTGATCAAGGAGCTGTGGGCATTGCTCTGGTAACTCGTGCGCTCTCCCTTTCAGAAGCCGGAGCAGGTCCCGCTCCTCTCACAGCCGGTCACGATCACGGTCCCGGTCAAGGTCCAAGTCATACTCCCCAGGAAGGCGGCGCCGTTCCCGCTCTCGCAGCCCCACTCCTCCGTAAGCTTTGGTTTGGTCCCGTCTCCTTTTACCTGGGCTGTTTGAATGGAGCGCCTGCAGGGGCACTGCCTCGTTACTAGGGGATAGATAATAAGCATTTCAACAAAGAGCAGAAAAGATGATGGAAAGCAGATTTAGAAACAATTTATCTGCTATATGTGCTTATAGAGAGAATATTGCTCTATTGTGGTGGCTTTTTAGTTGAATGAAACAGCATGCAACTGTGAAGTCTGTGTACGCCTTCCTTAGGAGCAGGAGTAATTCTCTGAGTGCTCCATTGGGAAGAGCAGAGCGTTTGATTTCCCTTGTGCTGAGAAGCGGGTGATGTGTTTCTGGCACCACCTGAACAACTGCATAATCTAATGGCTTTAATAGAGAATAGCTTAGTAGAGTGGATGGAGTTGTCTTGGATGTTAATGCTTAACAGAATAGGACTGTGCTTTGTGTCAGAACAGTATCACTGGTTCCTAATTTTTTGTTCTTATTTTGTTAGTTCTTCTGCTGGTTTGGGCTCCAGTTCTGGGCCTCCTATACCAGAATCGAGACTTGGGGAAGAAAATAAAGGCCATCAGATGCTAGTGAAAATGGGTAAGATGCTGTTCTAGAATCCTACACAAGCAAGGAAACAAAATTAGACACCGAAGTCTTAGATATAATTAATTAATGCACATCCATAAGGAATTATTCCTTGGCATTCCAAGGTCAGCATAAGGATATTCAGGGATATAAGTATATGGAGCAGTGATAGTTGCCTGTCTGGGAAAGATGCAGAAGACGGGGATGTGAGTTTGGCATCAGATAGAACTGACCTACCCGAGGGCATTTCATCTCCCTGCAGTGCAGGTCAGCAGGGCTGACCAGGCAGATTGGGCTTGCGCTGCCTTTCTTCCTATCCCCCTAACAGTTTTTGGGGATAGTGCTGCTGTCAGCTCCTGGAATGTCTGCATATTAATGCTTGTGAAATAAATGGGACAATTCATGTGTTCTTTCAGGCTGTCTGTTCCCATCCTGCTTTCTCAAACTGGTGCTGTCTTTGGTTGTTTCCAAAATGTCCGTGTTTGTCTTCACAGTTCTAGTAATAAGCAAACAATGAAAGGATTGCAATGTTGTGTCCTTGCTGCAGGATGGAGTGGATCCGGTGGATTGGGAGCCAAGGAACAAGGAATTCAGGATCCAATTAAAGGAGGCGATATCCGAGACAAATGGGATCAGTACAAAGGAGTGGGAGTTGCGTTGGATGACCCTTACGAAAACTACCGAAGAAATAAAAGTTACTCATTTATCGCACGTATGAAGGCCAGGGATGAATGTAAGTGAATGTTTCTCGGCAATTTAGAAACCTGTATGGACTTGAAAGTGATTTTTGTAAACCCAAATCAAAATATCAGTAACTCTTAATTCCTTCTGATGTAACTGATACAGTAAAACAACAGGTAAGTGGACATGTACTCTGATTAACTCAGCAGGTTTTCCTTTTTGGGCATTGTGTTGCATTCTAATTTCTGAAACATTAATTAATTAGCATGTTCTGTGTAAGCCGCTTCCCGGCCGCAATACCGAGCACCCGCATCTTTGAATGCTGCCCCACAAAAACTCGGAGCAGTCGCAAAGTTCGTGGATGGGGAGCTGTGCCACAGAAGGGGCTGCTGCCACAGCAGGGAGGTCCTTGCGGTTGGAATTATGTCAGACCACGCTTACTGTTTACCCCACCCTATTCAGAGTTTCCTACCGTTAGTACCACGTTCTGCCAAAGCCAGAACTGCTAATAAGTTCCCTGTAGTGTAGGAAGGGTTCAGAAAAAGTGGAGGTGCTTATAAGAAGGTGAAAACAATAAACCCAAATGATGGATTTTTGCAGAGAGTCTGTGATACATTGAACATCGGCTCTTGCCAACAGCTAAGAGGAAAAAAAACTGGCATGCTCAATGAAATGTCACTTCTGCCTCTAGATCTGTACAATCAAATGGGTTCAAATAAAGCCCGTAAGGAGAAATTCCTGATTAACAGAACCCTCATTCCACGAAACATTTCAGACAGCTTAGGTAACTGCGGAATGTGTAAGAACTCTTTTCCCTATTGTTTCAGTGAAGCGTGAAACACAAGACCCTCCACCACCCGAATAAGACTCTCTGAAGAAAGATGTCTTGCATCTTCTACAAAACATTAAACTTGTAGAAATCCGGATTAAAGTCTGGAGGAAGTGACAAATGAATTACTTTTAAAACTATGGTGAAAAATGGAAAGCTATGACATGTACTTCAACACTTGTCAATTAGTGCTTAAAAAAGGCCAGTTGTTACTATGACATGTCTAGCAAGTTTAAAAATTTCCATTTATCTTGCAAAACTTTTTTAACTAGTTCCCCATTTTATAGTAGAATTAAACCCCGGTCAAGCTGTTCCTGGTGGAGGATTGTGCCTCATTCATTCCTGTGGAATACAGACATTATCTGATGTGGTTGTATGTTCTCTAGTTCCATAATGTATGTTTATTTCTCTCAAAAGGTTAATTCTATTTGAAGTGGAGGGGTGCTGCCTTGGGATCAAGTCAGACTGATGCTGAGCAGTGTATCCTAATGTCTAAATGGGGAATGAAGCATCTAGTTCCAGTGCAGGTGACCTCTGAGCACTGTGCGAGCTTTTAGAACCTTCCACCCATCTCCAGGCCCCACCCAGCAGCTGCTGCAGCCGCCACTCGGGGCAGGACACGAGGGTCAGTTCTCTGGTAGCTTTCCCAGCACTCTGAGGGATGGGCGATGCTTTGTAATGGAACGCAGTCTTTGAGCTTTTTATATTTTTGTATATACCCTTTAATAAAAGCTAATTAGTTCAATAGAAGAGAATCCATTTTCTCTGCTCTACACGTTTCTATCGACAAGATGTTATTGGAAACTTGCTGTAATCTAAATGAAAAAAGAAACAAACCTTTTGTATCTGTTTCCAGAGACCACCAGCTAGAGCTGTTAGGCCCTTACACTGCACTTCCAGCCCCCAGGTCTGCGTGGCTCCCTTTTCCAGTCGTTCGTTTGTATAGCAAAAACCCTCTTAAAACCATCCAGTTAATATGGTGGAACATCAGTTTGTTCTAGATCTACTGTAGTTGTGGAACTGTACCTGTCTGTGAATCAGCATACAACACCTGTATGTTGCCAACTTGTGAATGTTATTGTTTTGCCTTCCAATAAACACTTTTTTTAAAAATAAAAAGGCAGCTCAGATTTCAGAGTAAGTGGATTCCTGTACCTTGCCTTATAAGCCTTCCTTGTTTCGAGTTTATCTTAATAAATACACCCAAGTGTGTGTTTGGGTTTGTTGTAATCTGACGAGGCTGATTATATAAAAATGCCCTTTGGATAATGGCACTCAAGTCAGGATGTGGTAATTTTCTGCTGTGGTCATATTTCTCGGGGGCTGCAGTACAGACTTCCACTTCTGCCACGATCACAGACGTGCTCGCAGATCTCACAATTCACGGGCTGGATGTGATGGCTTATCGCGGTCCCGGCAGAGAGGAGCGTTCTCTCCATTTCTTTTTTGCTGACAGAGTCTGGCTGAAGGCTTCTGCCTATCCCTGTATTGTGTACATCAGTAAAAAATTCAGGTATAGAAAAGCAAATGATATGTAACAATTAGCAATTTGTACTAACTAATTTATACTAACAGAGCAGTTTGTACAAATCCTTCCAATAGTTTATAACCTTTTATCTGTGCAACTTGGAAGGTTTCTTGTTTCAGCCTTAGAGCTGTAAATATAAACATCACTTTGAAGTTCAGTAACTGTCCAAGCTGTTATTTGTCCTGGGCTCTCTGAATTTCTTCAAGTGCTTGCTCAATTGTTAGAGGTGGGGATTTGTGATTCTTGATGTACTGCAAAAAAAAAAAAACAACTTAATATGCTAATGTCTTTATTATGTAGATGATTATTTATTAAATAGTAGAAAGTAACTAATCTTCATGTCAAGACACCTGCACTTTTCTGTGCTAGCAACAGAAAGTGACCCTTCTGTTGCAGCATCTGCATGATCCTTGTTCATTTTAGGACAGCTAAATGGTACAGCAGAAACATTAATCTTCAAAAACTATGGCCTCCAGCAAGACATTAAGTCTTTTTTTTTAACTGTGTAAACTTATTAATTAATCATATGCAAAGGAACTGGGTTTGCTGCAAATACCACAAGCGTTTGGAAAGGAATATACACTCAGTCTCTGGTTTGTCATAAATACCTCTTTAGCCTCTTCCAGGGTATGGTAGTGGAACTTCTCTTGCTCTAATGACTCCACGAGGGATGTGTGAAGGTGGTGAATGTTCTCAACAAACTGCTGGGTCAGCATCACGTGCTGCTTGCACATGGTATGTAAAACGAGAACCGAGGGACTGTACGCGGTCAGGGCTGCGAGAAAGGGACAGGGTACACTGCGGTAAGGCGCAGTCGGCAGCGAGGGCTCAACAAACCAAGCCGGGCTTAGGTGCAGAAAAGAGAGTAAAAACGAAGAATAAATGTGGTTTCGGTACCTTCTACTGCGTCCGTGCTGATGACGTGACTGGCAATTGGCACTGGATCGATGTAGCTGGTTCCAACAGGGGGGGAGAGCACTGCAGAGGGGTTTGCTGTGCGTAGGATAACATCAGAATTACTGGGTGGGGAGAGTGGAAAGGTTTAGTGCTGCTTACTTGGTGGTTCTTCAGCAGTTTCTTGGGACAGCAGCTGCCCTAAAACCACTGTAGAGCTCAACAGGAGAATTCTGTCAGCCAAAAAAAATGTTGACATAGTTATACAACCTCCACAGTTTCTTTATTCTTAGGCTCACACCACCGTTGCAGAAGGCACCTTTTCTAACCCTAGGCAGACTCAAACACTTTTGTACTCATTGCTTCTGTTTTCAAGCACACTCGAGTTTCTACTTTCTCCTTGAGTGTGGCAAGGAATGGTGGCTCTTAGCACTTTTTCTTTTAAGTAAAGAGGCGTAGGCAGGGAGCTACCCCTCAGGATGTGAAAGCTCCTCTCTGATCCTGTCATGGGGCCATAATGCTTTCCCAAGAGAGAACTACAATGCAAAACAACTCTATGATGAGCAATCACTTTAGTAACGCTACGGTGCTGTTATTTACGATAATGAAGATATCAGAATATTGAATTTCATTAGAGAGTACTACTCGTGCTATTGTGAGCTCTGTCGCTAACGCTGGCTCATCCAGCCACTGGTCCTGTGGGGGGTATTTTTAAGCAAAAAACATTACTTACTGTGATATTCAATCCCAATCTTTTCTGTAGAGAGCAGATTAAAGTGTTGGGCTTTAGAAAATCTCTTATTTAGCACCAGTGAGGGGAAGCTGGCACTGAAGTGAAGAACTCTATCAAAGGCTGACTGGCCTGGCATATATAAAAGTGTTAAACTTGCCTGACTAGGGCAGCCATGGCTGAACTCACCCTTTGCCCAGCAGTAGGTGAACGGAGGCCCTGCTGTCTGAACTGCAGTTTCTGTGACGGTCACTCGGTGTCCCCGGCTGTGCCGCTCCTGGGTGACCAACGGGGCCGATGCTGAAGATGGGTGTGCTCCGGAACACGCGCAGCTCGCAGCGTGTCCCTCTAGGGATTCCCTGTCTGTTGTAGACAGAGACCTTTCAAAGTCTTCAGAATATTCTGAATTAAGAGTTCTCTCGTTCTTATTAAGATAATCCTGTTTGTGTGGAGGGAGATCTGAGGAAACTCCACTTAAGTGTTCAGAGATTTCATCTTCGGTGATGCTTTTTTCAACATCCTCTTCAGAAGAATCACTCACACCAGTTACTGCACTGGTCATTTTAAGAGCAGCTTGGTTCTCTTCCCCCACCAATGTATCTTTTTTCACATACTTGTTTGATTCTTGAGTAAACTGAATGTCTTTTCCCTGTAGAAGTATTTTTTTTAGAACCTCCACACTCCACCAAACAAAGGCAGAGTGGGAATAGGTGCTAGTGGGGAATTTCTACTTACTTTCTGCTGTAGTTCTGCTGCCTTACTGGTAGTATCAGGTGCCAAATCATCAAGGCTCAGGATATTCAGTCTGAAGTCTACAAACAAATGACACATCGACATGAGAATTTGCATGAAAGTTACAGTACGCTGTCCCGTAAGTGAGAAAAGTGGAAAAAAAAAAATCGGTACTACCTTCCTAGTTTAGTACCCAAAAACTAATAGCCATCAGTCACTCAGATTCTTTAACATCGTAGAAACTCCTACAATTTCCTCCTTTGGTCTGCTGACTGAAGTTCAAGAGGTTTTTGCTGCCCCTCATTTACAGCTGTTCTCACTCTGACCCATTGGTACATTGTGCCATTGATACATGAAAACTATTTTAAATGTTCTAATTGTTTTGACATCATAACATCACCCACAGCAGCATCATTAATCTGAACCCGTTAAGTAAAAAACCTAAGAAAAATACAAACCTATTACACTAGAAAAAAGAAACAGACCAAGATAATTACTTTGATAAGGCCTTCGTTTATGTGAAATTTTAGCAGTGAATCCTTTTGAAGTGACTATGTTTGATACGAGAATTTATCAGGAGATTATCAGTACAATTCATACCGAGTCTACTGAGACAGTATTTTAAAAAACTTACATTTTGAGCTGCTGCTGGTCAGATCTTCTGCATCAGCTCCTTTTGAAAACAATTCATCTAATGACTTTATTTCACTTCTGTCACTTTCAAGGGATTCTTGGCTTTGCTTGGTGTAGCCTGCTTTAGGCAGAGCAATCTTTACAGTGGCGTCTTTCACAGAAGACGACGGGAATCGAGATCTCATGGTACGTCCTGACAGGTTTCTGCTGGCGGGTGAAGGTGCTGGTGAATTAACTTTACCAAATGCACTTTTCTCCGAGTCTTTGTTGTGAAAAGCAGATGCTTTGGGTAACTCTAATGGTGAAACTTCCGTACGAGGTGGAGGAGGCCTTCCTGATGGAACCGGAGTCTTGCTCTTTTTGAAGAACATGAAAAAGAGATTTATGTGTTACTTCATTGTTATGTGCAGATTGCTAAAGGGAGAACAAATTGTTGTGGGTCAAACAGAGTAATTTTAAGATGTTAAGATGTGAAACTGAATCCTATCATGAGCAAGACACAGATGCACAGTTAAAATTTAAGTGTTGGTGTTACCTAAATAAAAAGCGACCAACCAATTAAAACAATTATATAAAAGCATTAATAAAAATACATAATCCAGCAAAGTTCATATTTACCTTTCTACTCCACTGAGCATCACTTACCAGAACCTTCTGATTCCCATTTCCACTGGAAAACCCCAAAGAGCTCTCCATCAATTCTCTCATTTCCTCTTCATCGCTATCCAAATCAAGCTGTTGTTTAACCGTAACATTCTTTTTAGGGCTTTGGATGCTTTCTTCTTCCTCAGAACAGGCATCCCTGCGGGTCCCATTCCCACTGGTAATACCATAATTCTTCCGGTACTTCGTGCCCCTGGCACCACGTCCATGCCCAGAGGCAGACAAGGGGCACTCCTCAGCCAAAGGCTTCAGGCCCGAGTCAGTGTTCTGCAATTCCAGGTGCTTTTTTTGACTCATGATCTTGCTTTCTAGTTGTGCCACTTTACTCAGAACTGAGCTTAACCGCGCGTGGGAGGCGCTGCCCAGAGTGCTCTGGGCTACGTGGCTGTTCCCTGCCCACACGGTGCTTCCTGGCATCTGGCACCGCTGGGCCCCGCGGGCATTTCCATCGCACGCCTTCACGAACCTGCCACGGTGGGACCGAGTTCTCCCAGCGTTCTCCAGCTCTGTGTCCACCACGGTGAGTTCACCACGAGTGCTGGTCCTGTGGGGTACATGGCCGTGGCCCTGCCAAGAATCAGAGTCAATGACGTTGGAAAAGACCTCTGACATCATCGAGTCCAACCTGTGACTGATCCCCACCTTGTCAACCAGACCAAAGCACTGAGTGCCACATCCAGTCTTCCCTTAAACATGTCCAGGGATGGTGGCTCCACGGGCAACCCCTTCCAATGTCTGACCACCCCTTCTGTGAAGAAATTCTTTCTGATGTCCAACCTAAACCTTCCCTGGCACTGCTTAAGACTGTCCTCTCGCCCTGTCGCTGGTTCCCTGGAAGCAGAGCTGGGCACTACATGGCTGCACCCTTCTGTCAGGGAGCTGTAGGAAGGGAAGGTTGCACACATCCCTCCCCACGCAGGACGCAAACGCCGGCCCGGGCCGCGGCTGCCCAGATACAGACTGACTTAGGGCGCCGATGCCTCACCTGCCCTCGGCCCGCGGGTGCCCGAGAGATCGCGGCCATCCGGGACAGGTCGAGACGGAGATGAACGGGGCAGGACGGACGGGACTGGGACGGGATGGGGCGGGACAGGGTGGGAGAGCACGGCGTCGGGTCCGCCCGGCCCGAGGCGGCGAAGGCTTCTCTGGGGCCGGGCCAGAGCAGGCGGTGCGCCGCCGTATCCGGGAATCCGCGATTCCCCAATATCCCGCCCATTCATTGGCTCCGCGCAGAGCGCTTCCGCGCCGCCAGCCAATCCCAAGCAGGCTTACAGCCGCCGCCACCGGGCGCCCCGACTACAAACCCCAGCATGCACCGGGGTCAAGAAATGCGGATTTGTACAAACCCACCGATTTGGAAATTATCGGACCG
>NW_008239756.1:1381771-1385023 GCF_000691975.1 Corvus brachyrhynchos | reverse complement strand
AGCAGGATTTGTGTTAAGACCCCCTCACTGAAACAACATGTTGTAGGCTATTACCTGCCTTTTGTACTTGTGCGTCATTTCCAGTGACTTGGTGAACCTTGTGCTTTGTGTGTCACAGTGAAATTCAGCATTAGCTATCTAACATCATTATATAGTTGTAATACAATTATATAGTTATTGAGCTTATGCCATGGATCATTTTTATTTTGCCTAGTTTTTTGTTTTTCTGTGTTAGTTTTCTAGTACTTTCTAGCGTTATCATTCTGCTGCAAGGCAGTTCCTACGACTTAGGTTTAAGGTTCTTAAAAACTTTCCCTTGCTTTCTTTAAAACCTCGGCTGACAGATATACACAGCTATATACTCTGATTATATATATTTTATTATAATGCCAGATCAAACATACAAAATAAAAATTGATGACAAAATGCATCTGGCAACACACAAGATTATTTAGATTGTTTACGACTGAGAAAAATTTATGACCAAAGAGGCCCACGGACTGGGATGATTAAATCCAAATTTATGACCCAAATGACACCAAACTGAGGTAATTTGATCTCCTTATTCTGTGTTAGTGGACTATTTCACTTCTATTTAGTATAGTTGAACTGTACACTGGTTATGCTTTCTTAATTTTCCTGTGTCTTTTAAAGGATTGGGATGAACCTGAATCCATGGTGGACGCTAGTGCTGAGGACCTGAATTTTGGATGAAGAATAATAATACTGCAGAATGGTATTGTACTGCGGTCAAGACTCCTCTACACAGTTTATAAATAATCTCATAATCCCAGCTAGGGGAACACCTTGAGCCACTTTCTCTGCCTGACTGTATTCAGAACATGTAGTTCATCCTAGGGGGAACGGAAACCAAATCCGATGGGTAATCTGAGGATTCTTAAGAAAACAGACTTCCTGGGGTTTTTTTCTGTATTCCTTCCAAAGTGAAAGCTGGCACAATTTTTAAAAATTTCTTGATAACAGATGCTGAGGTTTATGCAAAAGACTTTGGAGATGGAACATGGGGAGAAATGAAGTGAACATGAAATTCCCATGTCTGTTTTCGTTCTTTATTTCCACATTTTAAAAATTCCTTTTTTAATCTGATTGAGAAGCTATTGGTGCATAAAAAAGAAATTGGAATTCCATGGTCCTGAGAAGGAAATTAATTTAAAGCAGGATGAGGAAGAGCAGGAGAGAGAAAGGACTACAAAGGAAAAATACTTTGAGCAACAGTTGAAGAAAAAAATTAGGGAGCAAAGAAGACCCTGGAAAGGACGGAGCAGTGGGGAATGATATTGAGACGGAAGAGCTTTAATTGTCATTTGAAAGAAAATAAGTTCACATTTTTTCCACTTAAATCACTTAAGGATTGTGGTATTTTGTTAACAGCTTGTGGAAATCTGCTCCAATGGAGTTGTAGTAAAACAGGTGCTTTTTTTTGGGTTTTTTTGGTTTTTTAAATGCAACATTAGATTTCGTGACTAGTTGCAGTTATTTTTATGAAAAATACTGTGTCATAGTTAAATTCTCTATAGAAAAAGTTCGAGATTATTTATTAACTGTATCTTAACACTGATATAATGTATTGAAACCACCTGTAATAAAGTATGAGGTTTTGGAACCGTTCTACACTTTAATGTTTTAATATTAAATGTAAAATTAATGCTCATTTTTATTGAGGGAATATTGCGCAAGCTTTTTATGTTCCAATAAAGGGTTCGGTGTGTCAAATGGGCAAAGAATGCTTCACAGCGTACTTGGAACCAAGGAGGAGATGAGCTTTGCTAAACTCCTGTAGCCGCTGTGCACCTGTCAGAGTTTCAAAGCTTACTGAGTCAAGGCACCTTATCTCCAGCTCTGTCGTGGCGCGGGACCGACAGCGCTCTGTCCATCCACAAATCTGACCGTATCAGTTTCAATTCAGTTTAAAATTTTTAATTCAGACAGATTTTTTTCCCTTTCACAGTTCTGAAATAGACATACAGAGTGCCTGGACGCCGTCTTAATTTTTTTTTTTTTTCTAATGCGACGAGGGAAGTGAATTGGAAACAAGGAATGATGTGCCTGTTTTTCTGTCTGACCTATTTTGTACCTCAATCTTGTAACTTTTTCGGTCATTTCCTTCAAACCCTTCTCAAGTCCTTCTGCTCTTCTGCATTTCCTTCCTTCCCCAAGAACTAATGCTATGAATTTATAAAAAACTGAAGGCAGACTTCAGAGCCCAGCGCTCTGCATTTGCCTCTGGACACTGGCTGAGAGGATTTTGTGTGGTGAGGAGAAAGGGAGTGAGAGAATCCCTGGAAGCCCCGACTTCAGCTGTGCCACTTTGTAGTCTGTGGACGGACTGAGGTAAAATTTTTCTGCTTCTGCTTGTCCAAGAGCTGTAAAACAATTCCAGTGATGCTCTGGGGTGAAGAACTTTTAAAGCTCTGAAGTACGACAGTTGCCCTGCACTTTTTTTTTTCCTAAACGGATTCCTGTTGATTCAGCTTTTATGTGGTCACAGTGATCGAGCCTCGGTCGGGCTGCTGCTCAGGATTTATACTCGGCAGTCAGGGGTGTATTAACTTGGGTGTATTTGATGCCGAAAATTTGATAATGGACCACAAGAAGCTTCATTGGGGTTGAAGGACCTTCACTGGATGAAGGCTGCTTTGACAGGGTTTAGAGCTACAAAGTTGATCGAGGACCGGAGCGTCTCGCTGCCGAGGAAAGACTGAGGCAGCTGGGTCTGTTCAGCCTTGAGAGGAGACCTCACCCGTCTCTCAGTGTCTGCGGGGAGGGGTCAGAGCATGGCCCGGGGGCTGCTCCGTGGGGCCCAGCAATGGGACAAGAGGCAGCAGGCAGAAACTGGTGCCCACCAAGTTCCACCTGAATATGAGGAAGAACTTCTTTACTGTGCAGTGACCGAGCGCTGGAACAGATTGCAATCCCTCACCGGAGATATTCCAGAACTGTGTGGACACAATCCTGTGCCATGTGCTCTGGGATGGCCCTGCTGGAGCAGGGACGTGGGACCGGGTGGCACTGTGGTCCATTCAAACCTCTCTCGTTTTGGGATTATGTGACTGCCCAGGGAGGTGGTGGTGAGGTCCCCATCCCTGGAGGTGTCTAAGGAACACGTAGCACTCAGTGCTCTGGTTGACAAGGTGGTGATCGGTCAAAGGTTCGACTCAACGATCTAAGAGGTCTTTTCCGTTCTAAATGATTCAGCGCCTCTGTGGAGCGCTGCGGGCAGCGGGCACTGTC
>NW_008239756.1:1333669-1381440 GCF_000691975.1 Corvus brachyrhynchos | reverse complement strand
GGACCCCAAGCCGCGCCGGCGCCCTCCCCTCCTGGAGGCCCTGGAGCTGCGTCCTTGGGGAGGGGCTGAGGGTCTCCTGGCGCTTCCCCACCCCGAGCCGCCGGGATTACCGCGGGCCGGGGGTTTCAAGGCAAGGGCTGGGGCTCCGCACGTCACCCCGTTTTCCTGTTCTTACCGGGGGGGTTGATGCCGCCTGGGGCTGCTGCACTGTTGTGACCGGGTGTCGTGACTGTGTGTGGTGTTTAGGACGTGCGTGAGGAGCGCGGCCGTAGCGCGGGGACACCGGGAAGGGGCTGAGGGATGAGCGGGAGGTGGTCGCCTGTCAGGAGGAGGATGGGCTTCTCTGCAGGGCAGGGGACACGGCACATATCCCTGACCCTTGGGAGAGGCTGTTTCCAGCTCTGGTTGAATGCTTGGGATCCCTGGGTTGATTTCTGTTGTTACAAGTTTTTTGATTGATTTCTCACCCGAATAATTCAAGCCTAAGCAGTGTGTCCGCGGTTTATTTTTTTCCATAGCCCTGTGAAGAGAATCGGTTTACTTATTTTGCTTTAAAGCAAAAGAAAAGTAACACCACCCCACTACCCTCAATGCCTTGAAATTAAAACTATTTTCTACGCTGTGCCTAGGCCAGTCAAGAATTCAGAATGACTCCTATTATTATTTAAATATATCGATTTACTTTTGGTAATGATCTTTGAGATGCGATACTGTAAAAATTTCTCTCTCAGTGGAGTTACGTGGTGCTTGGATAACATAACTTGCTGTGTGTCTTACTAAGAACATGTATTGCTGTTTAGCTTCTGAATAGCAGGAGTCCTGATTAACATTGGTTTGATTAAGTGGACATATTCGGAAACATCTGAAAACATCCGTGTGCACACAAACTGTTACCAAAAATTTTCAAGTGACTAATGTGGTGCAAAATATGTAAGTCAAATAAACTCTGGATGTGAAATAGTTGTGAAACCTCTATAGTGCATTGGTAAAAATCAAATAATTATCAAATATTTACTCTAGAAATGCAGTTTCTCTGTTGTTTAAATTCCCGTTGCTATTTGAGAGACTGGAATCAATGGTATTCCTTTTGATAAAAAATGTTATGTTTAGGGGATAAAGGACCACATTCTGTAAACATACCAGTTATTTTTATAGTATTTTCCAAGTAATTCAGTGGAAGCATTGTAGTTTGAAAGCTTGTTTTCCTATATTGAACTGTCAAGAGTAATCTAGCTGTAATCAGGGCAGTAAACAGAATTTCTCTTAAAGTAATAAACTTCCTCTTTTAATAGCCTCCGTTTTGTGATTACTAAGGAGATGTGTACTTAGAGTAAATGCCAGGAATGGAATTAGAATAGGAGAGGGTACACGTGCTATAATGTTGAGGCATGTCCATTCAGAAAGATATAAAATAAGAACATTGATACCAACATATTAAGAGCTGCAAACAGCATGGGTAATTCGAGCAGCTTAAAATGTTTGATCATATTTGATCATTAATCATTTATTATAATAATCATTTTAGGAAGAAATTCTTTCCTTTGAGGGTGACGAGGCCCTGGCACAGGTTGCCCAGAGCAGCTGTGGCTGCCCCATCCCTGGCAGTGTCCAAGGCCAGGTTGGATGGTGCTGGGAGCCACTTGGTCTAGTGGAAGGTGTCCCTGCCCATGGCAGGGGGTGGAGCAAAAGGATCTTTAAGGTCCCTTCCAACACAGACCCTTCTGGGATTCTGTGATTCTATGATTCTGTATTATTCGTATTTAACATTCGGCTGTCTTTGTTTCACCTGGCTATGTATAAACCTAGTTGAAGAGCAAGCCTGTGAAATCAGTTCTTGGAGTTCAATTTGGTTTCAGTTGTTTACCTTCAATAAGTTTATTTTCTTACATTTTATGTGGTCTTTCCGCTGTGCAAAGCCTGTTCATCCTACAGCTTCAACAGGTTCTGGAGAGTTATGTTAGAGGTATTGGGACAGTGCAGATCCTTTTGTAGCTCAATCTTCTAAGACAACTCAGGATACTTGTCAGGTAACGTAAGGGCAAAGGCACTCATTTTGGGGCAGCAGCAACCTTCTTTTGGCTCTTGTCTTTGTGAACATCTTTTTTTTTTCGTCTTTTACACTCCCTGTTTTCAGCTCTCCTATGGTATGGCTAGCACGGCTGAAAGAAAATTTTTAAAGAGAAGGGGCACCAAGGAAAATAATGAATGTGATCCAGAGCTCTTTGTGACCCTGAGATGACCTCAGGAAAGAGAACTGGATGTATGAATTGTTCTGGCGGCAGGAGCTTACTCCTGCCTTTTTCCCAGGCCTGCAGTAAGGGACTCGGAGCGGTATCCGTGCGTGCGCACTGCGTACCACAAACGCAGTGTACGGATCTGCTGTCACTGTGCAGGCTCAAGACTTGAACTTCTGAACAGGAAATCAACTTGGGGATTAAACAGCAAGGCACTAGGGCTCCGAAGGGTCTGTTTGGCAGGTGGTCTAAAATATTAGTCAGAGGTGATGTTTTGGGGAGTATAGAGCAGGCATAGGAACCATGAGGTGGGTAAACTGTTAATCAAACTGAACCTCTCTAACAGGTTATGCTTTGACATCATCAGCTGTGGGCTCTTCAAAATTTTTGTCTCTGCCAGCGTTGACAGTCTTGGGTAGGTCTTTCATCAGCAGGTGTCACCAAATTACAGAATCCTCTTGAATGATAGTGATGTCATGGCATGTGGTGACGGGTAGATAGAGAGCTGTGCTATTTTTATCACTTGAACCCATTTTGTCTGGTCTGCTTCATCACAGAGGTGTAGTCATTTAGGTAAATCGGTCGGAGAGACTGAATCTTTGTAAAATTCCCCAAGTAGAGAATTGATCCTGAAGTGCTTTCCAGCAGCACTTGGGTGAATAATTTGCTGTAGAAGAAACTTCACAGCATTGAAGCACATCACCCTGGCTTCCTGCCGTGTCTGCCAGGTAAGTCAGCTCCGCGTCATGGCTGACGATATCAAACGAGGGTGACAGGAATGTCTGGTGATGGGATGAGATCATTCAGTCCTCTGGAGTGGTTTGCTCTGTATCTTGGTACGAATCCAGTCTCTACATGCTCTAGGTCGCTCACCGCGTCGGGAGAGCATTAGAGGAGCTCGTAGTTGGTGGTTGACTCTCTTGTCAGAGCTTTCTGATTAAACAAGGGGTGCATAGTTTGGTGATAGTTGGCTGAAAACATGCTGGGTTTTATTCAGAGTGGAACAGACTATTTCCTACTTCCACCTTTTCTCTGAATGATGTTTCCTGCTTGGACAGGAACGCAATGCTTATATGTGCTGATCATTTACATGCCAGCAAAAAGAATAGTCAGATTAATGAGTTACGGTTGCAGCATTCTTTGGAAATCCTGTCCGCCATCAGGAAGAGCGAGAGCTTCCAGAGGGGGCTGATGTTGGAAAATGCAGCAGCTTGTTTTGTTGATGGATATAAGTGAAGTACATTTAAGATGCTTAGGAAACTGTTCTGGAAATGCCGGATTTTTCTATTCAAATAGAGCTACAATCCTCAGAGAGTCAGTGTTTGCTTGTGCTTGGTTCAGAGAATTTAGTTATTATGGATCGCTCCTTAAATGAAGATTTGGCATGTTTATTGTAAACTCACGGGAAGGTTTTCTTGGCATAAACTAAAATTTTCATGTTCTTGATTGGTCTTTTCTTTCATCTTGTTCCTGCCTTCCTTCCTCTCAGAGTAGGCAGAACATCTGGAGATCCATGACAATGACAAGGAAGAAGATGACATTTGGGAGGGGACACAGTAGTGATGGAACTTAGTGTGAAATACTCCTTTTCGGGTGTCTGACTGCTGTCCTGGAGGTGGGGAGTGGTTATCCCAGGCAGGTTTTGTGACATCTCTGCATCTCGCTCTTAAACTGTTTATTGGGTTGTTTTGTTGCTTTCTGTTTAAGGCCTCTGAGTGGTCTAAGGACTGACCTGTTTTTGACTGGATTGGTTTTGCTGTTGGCATTGAGGCTGAGGAGAACAGTGTGGAGGATAACCTGCACAGGGCTAGAGCTCACGTGGCAATTGGAGGAGGCGAGTGAGAAGATGGGTTTTGGGGCTTCTGCATCTTTTGGCATTCCAGTTCCCATCTGCTTGGAATGTCAGCAGGAGGGACCGGGATTTGCTTGTTTAGTACACTGAAAAGTCAGGGCTTCCCTTGGGTCTGCAGCTTTCGTGCAATGCAGTGATTACACCAAGTTGAAATCCTCCAACGGTGCCATCAGGAAATTGTGAGAGTTGTTAATTTGCCGTTCATTCTTCTTTTTTTTTTTTTCTTTTTTTTCTTTTTAAAGTCTATTTCAGTTTAAGTTCCTAGTCCTGAAAATGTGTTAACACAGGCACAGGGCTCGGGGGGTGTGTGTGTGTATAATTGTCTGCTGAAAATACTCTGTAAGGATGTATACAGTGCAGGAGGTAGTCAGGTCAGCATTGTGTTGAAAGCTGGGCCTTTGTTATCAGTAGTTCTCATACTGATAACCTGAAATACTTGGGCAAATAATTTGAAGCTATTCTTCAAAACCTTATTACTTTGTAGTGTCATTAAGTAAAAGTGTGAGGAGAGGTAGGAATCCTGATGAATGAGAAGTTCTAAGAGGTGACAATAGCCTGTGGTCTTGGTGGATCACTGTTATCCACACTTAAATTTCAAGTGTCCAGTTTGTAACACAGCAAATTAACACACTGTTTTAGGTGTTTGATAGAAGTAACACACAAAGTGCTACGTTTCTTTTCCTGTCAGTTCTGATTGTTGTTTATTCCGTTTTCTTACTTGTGTTTCAGTTTTCTACCGGGAATCCAATATATGAAACTTACTACAAACAGGTACGTTCTTAAAAAAAAGTAAAAATAAAGTGCAGTTTCTTCTTCCCCAAGATTCCCTTCTCTTTCTTTTCCCCATTGCAGTGCTAAACCTGTGTGAATTCTGAGTGGTGATGCAGTTTGTGTAACTCCTTTTGACCTAGGGGCGAGAGACATTGCATTTCTTAAATTTGCTTTCACAGCAGTTGTGTTTCAATTAAATGTTAATTTTTCTCCTTCAGGTAGATCCAGCATACACAGGGAGAGTTGGGGCAAGTGAAGCTGCGCTGTTTCTTAAAAAATCAGGTCTCTCTGATATTGTCCTTGGAAAAGTAAGTTGAAGGATTTGGATAATGCAGTAATTGTCTGTACACTTTTTTAAGTGAAAGGAAAAATTTAAAAAGAAAAATTGTCTTTTGTGTAACATTTTTGCTTTTAACTTGACAATTCAATAGCATTGTATGTCATAATTTGAAAGCTGAATGAACGCTTTAAGAAGACATACAGTAGGAACTGTTGAGCCGAGTTAAATTTTATTTGAAATTCACAATGGCTTTTATTTTGTGTCTGCACAGATATGGGATTTGGCTGACCCAGAGGGTAAAGGATACTTAGATAAACAGGTAAATGAAATGTTCGTGTAGACTTCCTATATTACCTTTCCTAGATTAGCCTTGTTTCAATCAAACCCTGGTACCACAAGTAGTTATTGTTAACTTTTTCTGGGTTGAGTTTTTGTTTACAAGATGAGTTTTTTTCCCCAGCACTGCTCATATCCAAGTGTACTACTCAGTGAGGCTGCAGGAGAAGTTTGGTTCTAATTTTCTGTATCTCTTTTGTTTTGTAAATAATCAGTGTGTGTGCTATGCAGATACACAGTCATCGAGTCACAAATGCAAAGTATGATTGTGTTTTAGAAGACTCTCTTGGGTAAAAAACTCTAGCATTTTTATTAAAACTAGCTTGGAATATCAAATAGCAAGTTACTTGTAGATACAGATAAACTCTTTCAAAACATTACTAATTTTTAAGAAAAATTGTTAAATTGTTGAGGAGAGTTCTTCATAAAAACTAACTTCCAATTTTCTGCTCTTTGTTTCTTGTTACTGTAAAAATTTTCCTGACTCATCTTTAAAAGCAAAGGGGTAGTTGTCATTATGGGGCTGTACATCTTGGGGTTTTTTTTACTGAGCTGCGCATGTACGGTGTTAGTAAAAATCGTAAGCAGGTTATTTTTTGTGATTTGAACTGGTTTTTAACAGCCAACGCAATTGTTTGTAGGGTTTCTATGTTGCGTTGCGCCTCGTAGCATGTGCACAGAATGGCCACGATGTCAACCTGAGCAGTCTGAATTTGACTGTGCCACCTCCTAAATTTGTAAGTAATATCCACTTAAATGCAGGTATGTGTTATATGAGAGCTAAGGCTTCAGTTGGAACATTGGAATTCCATTTCATAAATGTCATGGTTCTGGGGCTTCAGGCTGCTGTCAAACAGTTCCTTAGGACACAGCAGCCAGGGCTGCCACAGTCTTGTCATCCCGAGTGACAGGAAACCTGCCCCTTCCTGGACTGCAAAACCAGTGCAAGTTTAAGTCTGGTCAACTTGGTCAGGAAGCTGATGTGGCTAAACTCTGAATTTATGAAAAAAAAGGAAAGAAAAAAAGCTTATTTTGGGTCTGGGTCAACAGGAGTGGGTAGTAAAAGTCGCAGCTGTGGCTTTGCCCTGCAGTAGCTGCTGCAGAACCTCTTTGGCTTGTGTTGGTTCTGTGTTTGGGTACAAACAGAATGTGCCTACTGAATGTCCTTACCCAAGTGCTGTAATGCTATAAAATGAGTGTGACTTATATTTGGGTACACGTGCAGCCTATTTTCCTCAGTGTAGTTAAGCTTCATGTCTATAACCATCTCTAAATTAATGCAGTTAGTAAGTATTAGAGACAGAAGTGTGTGTATTTATATATTTATATATATAAAAATAAAAAATTTTCTAATTTTTAGCATGACACTAGCAGTCCTTTGCTGATCACACCACCCTCAACAGAGACTCACTGGGCTGTTAGGGTAAGTGTAAAAGAGAACACATTCCATCCATATTTTAGAAGTAAATATTTTTCTTGTGTGTAATTTTCCCAGTGAGAGAATTTTGTATCAGATGTATTTCCCATTTCAGAAGTCATCCCTTTCTGTGCAAACTTGTGCACAACAGAGAACACGGAGGTGTAGTTTTACATGTGCCATGAGTATTAAACAACTGTTTGACAAGCACTGGTGTGATGTTTTTAAGACAGTGAATTTTAATCTTCTGCCTGGATTTCTTCCAGAGTTCTACAATTAGGCACTTTGTTTGTATAAAGGAACCCCACTGGGAACAGCAAAGTATTTCACCACATCCAGTCTGAAGTATTAATTTAAAGCTTGAGTTCCTATGTTCTAATTAGTATTCAATGATACAAGCAATATATATCATTTGGAAAAAATAACTTTTGGTGCATATATGGGGATATTTATATTTAAGTAATTTTCAAATGCTAACATTTCCAAAATGTAGAAATTTAATAAAAATACTTGTAGTTACATGTACTTTAAAGTGGGAAGAATACATTTTAGTTCTGCAGAGTTTATCAAAATGCAGAAGCACACCTTGTCTGCTGCATGGTCAGCTGTCATAACCTTAGATTTAGGAGCTTAATTTCAAAGCTTTCTCTATGGGTTTACATTTAAATACAGCACAGTGGCACTTGCAAGAAAGCTTGGAAATTTCGGATGAGTACGTTATGGACCAGTCTTAATTTCTTGCAAGATCTCATTTTCAGTACTCACACAGATACACTTTTTTACTTATTCAGACTATTTCTTACCAACTAGGTGGAAGAAAAAGCAAAGTTTGATGGTATTTTTGAAAGCCTTTTGCCAGTAAATGGTTTACTTTCAGGAGACAAAGTAAAACCAGTACTGATGAATTCAAAGCTACCTCTTGATATCCTAGGAAGGGTAAGTAAGCTGTTAAGATTTAGCTAGTCTCTGTTTAGCTTCTCATAGTTGCAATGTTAAAAATGTAATTTATCAACATAGATCAGGTTTTGGCTGAGATTTTGCATTGTGTGCATGCTATAAAGCAGGAACATTAAGACTCTGAAGTCTTCCACTTAGAAATAAGAATAAATGTAGTAATTTCGGCCCTAGAGTAGATTGGCTTTATTTTCTCTATTCATTTAAGAGCTGGAAATTTGATTTTGGTTGTTTAAAACCAAGGAAAGGCTTTCCTAAACTGTAATAGCTGTTATAACATTAGATTCCTCTGTTTTGTCATTTTTACAAATATCAGTTATTAGACATACCATTAAATCCATCCCCTGTTTGTACAGGAGAATACCTTAAAACATCCTCCTTTTATTGTAGCTGCCAAATTGTCACGTTGGTTTTTTTCTTTCATTTCATAAATACTTCCAAGGTCTGAGTTTAGTGCATCCATTGCTTATTTGCAAGGGAAGCAGACCTTAAATATTTTTCTGCCTCCATTAAAAACACATTCTTTAATGCTTTGCATATTGATATTTCTGAGAATGAGTATACTCTGTGTAAGAGCTGTATCTGCGTTACCTACTTTTATCTCTTCAGGAAGAACTGCCTCTTGCTCTGTATTATCTAAAAAAAAATCTAAGTAAGATTTGTTTTAAATCTGTACTTGAGTATTGCGAAGTCTTTGAAAGACTTTGGATTTTATATTGTTCTTGCCACAATGGAAATTCAGGAGGCTTTTACCTCTTCCAAAAAAATTTGTGGACAAGGTAAGGGACTGAGGAAATGGGCAAAGGACTAATCGAGGAGCTTAAATTTGCCAAGGGTGCAGTGATAAAGCGGAGTTCTCACAACTGAGCCTCGAGTCTTGGCTTTTTGTGCACTCCATTATCTCCAAGTCATATTGATGGTTAAACAGTGCTGTGTTGGAGTTCACAAAGTTTTGTATCTCTCTAAATCTTCTGCAAGTTGCATTGGCTGTGCCTGGCCTAATAATGAACTAAAGTTGATAAATGCTTAAATTCTCTCCCACAGGAAATTCAGGGGGCCAGAGGAAGCTGTGCATAGTTTTAGTTGTTAGTAGAAAACACTCATCATATAGGAATGGAATAGGAGTTAGAAATGTATTGACTCTTTCTATTGAACTGTCTTATGAAGAATTTGAATGATCTGCTAGCCCACACCCTTGGGGCAGTTCTGAAAGCCACCTCTGAATGCTTTTAGTCAGCTTGATGACTCCATAATTGCATCATAGAAAGATGAAAAACCTGCCTGTGTTGCAGCCAGAATTTGTTAGAGCCAGTGTTGATTCATGTGGCCGGAAAACTCTAATCCAATCTCTTTCATCAGAGAATGTTTAGATAGGTAATATAACTAATATGATCTTCACCAAAATCTATTAGGAGTCTTCAGGGGGCATGTTAATATGATGAATACATAAAATGTAGCTTGCTCTGCAAATCATTTTTAATCTTTATTGCTGTAGGTCTGGGATCTCAGTGATATTGATAAAGATGGTCACCTGGACAAGGATGAATTTGCTGTGGTAGGTTGCTTTAAATTCTCAATTCACAGCCTAGTCTGTCTGCCAAAGCAAATAGCTCATTTTTTTCTCAAGAGCTTTGCAGCTTTCTGTGCTCCAGTCAACTATTCTAATCTAACCTGTTCACATGGAGCTGTTAAATGACCTTCCTCAAATCCATCCACTGACTCTTCTCCGTGTCAAGATTAAACTTGTTGGAATTACATTCAAAATTATTTGCTCTGGTTTACATCTCTAATCTAACTGTCTTTGTTTTACTAATATGTAAATGACTTACACGGGAAGATCTTGTTGCTTTTTCTAATAATTTTGAATGTTATCTGACCTTCTTGCCTTTGCAGGCAATGCATTTGGTTTATAGAGCTCTTGAGAAAGAGTCAGTTCCTTCACAATTGCCCCCTTCTCTCATACCACCTTCTAAAAGAAAGAAGACACCGGTCTTTCCTGGTGCAGTTCCTGTTCTCCCTGCAAGTCCTCCACCAAAAGACAGCCTCCGTTCCACCCCATCCCACGGCAGTGTCAACAGTCTGAACAGTACAGGGAGCTTGTCTCCCAAGCACAGCATCAAACAAGCGCAGGTACACGTCTTTCTTTCTTATTTTTGTAATTTTGTGTATTTGTAAGCTGTAGGAAAAATAAATCTGCTTTTTAATTTCTGCCTCATGAGCACTTGAATTCGGGTGATTTGAGTGGAGCGGGCGAAATGAGAGTGGTAAGACTTGGAAGAACGGAAGAACATCAAGTGAATTTTAATTGGTGACCACGAGGTAGCAAATCTTAAGGGGGAATTTTCACTTTATGTAGAAAGTGAAACCATAGGTTTTGTTTGTGTATCTGCTTTAAAACTGAAGAAATCATTAATCTACTTCTAAATCTCCTGTTATTAGTGTGAGGACTTTATATGCCTAGTTGGGTTTGTATTTCCAAAGAATTAATGCTTTTCAACTGATGAATAGCTGTTTATCAGTGTTTTTATTCAGATAAAAAGTGTGAAGTTAAAACATGCAGTGAAAATACTTATTTACCAGTCAGACTGGAGTATGCAAGATGTTCAGCACCTCCGGCTCCGGATAGTGTCGTATACACTCAGTGTGTTCATAAAGACTGTTTCTCTTCCTTTGAAATACCGAATTTTGTTTTGCAGCCAGCTGTGAATTGGGTGGTACCAATGTCTGAAAAAGTGCGGTACGATGAAATTTTCTTAAAAACAGACACAGACATGGATGGGTTTGTGAGTGGCCAAGAAGTAAAGGACATTTTTATGCATTCAGGTCTGTCTCAGAATCTCCTAGCGCATATATGGTAAGAAATCCCTACTAGCTGTGTTTTTGTAACTTGCTGGTCTGGGAACTCAGATTCAGAATGTGATCCTAACATGAAAAAAACCCAGAAACAAACAAAAAACCCCACCCTGTTTTACTTGTCCGCATACTGCAACATATGGGCTATGTAGAAAATTAAAGGAGACATAAATACTCCCTTTGCTTTTCTGGGAGGGAGGGCAATAGGTCAGTCTGTGAATTGTGATTGTGTTTTGAAGTTCTAGTGCTGTAAATATTTTCTCAGAGTAACACTATTCAATTAAATATGCGTAATAAAATACTGCACTGTTTAATAGAACCCCAACTAGAATAAGTAAACTCTGATGAGGATGAACCGAAAGGAAATGACCTGTATATGCGTATTTCAGGCTTTTTGGTAGAGCAGAAATAAGATTTTCTTGTTCGTAAGTATCATCTGTTTTTTATCAGGGCTTTGGCAGACACGAGACAGATTGGAAAGCTCAGCAAAGACCAGTTTGCACTTGCCATGTATCTCATTCAGCAGAAGGTCAGCAAAGGGATTGATCCTCCACAAGTGTTATCTCCAGATATGATCCCTCCCACAGAGAGGAACACACCCATCCAGGTAAGTCAGTGATTTGTCGTAGATAACACTGAACTTATGTGCTTTAAAAGTGATGGGCTTTGAGGGTGAATTTTGTATGGGGTTTTTTTTAAGTGTTATGATAAAGAATTGCCAGTACTTTTTCTTATCTCCTCTTACAAAATTCTACTAACATTTGAAAATATAGCTAAATTTCTAACAACCAAGACAGTAAGTAAAGAAAAAAGCAGCAAAATATTCCATAAACTATGGAGTAATAATGCTGAAAAAAATCTAGCATAAAAAATAATCCTTTGTCGTAGAGAAGGTTGAGTCAGGGAACTTGTAACAGCAAATATTAAAAGCTGGTCGAGCAGCCTATCCCTGACTGTGATCAGCACCAAATTCCTCCCATGAAAACAAAATCGTTTAATGGCTAAATGAGGAGTGATGACTTCCTAGTTTCTGGGACTCATCTTTTGTAGCATGCCTGTCCACACTCCTGTATCCACCACTGCTAATACCACTTTACTGTAGTATCTGATCTTTTGCTGACCCTGCTTTGTTCCTTTCCTTGATAGCATGTCAGTGCATTTCTGAAACTGAAAAAAGAAATACTTCTGTCATGTCAATACATTCGCCTTTTCTATAAATTATATTGTATTTTTCTTTACTTTCTTTTTGCTTTCCCTAACCAGAAACCTTTGGAACTCTAAATATATTTTAATTATTGCTGTTGCTATGGTCCTCCTAAGGTTTTTCCTATATCCTTTTCCTATAGACTCTATCAGGTTACTTGACCCCTGTAGGAACTGAGATCTCAGCACTAACAGAAATGCGGCGTGTGAGTAATTGCGGTGTCCAAAGGAATGCACATTTCTGATGTATGCTTTTTGTAACTTCAAAAAAAGTGTTTCTTTCTACACCTTTGCCTGTCTCTGCTCTCGGGTTCTGTGCATGGTGATAATGTCACAGCAATGTGAAGTGCCCAGCACCGGCTGCCAACCTGGTGATGTTCCTTCCTTCAGCAACTGGAGATGTATTGATCTGGCAGGGAATTCCTGGGACAGGCAGCTCTGTGCTGTCAGAATTATTCCTGGACTAGTTCTCTGCATCTGTGAGCAGTAAATACATCTTGGTGTGAGAGCTTTAAGCTTCCCACTGTTTTCAGTTAATTGCAATTTTTTTTCCATGTGGTATGTATTTAGCTGAGCTAAGATAAAATAAACTATATGCTACTGTGAGCTTAGTTAAGTGACTCTTACCCTAACTGCTGGAGCAGCTCCTTTGATCTTATTTCGTAGTCATGTTGGGTGACACCTGGCTGTGATCCTGTCCTGTGTTCAGTACAGGTCTCCCAGCAAATCTGTATCTGGCCTGAGAGTATAAACGTGATTTTTGATTTGCTACCTTGAAGAATTAGTTTGTATTGTTGTTGTTATTTGTGATTATTTAATGGCGTATTACCAAAAAAATGATCCCCCGAAAGTGAGGACTTAATTAAATTATTTAAATTGTGTATTCACCTATTGTTTCTACAAAAATGTCACATCTTACTCTGCTGGTCTTGGCTTGTTTGTTGGGTTCTTGTTTGTTTTTTAATATTTAATAAAGCCAAGCTTTCTGTGGTTATCACAGTGGTCTCAAAGTGAGCGACGCAAGCAAACTCTGCATTCTTCTTTTTAAAATGCTATATAAAAGTTTTAGGTCTCTTGGTTTGTCATACTAGCAGTGAGTTCAGTGCTGCAGTTTTTGCTCAGTTGCAGTGGTTTTATTTTTTTCGAAGAGCAATCCTTTTTATAATAACAACCAATTTTGTACCTAATGCTACATCCGTTCTTAACTTCTGATAGTGATGGTCTTATCTAGAAGGCAAGGGATGCCCTCTGCATCTTCCCTGATCTACACCTGAATGAATGTAGGAACAACCTACAGGAAATGGGGTATAATTGCAGAAATTGCCATTAATTTGTGGCAGGGCTCAAGAAGACTGAAATTACAATCTGATTTTGTTAAGTCCCCTGGAAAATTTACTCTTGACTATAGCAGAACTGAGTGTTACGTTTTGAATTTTAATTCTGATGTAGTCTGCAATTTCCTTGTTGGCATTGTGCCTGTCCTTTCATTGCTGTGTGTTCAACTGTCCTGTCTATTAAACAGGCATGTTAAAAATTCTCCTGTCTCACAGGTAGAATTGTGTGGCATGTTCCCTGCTTGTTGCAGAATAATTTGATGCCTCTCGTAGAATTTTGAAAACGCGAATAATGAGGATTTTGTATCCCACCTCTGTCCTCAGCCTTTGTTAAAGGAAGAGCTTCTGTTACAACTTGACATTTTAATAGATTGTTTCATTCTTAACAGGATAGTGCAAGTTCTGTTGGATCAGGAGAATTTACAGGAGTGAAGGAACTGGACGATATTAGTCAAGAAATTGCACAGCTGCAGAGGTAATAGTTGTGGACTTTAACAAAATCTTGGTGTAGAGTGACAAAATAAGTCTATAGTACAGATGTGTCAGTTACCTCTATTTTCTTCTAGTAATTTTGTCATTATTTGTTGCTGTAATCGGTGATGAATTTCCGAGTGATACCCTACAGGTCTGTCAGGTGACTTCAGAAGATTGATGATGGGCACAAGATGGTATTTTTCAAAGCGTAATTGATACATATGCACCTTTTCTCCTTTACAGAATACATGAGAATACAGGCTGGCGTTTTTGGCTGCGTGGTGTTTCCGGAGTAATATTTAATTGATTGTTGCACATGTGTTATATTATTTAACTAATCACAAATACATTTTCTTTTTTGTCTGACAGAGAAAAATATTCTCTGGAGCAGGACATTAGGGAAAAGGAAGAATCAATCAGACAGAAAACCAATGAAGTTCAGGTAAAAACTCTGTTTATCATTAGTGGTTTTCATTTTTGTCTAGGTAATATATGGCAATTTAGCATTTTTTTCTGTCTTTCTGTTGTTCTATCATTCTTTCTGTTGTTCTTTCTTTCTTGGGATTTTCCTCTAACTTACAGAAAGAATTTTATTTTAGTGTTCTCCATCAGAAATGTTTTCATCTGATGCTGGCTAATACGAGCCTAGTATATGTGAACAGTTTGAAATGTCTTTTTTGTTAGTGTTTAACTAACACCGTAATTTAGGAAATCATTGTTTGGAGAGTACTGGTTTTGATAATGAGGATAACTCGATGCCGTGTGCTCTGTGTCACAGTCCCTTTTCCTTCTTGTGAGCAGTGATTTATTTCCTGATGTCTTGCACAAGTTCCTGCAGAAACAAAACAGGCCAGTGCAGGGTGTAGCCTATATGATGTAGAAAATCTTCTGAATTTTGCTACGTTCTTTGTCTGTGGCTGATCCTTCCTTAAGACAACAGCTAAATGTGAGTTCCAAATTGTGGAATTTTCTTCAGGAACTGCAAAATGATTTAGATAGGGAAACAAGTAACTTGCAAGAGCTGGAGGCTCAAAAACAAGATGCCCAAGACCGCCTGGACGAGATGGACCAGCAGAAAGCCAAACTGAAGGATATGCTGAATGACGTAAGGCAGAAATGCCAGGAAGAAACACAGGTGGTGAGTGTGTGTTAATTCTGGACGTGCTCAGGAGTGTTACTTCTTCTGTTCAGGGAAAGTCTATTTATGTAATGAATAAGCTTGCTTGCTTTCCTTCTTTCTTTCCTTCTTTCTTTCCTTCTTTCTTTCCTTCTTTCTTTCCTTCTTTCTTTCCTTCTTTCTTTCCTTCTTTCTTTCCTTCTTTCTTTCCTTCTTTCTTTCCTTCTGTCGCGGGTTCGGTTTGTAACCGGGCGGAAACACCAATTTAGTGTAGTGGTTTGGTCCAACCTTCTTTCTTTCCTTCTTTCTTTCCTTCTTTCTTTCCTTCTTTCTTTCCTTCTTTCTTTCCTTCTTTCTTTCCTTCTTTCTTTCCTTCTTTCTTTCCTTCTTTCTTTCCTTCTTTCTTTCCTTCTTTCTTTCCTTCTTTCTTTCCTTCTTTCTTTCCTTCTTTCTTTCCTTCTTTCTTTCCTTCTTTCTTTCCTTCTTTCTTTCCTTCTTTCTTTCCTTCTTTCTTTCCTTCTTTCTTTCCTTCTTTCTTTCCTTCTTTCTTTCCTTCTTTCTTTCCTTCTTTCTTTCCTTCTTTCTTTCCTTCTTTCTTTCCTTCTTTCTTTCCTTCTTTCTTTCCTTCTTTCTTTCCTTCTTTCTTTCCTTCTTTCTTTCCTTCTTTCTTTCCTTCTTTCTTTCCTTCTTTCTTTCCTTCTTTCTTTCCTTCTTTCTTTCCTTCTTTCTTTCCTTCTTTCTTTCCTTCTTTCTTTCCTTCTTTCTTTCCTTCTTTCTTTCCTTCTTTCTTTCCTTCTTTCTTTCCTTCTTTCTTTCCTTCTTTCTTTCCTTCTTTCTTTCCTTCTTTCTTTCCTTCTTTCTTTCCTTCTTTCTTTCCTTCTTTCTTTCCTTCTTTCTTTCCTTCTTTCTTTCCTTCTTTCTTTCCTTCTTTCTTTCCTTCTTTCTTTCCTTCTTTCTTTCCTTCTTTCTTTCCTTCTTTCTTTCCTTCTTTCTTTCCTTCTTTCTTTCCTTCTTTCTTTCCTTCTTTCTTTCCTTCTTTCTTTCCTTCTTTCTTTCCTTCTTTCTTTCCTTCTTTCTTTCCTTCTTTCTTTCCTTCTTTCTTTCCTTCTTTCTTTCCTTCTTTCTTTCCTTCTTTCTTTCCTTCTTTCTTTCCTTCTTTCTTTCCTTCTTTCTTTCCTTCTTTCTTTCCTTCTTTCTTTCCTTCTTTCTTTCCTTCTTTCTTTCCTTCTTTCTTTCCTTCTTTCTTTCCTTCTTTCTTTCCTTCTTTCTTTCCTTCTTTCTTTCCTTCTTTCTTTCCTTCTTTCTTTCCTTCTTTCTTTCCTTCTTTCTTTCCTTCTTTCTTTCCTTCTTTCTTTCCTTCTTTCTTTCCTTCTTTCTTTCCTTCTTTCTTTCCTTCTTTCTTTCCTTCTTTCTTTCCTTCTTTCTTTCCTTCTTTCTTTCCTTCTTTCTTTCCTTCTTTCTTTCCTTCTTTCTTTCCTTCTTTCTTTCCTTCTTTCTTTCCTTCTTTCTTTCCTTCTTTCTTTCCTTCTTTCTTTCCTTCTTTCTTTCCTTCTTTCTTTCCTTCTTTCTTTCCTTCTTTCTTTCCTTCTTTCTTTCCTTCTTTCTTTCCTTCTTTCTTTCCTTCTTTCTTTCCTTCTTTCTTTCCTTCTTTCTTTCCTTCTTTCTTTCCTTCTTTCTTTCCTTCTTTCTTTCCTTCTTTCTTTCCTTCTTTCTTTCCTTCTTTCTTTCCTTCTTTCTTTCCTTCTTTCTTTCCTTCTTTCTTTCCTTCTTTCTTTCCTTCTTTCTTTCCTTCTTTCTTTCCTTCTTTCTTTCCTTCTTTCTTTCCTTCTTTCTTTCCTTCTTTCTTTCCTTCTTTCTTTCCTTCTTTCTTTCCTTCTTTCTTTCCTTCTTTCTTTCCTTCTTTCTTTCCTTCTTTCTTTCCTTCTTTCTTTCCTTCTTTCTTTCCTTCTTTCTTTCCTTCTTTCTTTCCTTCTTTCTTTCCTTCTTTCTTTCCTTCTTTCTTTCCTTCTTTCTTTCCTTCTTTCTTTCCTTCTTTCTTTCCTTCTTTCTTTCCTTCTTTCTTTTCATTTCCACACAAATACAGAGGTCCAAGAAAGGATTCTGCTGTCCTAAATACCTTTCATAATGGTCATAAATGAAAGGTTGAACCCGATGATCTCCAAGGGTCCCTTTCTACAGGAATTGTTGCTGTTCTGAGAATATATGAAGCGTTTATTCAGCCTAATACAGCAGTTGAAAATCAGTAGTCCTAACCCATGAGACAGTCCATGGCAGTGGTTCTGGTTTTGATCACTCTGAATGTCATCAGTATTGAGTTTTCAGGTTGATACAATTGCTAATGGAAATAGGATGTTACCTTGAGGTAGAAACTTACTGTGTAAGGAAGTCACCTAAGAAAGTGTATAAGGAAGGTTATCTGCAACTCTGTAATTTTAACTCTTACTGGAGTTAAAAATGCACTTTAAACTATTTGATAAATGTTTGAATGGAACCAAGTTCTGAATGGAACCGAGGTGTGAAGGTGAACATCCAGGAAACAGCTTTTGATTACCTTTTTAATTAGTGGGGTACTTCTCTGATTTAAAATAGTATTTCTTGGTTTTATTGAGTGTGCTTTTATCAAGGATGGTAGCAGAAGCAGCATGCATTTCTTCATATTAAGTTCTAAATATTTTCCTTAGTAGTTGATAGGTTGGTTTACCACTTTCTATTACTTATTATAAATTCACACTTTAACAAGTCCCATTTATTCCAAATTTCACTCTGATTTTTCTACTGTGTTGTTTCAGATTTCATCACTAAAAATGCAGATTCAGTCTCAGGAATCAGATTTAAAGTTACAGGAAGATGACCTTAATAGAGCAAAAGCAGAGCTGAATCGCCTCCAGCAAGAAGAGACTCAGCTAGAGCAGAGCATCCAGGCTGGAAAAGTGCAGCTTGAAACAATAATCAAATCTTTAAAATCAACCCAGGAAGAAATAAACCAGGTATTCACTGTACTTCATACAATTTTTTGCTTCTTGAAATGCTGAGTTGAACACTGCCTAGAAGAATTATTTTTCAGAGGAGAAAAGAAGTCCTGGTTCATGAAATAAGCCTTTTTGACTGGTGTTTGGTTCGGTTAATTCCCAGTTTGAGTCAGGAAGCATTCAGTTCTGGTGGGGATGAAATGCAGCTGGCTGGCACCACTGTTTTAAGGAGACTGTAGGAATGGTAGTGTTGTCGAGTGCGTAACATGCTAAAACATTTTTCCTTCTCAGGCGAGAAGTAAACTCTCTCAGCTGCAAGAGAACCATCAGGAAGTGAATAAGAGTATTGAAGAGTACAATGAAGCTCTCAATGGGATTCATGGTGGGAGTCTGACAAATTTAGCAGACATGAGTGAAGGCCTTGGGCAGACAGAAAGAAGCAATTACGGAGCTATGGTAAAAACAAAATACTGTTGTTCAGTATATTTTACACTAATTAAGCTTCTGACTTGCACCTAATCTGAAATAGTTGTTTAGTTGGTAGTTGGCTCGTTGGTCTTGTGGATTTGTAACCTGTCACACGTTCAGTCTCAGGACAGAGATGGGGCTTTATTTCCAGGTCAAGTGTTTTGTGTTTTCTTGCATGCTGTCCAGTTTACTAAGGCAAAACCTTCTCTTGCTGTAAACTTCCCTTGATCATGTATTTCCTTCTTATTTCCAAAAGAAGCTCTACAAATTTCTGCTTTACACTGAGCTATATTTATTACATATCTCAGTAAAAAACATGTTCCCTTTCCAAGAGGATGTTTCTCTTTTGCTTAAATAATTCCAGCATCATCTTTCTCATTTATTAAGTTTTTATTTAATCAGCATTTTTTCCCAAATCATAAAATCTTTCAAATTCTTAAACATTTTTTGAGTCAATTTCTTTTGCTGATTTGGGTATTAAATAATCCTCTAAATCACAAGAATTTTCTTTTTTTTTTAAGCCTATTTCTTGTCTTAAGGCAAGATAAAAGTTGCATACTTGCTTGATTCTGCTTGCATGTCTGTGGCCCTTCATCATTATGGAAACATGCTTACCCTTGTAAGCACAGTATTTGCTATGGGTTTAGTATGAGGTTAAATATATAATGTGTTAGTAAATATTCACCAGGCATTGCTGCCTTTAATGCCATACTTTACACTTGCTCTGTAAAAACAAACTGCTCGAAAGAAGAAAAGTGTAGATAAAAAAGAGCAGTACATTGAGAAACATGGACTTAAAGGTCTTAAAACACTTTAGTGCTTAGTTTCTGTGCTTGCATGGCTTGCATAAATATATTTAATTTCCAGTGAAATCTTCCAGATGTTTTGCTTACTTGTAAAACCTAGGAGCCACTTACTGGCAGAAAACAGCAGTCTATGTTCATAGCAATTTTTTTAAACCATTGTGCCACTTTCCTGTTTCTCAATTCTTCCTTCCTCTTCCTTCTCTCCCCACCTCCCTCCCCCTGTTCTGAGAAGTATTAATTAAGATGTTTGCATTTGCATCTTGTGAAGGGATGAAAGAAATCCTGTCTCTTTCTGGTGTTGGGGGCAGTGTGAGTGGGTAGCTGTTTCTGGATATTCCTTACGTTGGTGTGGCACGGCTCTCATTGCCCCTGGAATTCTGCTGTGCAGGTGCTGTCTGCGCCTGGGCCTTCATCAGAGACCTCCAAATCAGACCCAAGCCAGGGGTATTATGCAAATGAATGTCATGAAGAGGTTTCATAACTTCAGTTTGCTGCTTGTTCATGCAGGGTATTTTCTGCAACTTGACAAACTTAGATTTGGCCTCTGCTGAGAAACCTTGTCATCAAAATGTTGGGGTGACTCTTCCTGCATGAAGTGCTTTATCATGGGAAATCAGTATTTGGAGCTTTAAACTCAAAGATGAGTTAAAAAGAAGCAATCTAGTATTTGACTACTCAGTAGTAATTTGTTGTATTTCTAGTCCACAGATTATTTATGTATCCTTTCCTTTTAAGTAAGTGTCTTACCTGAAGCTGAGCTGTTAATGGGGGGGAAGAATTTTTTGATAGTGTGATGTTTGAGGTTGGCTTGCTTTTGTTATTTGAGATTTGAATATATTAATACAGGCAACAGTTTAACATTTAATTGCTATATGTACTGTTATCTTTTGATGTTCTGTGTAGCCTTGGGTTACACATTCCCGTCTGCTCTGTAATTACTTCTACATAGAAGTCACATATTGAGAAAGTTCTTTAGAAAGCAATTTTTAAGATTGTTAAACAGGAACCAAGATAGCATTCAATTTCTGCTAAATATGTAACTGAGCATTTTTATCATGACCAGCTGCTGTGATGTTTCTCCTCTTAATTTTTAGGATGATCCATTTAAGAATAAAGCCTTGATGTTTACCAATAATACACAAGAATTGCATACAGACCCATTCCAGTCAGAAGATCCTTTCAAATCTGATCCATTTAAGGGAGCAGACCCCTTCAAAGGCAGTAAGTGACAAGTGCTTACCTAAGACCTTGAAGACCAATTCTTGAGTAAATTATATTTTCACAAGCTTTTATCATCCTGCTAAATAGTAGATAAAACAAATTATTTTTCTCTTCTGCATAGGTGACCCATTCCAGCATGATCCTTTTGCAGAGCAACCACCTGCTCCAGCAGGTAATAGCCCTTTTTAATGACAGGACAGGTGTGGTATAAACGATTTGTAGCCAAACACAAAGATTTACAAACACAGAGAAAGCATAAAGGTTTCCCTAGCTTCGGATTTTTGGTTTGCGTGTGGGAACATAGAAACCTGACAAGGTGTGCATTCAGAATCAATATGTTTAATGAGAAGTGTGTAACTATTAAATCTGAAAGCTTCATATAAACATGTACTTGCTCAAACTTAGTAAATACCCTCTGTAGAGAGGTCTCTGGAAGTTTATCGGATTTACCAAAACACTGTGTACTTGTGTAGGAAAAATTACCTCAGTGAGTGTGAGGTCAAATGTTGCATGTTTATAGACACACTAGTGCTACATTCTATTTACCTTTTCATGCTCCTTCTAGATCCCTTTGGAGGAGATCCGTTTAAGGAAAGTGACCCATTTCGTAGTTCTGCCCCTGAGGATTTCTTCAAGAAACAGGTGAAGAGTGACCCGTTTACCTCAGATCCATTCACAAAAACCCCCACTTTACCCTCAAAGGTCAGTAATTTTTAAATCTACACTTAATAGATTTCTTTACTGTTGACAGGCTTATTGTCTGAAAGCTAAAAGGAGTGAAATAACACAAAATACTTTTTTCCTAACTGATGAAATATAATTAATTGTATTCTTAAAATGTAAGTATGGATTGTTAAGGCAATCTGCAGTGTTCTCTCTGGTTCCATGATAATGAGGTACATCCACCATGAAGGTACTGTTAGGTGGATATTTTTTCTCTCTGTTGGGAATTTCAAACCAGCAACACCCACTCATTCCCACCATTCCCTCCATCCCATAGATTTGTGCAGTCACACAGTGAGTGAGAAGGAGGAACTGCTCTGGCTAAAGGATTCCTGAGCCCTGAGCACACACTGGAGCCAGCACAGTGGGGGGACCGTGCAGAAAGTGCTTGTTAGATCCCTAGTCACAGTTCTGAGCTGTTCTGATGTACATGTGTGTGCTTCTTTGGGGGGGAGTATGAATTTTTTGGTTTTGTTTTTGTTAGTGTTTTCCTCACTCTTATGCAATTCATTGAGAGTTTGCCACCCAAGACCAGTTTCAGTCGGTGGGAACTTAGTTTGTCTTGCAGTATAGGATTGTACTTAAATAAAAGCAGACTTGTCAAACTGAAGAGCAACTGTAAATACCATCTGTATTTACATATACAGATTCTCTGAATTAATAATAATATAAATGCATGACCCAAATATTCAGTCTCTGTTGCTTAAAGACTAAACACTTCTGGGTGTATGTTCATATGTTGCCCTGGTAACGAATGTTGCTTGTATTTCAGTGGGATCTCACTTGTAGGTACCTGGTGTTGTGTTCAAGGCTATCCATAGCTAAATGCACTAATAATGTAAATTTCATACAATCAGTTGATTTTATCCTACTCTGTCCGCTGAATAGAGTGGTCTGAAATCGGAAATAATTTGTCTTAAAGCAAGAGATTTTGATAGGCATAAAAAGCTAAGTGCACAGTCCAGCAGCAAAATAATTATGCCTATCTGTTCTTATTTAGCCTGACCCTTTTGAAAGCACTGATCCTTTTACGTCTTCCAGTATCTCTTCGAAAGGTCCAGGTAAGAAGTAAACATTTTCACATGAAGATATATAAGGAGGTATCTTTTTATGAAAGAAGAATCAAATGTAAGAGTAAGAATAAAGAGTCTTGTGAACTGTTGGCAAAAAGCATCACGGTCTTGTTCCAGTTCATGAAGACCATCTGTGGCACTATATATGCCTTTTTTTTTCTTCCTGTATTTTCCCTCCAAACAAGTGGTAGAAAACCTATTGTTTTGTGGAGTTCTCTTGTAACATCTCATGGCAGGTCAAAATGCAGGTGTCTTTTAATCACCTGCCTAGTTTTGTGCTTCATTGGCACCACCAAGCATTCTTTGTAATTCTTAAGTATTACTCAAAATAACTTTTTTTCCCCCCGTGTCTGTTCCAGATCCATTTGGAACACTGGATCCATTTGGAAGTGGTGCTTTCAGTGGTGGTGAGGGATTTGCAGACTTCAGTCAGATGTCAAAGGTAAAGGTTAAAAGGAAAGCAACTGTCCTTTTAAAAATGTATGTACAGACACTTTTTTAAAGGGTGTGATACGATTGTAACTTTGCAGCTGACAAACTGGTTTTGGTCATTTTTTTCCTATCAGCCTCACCAATTACGTAGCAAAGTCTTACTAAGACTGTTAGATTCAGTAGGGATAAATAAACTTCTCACAAATATTTTCAAATACCAGATCAGGAAAAGAAACTAACTTGTAGTGTTAACTCGTGAGAAGAGGTAGTTGTTGTGGATATTAATGTATTTCAGTGTCCAGCCTTCCTGTAAGTTCTGGAATTTGCTTCTTTGTTACTTCATAGTAAGTATTCTGACTTGTTTCTAAGCTTACCATAAAATCATTCAGGTTGGATAAGGCCTTTGAGAGCGAGTCCACCCATTAACGAAACACCACACTACTAAATTTACGTAAACTAACCTTCCTGTAAACCCACTCCACTCTTAACAGTCAATCAGTCTCTCCCACGTTTTAGATGTGCAATTTCTGTTCATTTTAAATAGCAGATGAAGAAAAAGGTTCAGGACACACATGAAAAAAATGGATAATTGTAAAGATCTTGGTCTGCTGTTACTTTCCTGAGGTGGAGTTTGGAATTTACAGTTAACATCAGTGCCCAACTCCTTACATTAGTTCTACAGTAATGCTTGAACACTGTAGAGTAAATGTTAAAAATAAGATAGGTCATCTTTTCACTTTGATAATTACATTTCTTGATGGTTTTTTTATTCTCCCGTAACTTTTCTTACTATTTTGGGGAGGGTTTTAGCTCTCCACTAGATGGCAACAGCCTTTACCAATAGATGTGGCTGGCTTGAGGTAGAAATTTTAGCAAAGGTTTGACTGCGATTTTTACCTTTGCTCACAGAATTCCTCCTTCTTCATTTCACAGTGATAAATTTCCTTGCATGGCGGAATACTTGTGGGCTTCTTGAATCAATAGGAGAGCCCTTTAGAAAAGCCATCTGAATACAGGAAGCATTAAACCCATGCTTTTGGATATTCCCTAAGGTTTTGCTAAAAAGTCAAATACCCGTGTGTGACTTCAGAACAGCTTAGAATAAAGTTCTCTGTTCTGCAGTGTGCCGTGTTTTTCCAGGTTCTGTCATGGTTCTGTTTATCAGAGTGAAGGTCAGGCTGTGGTATGACTGTTCATTGCCAAACAGTAAAAAGTAGAGTTTTGCTTCCTTTTATTTTCTCATCAGCTTTTTGCTAGGACTAACAGTTCTAGAAGTACTTAAATGATTAAGAGCATAAGTTCTTTTGAATGTGAATGGAATCTTAGCACTGCTGCCATTGGGCATTAGCCTCTTACACCAACTCTCTACATCTGCCCTCAGGTTTTGAAGTTAATGGTTTTACTTGAGTTAACCTGTAGCTTCATGAAACCACAGGTATTCTACAGTGTGCTTACATCCCTTCTCTTTTCTTTTTTTCTCGTGTAGTCAGTAGCTTCAGACCCCTTTGCCCCCTCTTTTGGAGGGGTGGGATTCGCAGATGACCCTTTCAAAAGCAAATCAGACACACCAGCATTACCTCCGAAGAAAAATGTCCCTCCACGACCCAAGCCACCCAGTGGTAAGGAGGTTTTCTTCTTTTAAAATCTACTTCTTCCAATTTACAGTGTATTACTGGATATAAGAACAAGTTGACAGTCTACTATTTATCTTGGTTTTACTATTTCAACCATGGAGGAAGATATGAAGTTACCAGTAAATTGACAAAATTATCAGTAAACCAGACTGGAACTCTTCTGACTGGAAAACAGATGATGACAGAGTGCTATGACAGATCTGTAAAATCACACGTGGCAGGAAAAAACGGGAAAATCCCCTATATTTTCTAAGTAGACGACACGTAGGATTAGTAAATGGCACCTTTAAAATAAAGAGGTTTGTTTTTATATGGTAATCTAAATTTAGGATTTATTTCTATGTTTACCAGAGAATATGGTGAATGCAAGAAAGTTTGAATGGTCTTAAAAAAACCTCTAGATAGTTCTCAGAAGAAACAGGGGCAACAGGGTGTCCCAAAAGCCAAAATACTGGCTCTAGCTGCTTTGTAGCTGAGTAGCAAGGCAGTCTGACTATGGCTGCATCTTTATCTTGTTTGTATGTTCTTCCTGAGGCATCTGCCACGAGATACTGACAAGAACAGGGTACAGGGTTAGACAGACCTGTCCTGATCTGCCTGTCCAGGTAGGATCATTCTTGCATTTGCACATTACTGCATGAATTAAACAGAAAACACTTCCTGAATATATATGTATATGGCTTTGCTCCTGCTTCAAGTCCCTTATTTATGAAAATCTGGGAGATACATAAATCTCATGAATTGAAAATAAGATCTCTCTTAGTGGAGCTTCAACTTCTGCCCTCCCTGGAGTTGTTTTCAAGATACTCAGCTACCAGTGAAACTGTTTAAAGAACTGAAGGCACGTAGTTTCAAGTCTCCTTTTAACAACTGTGGTAGAGTTCAGTTGATATTAAGAGGGAACTTTCAGTTGGCCTCAAAAACCAACAAAAGCTGGATTCTGCTTATGGATAGGCACAGACTTTTGCACTAAACACATGGATCAACATCTAGTATGTTTACAGTATCTAGTATCTATAAAGATACATGGAATATCTTATACTATATACATCCACAGACAGTATTAGGAAGCATCGTACAGAGAGAACAGATCCATGATTAATGTCTCCCTCAGTGTGTGGATTCTCTGCCTTTCTGTTGGTGCATTTTGGAGCAGAGCATCCAGCCTGTTTGTGATGGGTATTGTTGATCTGGCTGGTTTTGCAAACCAGTTATTCTAGAATGAACTCCTTGGATAATGTGAGAAGTGCTTTCTGTTACCAAGGTGTCCTTAATGTCATTATATGCCATCAATTGATCCAAGGTATGAAAGATACCATTTCACACAGTAGACTTACCAGCAGACCATTGCAGCAGCATTAGTTTGTTCCTGTTGCTGTGATTTCATTGCTTAAGAGACGATGGTGCACCCTAAAACCCTGAAAGCAACAGATGAGGTTTTTTGTAGGTGAGTATTGATGCAAACTTGTCAGGAAATGCTCTAGGATTGTGGAACAGCCCTTGAAGCAGTTCATTCCATGCTTGCTTTGTGTATTTTCTACTACTGAGGTACTAAGGACTTACAGTAATTAAAAAAACCCCCCACATAATACGTCATGTTGACAAATATCAAACACTAGGGCAGACATGAATAAAAGGAGAAATAGAAAAGCTGAAGGGAATCTCATCTGACATTGTGAATTATGTTATTTTTCTTTATTTGGTTTTCAAGGAAAAGAGTGCAAGTGGCCATCTTTCAAAAAAATGTCTACATGAAATATTTTAGTGTTAACAGGGCCTGTGTGAAGTTGGATGATTCAAACAAATACTAAATATACCCATGTTATCTCTTGTATGTGGTTTCTCTCTATTCCTTGTTAGAAACATGATTACTCTTAGCAAATGCAGTGTAACAGTAGCAGCAAAGGTGAGTACTGACTTACCTACATGAGGGATTTGGGATTTCTGTGTCCTCATTCCCTCTTTTGTACATATTGAGGAATTTGGTGAATATTCAGCTTTATTAATATATTTTTAATTTAGCCATGTGCACTCAACCTTTAATCAGTTGGTTAAAAATGGTTTAAGTGTGTCTCTTCCCCCTTTCTAGGGAGATACAATATTTGTGAGGTTCCGCTGCTCTACCAAAAGCAAATCTTGTTATGATAAAATAGACTAAGGAGGAAACAACAGGGTTTTTTTTAAAGCAAATGAGCCTCGTGTGCTTATGCAGTTCTACTCCTCCCTTCCTTCCACAACTAAGGCAATCTTCAGTGGTTACTTTAAGCATGAGAAATTATATAGTAATATAGTGCGATTGTAGCAAGAGATACAGCCATAAAATGTGTGTTAGAATGGGCTCAGCAAACAAACAACAGACAAGAAACTTCCGTTGTTTCTTACCTTTCTTATTGGTCTGTTTAATTAAAAAACAAGTAGGTGATACAGATCTTGCTGGTGGATGAATAAATGCCAGTTATTACCAGACAAACCTGTAATTTGCCTTTCTGTTCCATCCTCATACTCTTTTTAGTAAAACTGTTCTTGGGGGGGGGATGGTGCAATTTTTAATATTGAAAAGCACTTTTGTGGTTTGTTTGCATTTTGGTAGGCAGGTGCAAAAAGCTATAAAAGAAAACTTTACTCGTCCTCAAACCTCTGCTGTCAAGTAGAAAATAGAAATACTTCTGCAGAGCACTGGAAACTGTCTGATTTCCCAGGAAGTTGATAGTGGAAACTAAACAGGATCCACCAGGGATTATTCCTGGTTATTCCTGATTTGATGCTTTTGTGTACGCGAAGCTTTTGTGTGTGACGTGCAAACATTGTCTGATAATCCACTGAGGGATTGCACGATGTCCTGGACCAAAGTGTGCCACAGTTCTCACCTTGCCCATGGGTCTCTGTTTTGTCCAGATGAATGAGGAGTTTGGCATCAAGTCTCATTCCTTCATGAAAACAAAGGCAGAGCAAACCCTTGGAGCTGAGCACAGGATCAGGGAAACACTTATAATCATGGCATGTCCTGAGTTGGAAGGGACCCACAAGGATCATGGAGGCAAACTCCTGGCCCTGCACAGGACACCCCAGCCATCTCACCCTCTGTCTGAAAGCATTGCCCAAGCACTTCTTGAGCTCTGGCAGCCTTTGGGCTGTGACCCCTGCCCTGGGGAGCCTGTTCAGTGCCCCACCACCCTCTGGGGAAAGAACCTTTTCCTGGCAACCATCCCAGCCCCCTGACACAGCTCCAGCTGTTCCCTGGGTCCTGTCCCTGTCCCAGAGCAGAGCTCAGCTCCTGCCCCTCTGCAGACCCTCGGGAGGAGCTGCAGCCCCTTGAGGAGTCTCCCTTCAGTCTCCTCTGCTCCAGCTGAACAAGCCAAGTGCCCTCAGCCGCTCCTCAGACTCTTCCCCATCCCTGTGTCTGTCCTTTGGACACTGTCCAACAGCTTTAGATCCTTCTGATCTTGTGGTGCCCAAAGTGCCCCCAGCACTCAAGGTGTGGCCACCGCAGTGCAGAGCAGAGCAGGAGAATCCCCTCCCTTGCCTGGCTGGTGATGCTGGGCCTGGTGCCCTCCAGGACGTGGTGACACTGAGGGCTGCAAGGGCACACTGGTGGCTCATATCCAGCTTGCTGCCAGCCAAGGACCCCCAGCTCCCTTTCCACGTGGCTGGTCTGCAGCCTCTCGTTCCCCAGTCTGTCCATGCATCCGGGGCTGCCCTGGCACAGGATCCGGTGCCTGACGTGTTAAGCTGGGGATTGGCCAGCCCTTTCCTTTGTCAAGATCTCTCTGCAGCACATCTCTGCCTTCAAGGGAGTCAACAGCTCCTCCCAGCTGTGTGTCATCACCAAACTTACTTAGTCTGCCTTCCAGTCCCACATCCAAGTCCTTCAGGAGGAAGTTGTAGAGCACTGGGTCCTGAAACGGAGCTTTTTGGACACAACCTCTGTTTACTGTCTAGTGATGGTCAGAGCAAAAGGCCTTCAGATGTACCTGGAAAGACCTTTAAAAGGAGTTTGTGGTTCAGGGGAGCTGCTCTCGTGTCCAGGCTCTGGACGCAGTCTTCACCCAGCATTTAGAGAAACTCGTCTGTGTCTGCCAGGGTTGTCAGCAGCAGGATTGCAGTGGGTCATCAGGTCTGGTCCTACACATCCTGACCTGTTTGCTGGCTGCTTGTAAAGTGAAAATGGGTTGGTTGTTTTGGTTGGTTTGTTTGTTTTTAGTTAGTGTTTGGGTTTTTCACAGCTGGAACATTGAGGAGCAGCTGTGATCTGAGTGTATTAGCAGATAGTTCAGTTCACAACTCTCTCTGGTTGGTAATATCAGGCAGGGATAGGCAAACCCTTTTTGTGTGGCGTGGATTAGGCACCTTTCAGATCCATATCTTTCCCTTCTTGAATACTGAGATTAAGAGAGGGTATGACAACCATGAGATTATTTAATTAGGGTTGTATCTTGGGTAGAATCTCAGCCTTATACTTGTTTTGTTCATCATAGATAATTTCCTTCTTTCTTACTCTATTTTTGACCAGTCTGTCAAGATCTTTTAGACATTTCAAAGTCCTAATCTGATCCTTGCTTGGTTCAAGAGAAATCTCGTGTTTGTTTCTATGGTGAAATGCTCTATTGAGCGTTTTTTCAGTATAACTATTCAGAGGTTAAGTGCAGAATCTTTAAAGAGAATTGGAGGAAGGTTAATAACTCAGTGAATCCCAACAGAGAATAGCAAGGAGAAGGTGCTCCAGAAGCAGCAAACCTAGATACCAGTGTCCCTCAAAGCTCCACCATGCTGTTTGTCGTGGTTTGAATGCAGCTGAGCGTCAAGCACATGAAATCTGTTATTTTCGTAAGGGGAAAATAAGAAAATATTGAGGAAAACTAGAAAGCTGCGAGGCAAAACAGGTTCAAACTTAAACAGTTGCTGTACAAAGAAAAAGTTTATTACCAACAGAATTAAAAGTAAAAAGAAATAACAAGAAAATTAAAGCAAACCTCCCCTCTCTTCCAGCACCTCCCTCCTTTTACTCAATTCACACAAAGGATAACAGAACATGGGATTTTAGTCAGTGTTGCAGTTCTTGAAAAGTCTCTTTCTTTTGCTTAAGGAAAAAAAGGGTTTCTTCTGCTTCACGTGGTTCCCAAACTGCCACCAACAGCAGACCCGCCCGGAAAGAAACAATCTGCTGTGGTGTAAAACATCTCTTCCATGAAAAATCTCACAGTTCCTTCACACTGCCAGACATGGGCCATTGCATGGGGTTATTAATCTTTTTAAGGATGAGTTATTTTGGCCTGAACACAAAGGCTTTCTTCGCCACAAGTCTCTAAAAGCCTCTCACTGCTTCTCTATAGCCTGGCATAGGCACTCTTTGCAATCTTCACGGGCCACATGTGAATTCTCCATCCCCCCATGTACTTCAAATGGATTAAAGAGACAAACAGTTTGTGATATTACAGTTTCTTACAGTTCAACCCACTCCACTGTTTCATGAAAAGATTCAGAAAATCACCATCTCTGTCCCATACATGGTTTAAGGTTCTCTTTAGGTTGAGGAAGATCAGCCAAGAAAAAGTTCTTTAGCTCTTCTGACAAGACTCTTCTAATGAAATTCCCCAAGAGAGTGCGTGCATGTTATTTTTCTTCAGGAAGGTATTCATATCCATGAAGTTCCTGATGGACATTAGGTTTCGTAGGGCTTCCCTAGGACTTGGCTGGAGTAATTTGATGTTCACCAGGTGCTACTGGAGAACTTGCAGGTTTCTTTGGAGAGGAGTGGAATGTTTTGTGTATTTATTGGTTATATCTTGAATGATGCTCAAAAAGCACCAAAGAAATTCCAGTGCTTTGTGTAATGAGCTGTGATAAACAGAAAGCAAATAATAGTGAAGTATCTCAACATTCTTAAACAAAGGTGCCCTGTGGCAAGGGTCTACATTCCACTGCACATTATTTTCTCAAACTCCCCTAAAGTATAGCTGAGTTTTGCAGATTTATAAGTACATTTTATTTTCTGGCAGAAGACTGCCTGTGGTGTTCAGCACTACCAGACTTCTGGTCACTTTATATTTCTTACGCAGCTTCTCAGGGTTTATGGGACTTGTGTGTAATTAACGATAAAAAGTCTGAAAGAACTGGTAGACTGAAACCTGTCAGTTAAAATGGCTCTTGTAAGTTCTCACAGATTAAAAATTATGTTTTCTGCTGTGAGCTGCAGATTGAAATCAGTCAGAGTTCGCTGCTAACTAGTTTCTAGGTAAAAGTTGTTGATTACAGAACGAGAGAAAGAGATTTTTTTTTTTCTTTTTTTTTTTAAAGTACAGGAAGTTGCTGTGTGGGTGTCAGTGATTGGGTTATAAGTAAAATGCTCTAGTGCTTTGATCGTGGGACCTAGTGCTTATGCCCCACCCTTACCACTTCCTTTCAGTGCAGCCCCATGCATTCCACATTGCGGTTATAGCAGCGCTGTTAACCAGTGAGATTAACCACTACTGACAAGCATCTGACACATTACTCTCTATGCTCTGGACTCCTAGTCAGGCCCTTGAGTTCCTGAAGGAAGCAACTCTATATCCTAGGTAGGACGAGCAGCACTTGACCCCTCCTAGTACAGAAGGTAGTGCCCTGCCTTACTGATGCTGTGCATTAAGGATGTGGGGAGAAGACACAGGCATTGAACTGTGTGATGCTGTTCCTGCCTTTTGTGGGCCCTTTCAGACACAAGAGTTCCTTCCCCATAAAGTTAGCACCACAACAGGAGTGTGTGACCTGGCTTCCAATGGGACAAGGCACACCAAGTTGTAGGATACAATCAGTTCCCAGTGATGCTTTGCATTGTCTTGGGTTTTACCACTGAGTGTTCCTGTAGGCCTCCTTAGGAATGGGAGAGTTAACTCACACAGCCAAATGCCAGAGAGATGGTTTAATGCCTTTAAGGCTGCTGGTGCATTCAGTGACCCGTGCTCCTTATCCACCACTCAGTATTCCTGCATGGTACTAAAATGATGGGATATAGTTGGTGTCACCAGGTACTAATTGGCATCCTCCAAACAAATGTTACTGGCCCTGCTCAACTAATGATGGTCCAGGTGCGCATGGTTGCCAGAGAAGCTCAGAGACTTTTTGCCACCAACAAGTTCTTGGATGAATGTGATTCTGCCTTAATCCTGATTCCAGGAGTGATGGATGAAGTACCCAAATTTCCGGATGCATGGAGAACCCTAGAACTGGCAGTAGGTTCAAAATGGCTTCTCGTGCAAAAGTCACCTTAAAGCGTCCAAACTGGCACCCTCTGTGACCCATGACTTGCATTGGCAGCACTCTTACCTTGCTGCAGAAACATGATTCCAAGTTAAGAGAAGTATTTAGAAAGAAACTTGAGCATAGTGGGCAGGCAGTGTTTACTGAGGAGCAGTGGAGGATGCTTGAATCATTCAGAATCACCCAAGATGCAGGGGTCGAGACTCTCAGGAAGAAGAGCTTTTGTGATGAGTCCTCAAGCTCAAGGACCAAAAAAGTATCCACCTCTTGGGTGCCCAGCAGAGGTGGGACATGAACCTGTTGGAGTGAGTCTGCACAAAGCACAAAGATGATCAGAGAGATGGAGCAGCTCTGCTATGAGGAAAGGCTGAGAGAATTGGGATTGTTCAACCTGAAAAGGAAAATCTTTGGGGTGACCTAACTGTGGCACTCCAGTACCTGAAGGGAGCCCACAGGAAAGATGGAAAGAGACTATTTACAAGAGCCTGGAGTGACAGGACAAGGGGGAATGGCGTCACACTGACAGAGAGTAGAGTTAGATGGGATGTTGGAAAGAAATTCTTCCCTGTGAGGGTGGTCAGGCCCTGGCACAGGCTGCCCAGAGAAGCTGTGGCTGCCCCATCCCTGGCAGTGTCCCAGGCCAGGTTGGACAGGGCTTGGAGCACCCTGGTCTAGTGGAAGGTGTCCCTGCCCGTGGCAGGGGCTGTTACTGGATGAGCTTTAAGGTCCTTCCCACCCAAACCATTCTGGGATTTTGTGATATTAGTGGAAGAACCTTCACCACAGAGCAGTGTGAAACCTTTGACCTCTTCTAAATTTTTATTGCTTGCATATAGTGGTTTTCACCCTTTTAACCTTGAAAGAATGGAAGTCCTAAAAGCACAGGAAGAAAATACGCTTTTCAATTTCAGTGTGCTGCTTTCTTGCAATGATTCTTTAACAAACGCAATTACTTTAACACTCTACCTTTTTTTAGCTTGTGTAAATGTTATAATTTATATTATGTTATTGTATATTAGTGATTAATAGAGGTAGTGAATATTATATTAATAGTGAACTTCTTAAATGCTTAATGCACTTAAAAAATTCCATTTTTCATTGGGGTGCTAATATATAAATAGCAGAAAAATACAATGTAACTTGGAATGTATAGAATCATAGAATCTCAGACTCATTCGTCTTGGAAGGGGCATTTAAAGACCATCCAGTTCTAACCACGCCTGCCTTGGGCAGGAACACCTTCCACTAGACCAGGTTGTTTCAAACCGCATCCAAACTGGCCTTGAACAGTTCCAGGGATGAGCACTCCACAACCACTCTGAGTAAATTTAAAGGAATAACATATTGAATTCATCCTATATAAGAAATAAATTAGTGGAGTTATTTAGCTGCTATTTGAAATACAGGTATTAAAATAATTTACATTGGTAAATTACTATTCCAGACTGCACATGGGGAGTTTGTCAAAAAAACTTCAGCTTTGTTTTGTGATCCATTTATTTTTTGTAGCTCTGGTCTGTGATGGCAACTGAATATTGGCATTTCAGAGGTTAGTGGTTAACACCTCTGTGTTAACTTTTTTGAGTTAAGGGCTTCAGTTCTGTTCTCACGGTGTTTTTATTACTTTTTATGGTTTTGAAATGTTAAAGTATTGGAAAAATATAGGTGACAGTAGCCTGCTGTGGGTTAGGAAGCATGACTCTGGTCCCTCAGAGAGGCCTGGTCCTGTGGAGCTCCAGACCTCAGTGCAAGCACAAAGGTCTGCACAGTGTTTAATATGAGTGACTAGAAATTATTACAAAATAATAGTAATGGTGTTACTGATAATGAATTTAATCAGTCAAGGTATTAGGGTTCAGTATTTCACCAAATCACTAATTGCAAGACTGCTAGGTGTATTTTGTTGTTCTACCAACAAAGACAGAAAAGGCTGATTTAAGCAAAATCTGACTGATCAACTCCCGTTTTTTCATCTTGCCAATTGGTTGATAAATGATATCTGAACCTGTTGGTGGCTTAAAAAAATAAAAAGGGGCAGGGGTTTAAGAGCTTAACAGGTCTTCAGGATCTTAATATTGTGTTTATTGAACCAATTGAAAACTTACAGCTGCGCTGGATGCTGTAATCCATCATCTACAGAAACACTAATTCCCTAATTTGGGGTGGCCATGCTTTGCCTGTTCTTAGAAGTGTGGTTGCAGAAGGTTGTTGTCAGCCCCAGGGAAGCTAGAAGTGCAAGAAAAATTACCAGCCAAGTCCCAGAACATCTTTCTGTTCTGTTCCTGTGGTGCAGGGAGCTTGCAAGGAAAATTGCAGATAGATTGGCCCACTCAAGTGCTCACGGTTATGGAGGGATCCTGAAAGAGCGTCTTCTGCTGGCACTTTGACCTCAATGCTGTAGTGAGTAGATACCCAGATAATCACCCATATGCAGACATATTCCAGGTTTCCCTGGACCAGGATTGTCCAACTGAAAGTTTTAGATTCACTCTTCGGAGGTGTCTTTTGTACCCCTGGGACCATTTCAGAAGCCTCTTGCTCCTTCTGTGTGTAACAGCTGCTGGCCCAGCTCAGGGCAGTGCAGGCAATGTTTGTGCAGCTTCTGCTGCTCCCTTCCTTTGTGTTTGATGCTTCCTCCTCCTTCATGTCAACGATAAATATAGTTCTTTTTTGTATGTGTCACTTCTCTAAATTTAAGGCATTTTATGGTTTGACTGTTTTTGCAATTTTAGACTTATTTTTCATCTTTAAGGCAGCCCCAGAGCACCGTCAGTGCACATTGACCTCATGCTGACACTTTCCAGTGAGGTAAAGAAGGCTTAGATCTTTCTTTGCTGCTTTTTGAGTCGGACATATAAATGGGTTTTAGTAGTTCGTTTGCCTAAGATGTGTCTTCAGTGTCTCACTAGACCAAAATTAAGATTTTACAATTTGTTCGGTATCTTGCTTAAAAATGCAGCCAAAGTCTGAATGCTTAGTCTTGTACATTTACTGAATTCAGTTCTTGAAAGAAAGTGATGCCTTGTGAATACTTAGTGTTTAAACACATTACGTTTTTGTGGACCTTTGTTTTTTGATTTGCACCATGTACAGTGTCCCCATGTAGAAATTTGCTCTATGTATTTAGTTAGATAAATTTTAAAAGAAAGAAGCCATGTTAGGTATAATGGATGTCATCAGGAGTTAGCAACAAAAGAAAGGATTGTGTTAATCAGCAAAAAATAATGTAAAATAATTCCCTTGATTTAATTTAGATTTAACTCTAAATTATGTAGATTCATTGAAGTTGTGGGGATCAATCATTTGGTCTAGAGCAGGGTGTACAGAGTTCTGTTCTTTACTCATTGTGAGATCACAGGAGTGTTGGGATGTTTACTTCTGCGTGATACCACACACCTGTTTCCTTAGAACTTTTTAAGCACCCAGAGTTATTAACAAGTACCATGGTGCCTGTTTACCTTTATTTTTTTCCCCTCATCTGCAGCCAAGAGTGAGAAAATCAGCCTCAAAGTTGTGACTGACAGGAAAAGTGTTTTTATTTTTCATGCCTTCTAGAAGACCTGACAGTTGCAGTAGAACACAGGCATCCCTTGTTGTGTAGGATAAGTGACTCATGGGTGGAGCACCTGCTTGGCCACAAGCTAAAAATTCCATTCACGCTTTGATTCTCTTGTTTATGCTGACCTCTCACAGTAAAGATATCTCAGTACTGATGGTTGAAAGAGGTTGTTCAGAAGCCGTTTCAGAGCAGATTGTTGGGCTGAACATGTAACGATTTCTCACCTTTCAAGGAGTTTGTAGATTGTCAGAATATTTCTCTTAAGCAAAAGTTTTCAGTGAACTCAAGGTGCAAACTTTGCAAATATTAAGCAAAAACAGTTCTGAGGGGATTTTGCATGGGAAAACTTCTCCCTTCTGTTACTAAAAACATGTTGTGATTTTTTGCAAAGAACATTATCATCAAATAGTTGAGTTCGAAATACAGCGCAGAAATAGCCCCTGTTGAAGACAAAGACCTCTGGGTATTCTATAGAAAATTTGGTTTAATGTAACTAACCTTCAGGCACAGTTTGAAAACTAGTAATCATTTTTCTGTGAGTTTGTAAAGTTCAGTTTATGAAGGTTTTACGCTGCATCGCTGGAGGAGCTGAATAATCCTAACGGGATGGTGGAAAACATGCTGAGTAAGTTGGGAATTAGGTGTGAATTTGGTAAACTGCCAAGAGAAAGATGTGCTGGGAGGCACCTGACACTACTTCTGCCACGTGAAAGACAGGAGAGGTGGAAACCCTGGGATTGTATGTTCAGGTATAATCACAGGTATGGACTTAACTCACCCTATCACTCCTTACCCTCTGCAGCACAACTCTGACTTCTTAAAGGATATTTTTCAGTTTAGAAAGTTTCCTGGAAAGGAGCCCTTGTTTAGTGAAAGTTTAAAGTTGTGTCATTTCCACTCTGTCCTGTTTGCCCATGAGCCTGATCCATCCAGGCTTCAAAGGCAGGAAAAATGCTGCTTCTCATCATTCAGGAAGATCCTCCTCTGTGCAGAAAGTTGGGCCCAGCATTGAAGCATAGAATATTGAGACAACTCTAAATGGTTCACTTCGTTGTCAATATCTTGTAATTCAGTAAGACAAATTTTGTGCTTGCATTCTACCAGTGAGGTTGTATTAGCTTTGAAATATAGATCTCAGCCCTCCAAACTCAAGTTTGCTGTGGGGTATGAAATTAGATAAGCCCTTTGTATGGGTGGAGCTCGCTCTAAGTAACAGCACTTGCTGTGGTAAACCATTTTGTTCATCATCTCTTTTTGCTGAAGTGAGTCCTCGGTGTGGTTTGGGTGCACCACTTGGGTAACTGCTGAAACTGCTGTGGTTTCAGAATAGGACCTGTTTTGCTTTTTTCTGAACTTTTTTCCCCTGCAACTATTAGCAGAAAAATCGAATAAGGGTTAAAACTGTTTGCCTGCCATACCTCAGAATGATGAGCGGAGTCATGTAAAAATACAACATTTTCCAGCAAATGGAAGATTAACGCAATCTCAGTTATGACTACATTTTGCAGTATTACAATTTTGCCAATGTCCTTCAGTACAGCTGGTAACCTTTTAATGTGGTTTGGGTACTTTTGCTTTACATTGTAGAAATCCTGTACCCACGTTTTTGACCCACTAAACACGGGACTACAAAAAGCCCTGTGTACTTAAGTGGGAGACTTGCTGTAAGTCAGCAAAGACATCAGAAAGATAATTCTGGTGTTTTTATTACTAATTTATGGCTAGTAAATGTGTAAATTCGAACATCGGACTGAACCAAACAAACTCTGCCAAGACCATGTTTGGTCTTCTCAAGACCACGTTTGCAGAGTGTGGCAGAATAAAGCAAACCATAAGCTATGTACAAAGGGCACTAAAAGACTGATTTGGACTTGGATGGTCCTCGTGGATCTCTTCCAGCTCGGGAGGTTCTGTGATTCTAGGGGCTCATTGAGGACTCTTTTGAGTGCTGAGGTTGGTGTATTTAGAGTAGGTGCTGCCCTTAAAATGGCTCTGCAAAAGATAAACTTGATTGCATAAGGGTTTCCTTCTCACTTTTTAAAAATTTTTTCAAAATAGAAAAATTATCACCCTATTCTATTCTTTAACATCAAAAAATCTGAAGAAAATGGCACTCAGGGTGTAAAATGAAAGCTTTCAGTATCATTAGCAATAACTCTCATTACAGGGTGGCATTTCCTCTACAGCAAAGTGATTCGTTGTGATCTTTTGTGAAGATGAAGCACAAGAAACCCCGATGCTCTGTGCAGGTTCAAAACCACCAGGGGCTTTGTGCAAAACCTTAAGCAGGCCACCCAGAAAAACCAGGCTTGCTGAACAAATATGTTGCAAACCTGGCATTTGTGTTAACAGTCACCAATTCCACAAAGTAGTTTCGCTAGCAGAAGATTTAACCTAAGAAAACAGCAGCTTTAAAATGGGTCAGTTTTGCCTCCATCAATCCAAATTGGTTTTGGGTGATACAGGGTGAGGTATGAGGGGGAATTTCCTTGCTGGTAACTGGCAATAGAGGAAGGAGAAATAATGGAGAGGGCTCTTGTTTTGCCTTGACCAGAAACTGGAAATGCAGATACTTTAATTCTCAGTTTGGATGGAGCTTGGAGCAACCTGGTCTAGTGGAAGATGTCGCTGCCCAAGGCAGGGGGTTAGAACTGGATGAGCCTTAAGGTACCTTCCAACCCAAACCATTTTGGGATTCTATGACTCTAATTTAAAACAAGTTAAAATAAGTTGCTCTTTCATGTGGAGAATTACATACAAAATGCTGAGTTGCTCATCCCTTGCCAGGTTTGTATGTCCCCTGGCATGGGATGGCTGTGGCAGTGTTGAGATCTGAAGGCCACGGGGATGGGCAGGATGGGAGTGCAACACTCCGTTCCAGAGAGCAGAACGTGGCCTCTGGGAAGGCAAGTGGGGGTGAGGGAGGGTCCATGCTTGGGAGGAGAAGAATTTCCTGTATGTTGTGTCACTTCCTTCCATGAAGGACAAAGCACTGGCCTGATCTGCTTCTTTAGGAGTCACACAGGTGGTTTCCACCATGGGGATCTGTGTACCTGTGTCACATACGTTATCCAGGATGCAGCATGTACTGAACCATGGAAAAGAGTACTGGCATGAGCTTTAAGAGATCTCCTTCATCTTCCAGCTTCAAGGCAGCTGAACCTGTGTTGTTTCTAGGAACTTTCTCAAACCTCATGGATGTGTTGATGAAGTGGCTCTCCAGAGCAATGGTTGTGGCCCCAAGGCTACCAGAGCTCAAGGAGCATGTGGACAACGCTCTCAGGCGCAGGGCGGGACTGTTGTGGTGCCTGTGCAGGGCCAGGGGTTGGACTGGATGATCCGCGTGGGTCACTTCCAACTCAGGATGTTCTATGATTCTATGAATGTGATAAGTTCCCTGGGCAGTCTGGAGTATCCTTAAGTTTTAAAAATGCTGTGGATTGTCTGATGTGAATCTCTTTTGGTCAGGTCTAAATCCATTCACCTTTTTCCTGATGGAAGACTTGCAGGACTATGATCAGGTTCCCCTCAAAACTCAGGTTCCCCTCAGGACTAAACAAATCCAGTTCTGTCTCTTACTGCATGTGCCTTGTTTTCCATGTCTCTGCTTGCTTGTGCAGCTGGGGGCTTCCTTGCTTCCCACTTTCTCTGCAGCTCGATGCCTGCCAGTGGTGCCTGTATTGCATCAGAGTCTGATGTTGACACTGCACTAATGAGAGTCTGCGGGATTTCCTCAGCTCCCTGTAAACCTGATGCCCTCAGTTCCCTGTGTACCCAACTCCTTCAGCTCCCTGTCCATGTGTGCCTCTGACTTTGGGGAATAGAGGCCAGCTGAGTACAAGGAAGGATGGCCTTTTGGCTGGCCCTGGGGTAGGAGAGGCTGACCTGGGATTTACTGGAAGTTGCTGCATAGGTCATTTACTTAGTGCAAGTTTGCTAATCTTTATTTCCCTTTGATGAAAGTATTTCCACAGATCTGAGCATATTTTATGACATTCATGAGCATGTATCAAAGTACTTTCTGAAAAGCTCCCAGGCTATGACTTAGATGTGCCAAGTACACTCTGAAATTTGGGGGTTGATCCCATTTCTCTGTGCTTTCCTAGTATGTGTATCATAATGGGAATAAATTATAAGATTCCTATTAAATTAAAGAATTGGACGTTTCGAAACAGATAGCTCTATTACTGCAAATAATGCATGGAATTCAGGTTATTATGCAGGAAGTTGTAAGTATTTGTTATTTTAAGAAGGTTTCTAGATTTTCCTTTATCAAGTACGCATTGCAATCAACAATGTTCATCCAAGGAGTATTTTCCCTGGAAGCTGGATGAGTACTTGTCAGGAGCAATCTTTTTTTTGGGGGGGAGGGGAGAAATACATTTATCTGTTTAATTATTCGACCTCACAAAATAGTCTTTTGGCAAGGGGAATTAAAAACTAACCATTGAGGCTTTAATTGCAATGTATGAAGTATACACATATTATTTATGAGCATACACAATAATTCCTGTGATTTCATTTGTTGTTGGGGTGGAATATAAGAGCAGTCACCTACAAAAGGTGGGTTGTGGAGCAAACACCCCAGAGCAAAGTGATTTCTAATCAGCCTCTTTTTCTTTGCATATGTGGTGGTAAAAGGATAAACGGTTCCAGGAAAAAACATAGAATGCAGGCATTCTGTAAAGTGATGGCTAAGTTACTCTTTAATCCTATTTAACATGACTTATCTTTAGTGATACATGTTTTTACGTATTTTGTCTTCTGTATAATACCAAACTTGAAATATCTCTAATCCTGGAAAATCAAAGTCATACTTGTCAAATTTTTCTGACCAAATGTCTTTAAAATGGGTTTCATCATTTAAAATCTTGATGGTATTAATATTTTGGTATGTATGAGATAAATAAATCCATTTAAATAAAACAACTGTTTTAGATTATTTGCATTGGGAAATGAATACCATTATATTTGGTTAAATTTTCACCCACCCCAGGAAGGATGGATGATGCTAAAGTGTATCAGCACAGTTTCCGATTTCAGGGCTTTGCATTGTCCATGGTAAGTAACTTCTCTTTTTCTCCTTTTGTTTTTTTTTCCTAAACTTTCCAGGTAAAAGTACTCCTGTAAGCCACCTTGGGTCTGCAGATTTTTCCAAGCCCCATGATCCATTCCAGCCATTTGGGGCTGGCAGCAGTGACCTGTTTCAAAGTAAAAAGGGGTTTGGGGACCCATTTAGTGGAAAAGATCCATTTGCTCCCTCCTCTTCAAGTAAAACTTCTAAAGACTCTTCCTTGGGGTTTGCAGACTTCAGCTCTGTAAGTTAAGTTCCTTGTCTCTGAGCAAACCACTTTCTGCTCTGCTTGCAGCAATCTCTGTTGGGTTTTTGTCTTACCTGCAAACCTACTGTTCCCTGGCTTCTGTCTCTCAGTACCTTCATGCTGTCCTCATTGTTTTTGTATTAATATTTCTGTAATAAAAAGGCGTTATTTCAATAAAAAAGAAGTTTCCTACTAAATTTTCAAGGGTTTACTTGCATTTAAGTTATTTTAGTACAGTGTGCCTTTACTCTCAAATTCTTTGTAGCAGAATCTGTGTATTGTTTTTGTTGCATGGAGGCTATTTTGTAAACGGATTTTTGGGAGCCAATGATGTAAAGACTCAAAAACAATTGATGAAAACGTTTCTATAGCAATTTCACCATATCCTGAGAAGCAAATCCTTAAAGGGAAAGTTTCTAAAAAGTACTTGTAACTGTTTGTGGAGAAAGTTCTGACAAATTTGTTGCGATGTTTGCTGTATATGATGGAATGTGGTCATAGAGAGACACAGATGAGAGAGAGATTGAAAATTTAGCTGTTGAATTTTGTTCCTGTTCCTGATGTTGTAGAAAAGACAAAGAAAACAAAATGGTTTTGTAGAACCAAGATAGAAAGGTCCACACTGCACTCCAAAAGACAGTCCCAGAAAGTTTGAAAACAAAGCCAGGTCCCCATTCATTGAAAATGTCGGGGTTTCCAAAGCCTTTGGTTTTAGTGCTGAAATTGGGAACCGTGGTAAATGCAGTGGTGGTGTGGTTCTTATTGCTTCCATAAGTGGATAGAATCTGTTCCATCCCCAGCCTCAGGCTTCTTCCTCCTTTCACATGTTTTTGTTCTCTCATGTTGCCACGCAGTGAAGTTGCGAACTTAATCTGTTCCTTAACTCTGCTGGACACAGGTCAGCGTTCAACAAGGGGAGATATTTAAGCTGAATCTTTCAGGTTGTTTCTTTTAAATGTTTTCAGGGTTTTTTTCCTGGTTATTATTTAATATTAAATGTGTATCACTTTCCTATTTGATATTGTTAGCTGAGGTCATCTGTGCAGACTTTAGTTGGCCTCAGGGCTTTAATTTATCACTTTCGAAACGTCCAAGTTCAAGATTTGATGTATGTTTGACCACAGCTAGTTGGATTTGCACAGTTAAATTCTGATTGTATACAAACTGGTGACATTCTTAATAAAAATAAGACACGAAACCTGCTTTATCTGAAGTTTCTTCAACAACATCTAATTTCTTCCTGCAGTGAAAGACAAATGATGGAATGGAGTGACCGTTACCCAGTTACTGTCATCTTACTTTCCAGACTGTATTTCTTAAGTTAAAATGTGGTTTACTCTGAGTGATTGTATCAAATGATTAACCAAAATCTATGATCCCAATCCTGGTGGGTGCTCCAGGGTCACATTTGCTGTGCCATCAGGTTTTCACCTCAGATTAACTTTAGAAGATAAGGAAAAGTAGGAAAAATGAGATAATGAGCAGTAGTCACTTAACGATTCCTGTTAAATGGCATTTCATCAAATGAAATAAATTTTAAAATCAGTTTTCTGAATTAATTTCTCCTCCTGTAAGAAAAAAAGAAGTGTTGACTGAATTTGGCTGAAAAGACTGAGATTTGATCCCTTTTCTCCTCAATTTATGGGGGTTTTTCCTTTCCTATAATGCAATTTTGCTGCTACACTTGACAATTCTTAATCCTTCTGTGTGATGTTTTAAATGTACCAGTTACCTTGAAGTCATTGAGAATACTGTGCTTCTCTTTGCCTCTTGGCTGGGAAACTTTGTTCATAATGGAAATGAAAATCAGTTTTACTTACAGAAGGTTTTTGACATCTACTTCGAATCCATGGAATCTGAGAACAGAGTCATGTAGGACTGAATAATCAGATAACCTGATTTAACTGAAATCCTTGACTGTTGCAAGAAAGAACATGAGAACCTTCATTATATTTTAGTAGGAAAATCTGGTGCTTTTTTGACGCACTGTTCCATTCATGCACCCAGAGTTTACGTATGTTTTCATTGCATTCTTAACTTTGTTGCTGTCATTAAATACGATTCATTGGAACAAAACAAAGTCTTTTGGTAGCTCAGATTTCAGGTATCTCTGGGTTCCAGCTGCAGTTTACGGAACAACAAGAAAAATCACTTTTTTGCCAACAGAAAGTGTTTAAGTTTCCAAGAAACAGAACACTTAGAACTAAGCTTTTTGTCTCCATACAAGCTGGTAATTCAGTACACACAAGTCAGTGGAGCTTTTTGTGATTTGATTCATCTTGCTGCAGTCCGCTGGTTTCCTCATCTATGCCTTGGGTCTGTACTTCTGAAAAAGAAAAGAAAAAGAGGGGTTTAATGCAGTTACACATGTGACACATTTATAGACTTGGTGAAACCTGGACATATGCAAAAAAAAAGTTATTGTATTAAATTACCTGTAAATTACCTTTTTATAGACAATCCGTGCAAGAATCTGTGGCATTAATTAACTGTTCTATATTTATTTCACTACTCAATGGTGAGAGTTATCGCCTGAAAATTGTACTTTGTGCCAATGACTTGTAATAAGGCACATCCAGCTTTGTTTCCAATGAATCACTGGCCTATTTTTCCTTTTTTTTTTCTCACTCAGCACTTTTAACCACAAAAATATAACTTGTGTCCCATAAACAAGTTATAATTGGGGTTCTCATAAACTTTGGAAGCCTTATCCTAGAATGGAAGCTATAGAAGTAAAACTGGTTTATCAACATGAAAAAAACATCCCAGATGGTTTGACCAAAGCTTCTTGTATTTCTGAAGATAGTAACTGTTAATTCTCCATCCCAGCTGTAGGATCTACCTGAATTCCTGGACTAAGTGGAGAATTCCTGCTTCTGTTTGAATCTGTCTTTACCTTGAAAAAAATAATCTATTTAAAATTTAGTGAGCTTTTCAATCTTGCCTATCAGCTGATATTATTTAAATGAGGAATTGTAATAGGGTCTCTCCATTTTAAAAGGAAAATACCAAAAGGTGTTACACTTCTGTTGTATTCTAGTAATATCCAAATGCAAAGATTCTCGTCTAAATTTTTATAGCAAGGAAAGCAGAGAAAAGTAATTTTTTTTTTTGCGTCAAATAATCTCAAAAGTCATGTGGAGAGAAATAAAATGAGGAATGATGGGCATCCAGGGACATAATTAAATTATGAGTAAATGAAAGTTGGGCTTGAGTTGAAAGAAATTCAAATAGGCATATTTATTTAAAAATACATAAAAAAATAAAAATTACAGATACAGTGCAGGGTGGAGGAGGAGGCTGGGGTGGGGCCATTACATAGTGTATATGCAGCTAGGCAGGGTTTAGCACTGAAACTTGCATTTTAACACAGTTCAATATTTCAGGTTGGTCTGGGCAGGTGTAGCTGCATCAGTTTGTGCCATGGCACAGCAGGCTGTGCTCAGAGTCACTGTGTCCTGGGCCACAGGGAATTTGTGCAGTATACATCCAGCTGAAATTTTTCTCCTCAAAAAAACCCTCAAATAATATGTTTTCCTGCATACAAAAAAAACCCCCAAAACAAACAAACAAACAAACAAAAAAGGAAACAAAACCCCCCCAAAACAAATGAACAAACAAAACCCCAACAACAACAACAACAAAAAACCCCAAACCAGCAGAAGCAGATTTTAGAAGTGGGCTTTAATGCAAACATTTGCGTGCAGCTTTTCCCATCCTCCTCCTCCTCAGCAAATGCTGAAATTAACTGGGAACAGATAATATTTGAATTTAAAATTGCTATGATTTCAATAAAATAATTTAAGATTCTGTGCAAAAAGTTCAAACAAGCAAACTTCTGCATCTTTCAGTGGTAAACACTAGAATATAATTTCAGACGAGTTTTGCTGCACTGTACTTTTGTTTTGGGAAACCCAAACAGGTTTAGGAGCTGAATGTTATAGAGTGTGGTACTTTCTTAGTGTTCTCTGCTGAAGTAAGCTGGATTCGCTGACATTATTTCTTACTGGAGAAACTCTGTGTGTATTTTATGAACAGCAGCAGAAGCACTTTCGGTAACTTTTGATTTGGTGATGAAACTTCCCACATGTCAGCAGTGTCCAAAATCACTTAACAAACCCCTCACCCTTAGCAGGTACTACCACAATAAAACTTTCTGCTGTGCAGTTGCACAAGTATAAATAACTATTGGCTTTACCAACTATTTACTAGCTTTTACCAGCTATTTCTTCTTAAAAATGTCTGTAGTTGCTGTGCTTCCAAACCATTAACTTCCTTTTTTTTGTGTTTGTGGAGTTCTTGTTTGGCCGTTTTCATACCCAACTGAGCCACAGATGCAGGGACTTGCATCCCATGTGGGTTAATTTCCAGGTGGGAGGAGGAAGAAACTAAGGAAATAAACTAAGGAAGTAAAGGAAGGAGGAATTAAGGAAATAAATCAAGGGAGGAAGTGAAGGAGGAAGAAATTAAGGAAATAAAGGATGAAGTGAGGAAACCAGTGAGTGAATTTCTATCTCAATCTAGAACTGCCCTAAGACAGCCTGATGTACTTGACCTGTATATTTAATAAGTCTGATTCTTTGTATTTTTTGCATAATTTTTTTGAGCTGGTTGGTAACTTTAGTAATTCATTTTCCGTTTTCGTTTTTTAGTTTGGAAATGAGGAGCAGCAGCTGGCCTGGGCAAAGCGGGAGAGTGAAAAAGCAGAGCAGGAAAGACTGGCTCGGTTGCGGAGACAAGAACAAGAAGACCTCGAGTTGGCCATTGCACTCAGTAAGGCTGACATGCCAGACTCTTAAAGGGGGTCTCGGGCTCCACCCTGTCTAAGAGAAACCTTGGAACAAGGCTTTTATAAAAATACTAAATCCTTGGTTTATATTGTGAAAATAATTTTAGTCACCTTCAGATGGAAACAGGACTGGCTGGTTGTGTCCAACCAGGCCCTGTGTGGCTTCTCAAGTGCATAATCTCCAGGAAACACTGTATAAGCTGTATTATATGTTCTAGATAAAATTTATTGCTTATAAGGAATTTAATGTATAATCCTAAGGTACTGAAAGTTTCTTTATCTGAAACACAAATGTTGCATAGAGTAAACTGCAGCTTGTGAATCTGGTTTTTTATAACCTGAATTCCACTGGGCCTTTGAGGCTGCAGTATGAATTACAAAGAAAATGTCATAAAAAGAGAATATTTATAGAATTAGCTTTCACTTGTTACATTTATTTAATAATTCATGGTAGGCTAATCAGTACATCTTCTGTATCATCTATGTCAAAGCATAAACTCATTATTAGATGGTCCCTTTTTATCCAGAAGTCGTGGCATTTACAAAAGAATCTGACAATTTATGTATGGTGGATACAAACTCTGAACTCCATAAAACAGTACAAATTTGAAGACTCCAGAAATTAGTAGTACTTCTAATTAAAACATTTGTTTGCATTGAGTTTTAGTAATTGTATGCGACTAAAAGAGGGAGTGAATTCAGTTGTAGTAAATGGGATAAATAACTTAGCAGTTACATTATGAAGTAAAATTTTGCTTTATTGTAAGCGAACAGATTGCAGGATGGTGATACACATTTGGGTGCTGCTTTAATGTGACATCAAGAAATCAAGTGGTGGAAAAGTTGCCAAGGTTGAGGAGTGCTCACCCTTACAACTCATTGTACCCTCATTTACTCCAACTCTGAGCACACAGACTAGGTTGTGTTACCCAAGTGACTGGTACAGTCCCTACCTCTGCTTCTTTAATTCCACCTCTTTGGGGTTACAGATCAAGCAGATTTAGCTGAAATCAAGCCAAGTTGAATCAGATTTTAGTTGCCAAATACACATTCACACATCAGTTCTGGCAGCACTGTCTGGGTTGGCTCTAAAATACCGTTTGCAGTACTCAGACCAGGTAGGAACAGGTTTTATGTGCACTGAATGCTTCCACCTGGAAAAGACAACACAGAATGTGTTTGACATTAGAAAAATGAGTCTGTGAATTTAATTTGCTTACTAGAAATGCCTTTTCTGATTACAGGAATTCTAAAACTTCAGTTGTGTTTGCCTTGGAATTTTCTGTCTCATGGAGTAGGGATCTAGCACAACATTTTTAAATGTCCTCAGTCTTCTTTCCTGCCCTTTGTTCTCTGGGTATGCAAAGCTTTCCATTCTGGGTTTTTACTGATGCAGCACTTATCTTACAACATCTTCTCTATTTTTTTTTTAATGTGATATTCCTTCATCATCTTTAATGTGTTTCTATTTTTTACGTCCTTGCTTCCTTACTTTTATTTTCATACTGCAACGATAGTGCCTGCTCAGTGAATGAAAACAATCTTTCCCTGTTCCGTTGGGATTGCCTTACCCTGAATGCTTTCCTTACACAGAGGAGTCAGATTGGATCATTTTAAGCATCTTGGTAGTTCTCAGCTCTGGAATTCAGCCAAGATGTGGCATTTGTACTCTCAGGCTTTTGTGGGGAGGTAGGTGGGTGGGTGGGTGTGCAGACAGACACATCCATCCATGTTTAGGATGTTATTTTTAGGAGTCACAACTCCCCTTTTGCTGTGTGTCTGCTGTGCTAATGGTACCATGTGAAATGATGTGAACCTTTTATTCTCAGAAGGGAAGAAGATTTATTTCTTATACCAAAACCAACCGTATAATGATCTTTAATACTGTCCTTTAATGAGCCCTTTGGGATGCAATAGAAGCTATTTCTAATTGTGCAGAACCTGAATTGAAATCCCTTCCTGTTGCAATGATTTTTCTCTAATAGATGTTTGATTACATGATCAAGCATACTAAAACATCAAAAAATTCTCTCTTCTGTTGGTGTATAGGACTTGAAGTCTCTGAGAGCTAACTTAGGTCTGTCTTTAGGTAACATGATAAAACTTTTGCTGTGAAAGAGCAATTTTCAAAAGCAAGTGGCTGCAGGATTCTCAGTGAAGTTAAACACACTGTATCCATGTGTAAGATCCTCCTGCTCACTTGGACACAAGTCCTTGTGGTCTGTCTTCTGCTACAGTAAAATTTAGAAAGGAATACCAGTTCTGGACTGGATAATGTCACTCCAGAGGGACAGGTGGATGACTAAGTAGCTTGATGCAGTTTTGAAGTTCTGTACAAGACTTTCTGCTGCTTTGTCAGGGCCCTAAAATACTGAATTTATAATGCTTCTAAGCCAATGAGATGGTGTTTTCAAGATGTCCAGCAGGGAGGCAGAAATGTGAATTAATATTCACATTCATTCTATACAGAGATAGGGCTTGTTTTTGTATTTCCTTATTGACTCTCCCTCATATTTGCTTGGACAGTAACTGCAGATCAACAAATGAACAAGGACGGAACACAACATGTTGTCTATGCACAGTATTAGATTTAGGAACCTTAAGTTTTCTGAAACACTCTTGATTCAAAATGTTGTCACTGCAGTAGAAGAAAACCTAGCTGTGATTTCTCACTTTGTATTTAATCTAGTTTTCCATATAAAAAGGAAGATTCCC
>NW_008239756.1:1322250-1333658 GCF_000691975.1 Corvus brachyrhynchos | reverse complement strand
CCTATGCTGTAACTCAGTATTTGTACAATACCTGCACTTGCTCTTTGAGGCAAAACTTTATCGCAAGACATCGATCTTCTTCCTCCAGAACAGTGAAATTTAAAGCACAAGCAGACCTTTTGCTATTTGGGCAGAGAAAATACATACAGTGTAAGATATGGCAAATGTGAATACCCCCAGTGCATATACAGTGTACAGTGAGATCCATATTATTTGTGTCTATGTGTGTGTATATATATATATACATATATATATATAGTATTGTATAATGTAATCATAGTGTGTGTATATACTCTACATGTCCACATGCCACGTCCAGTATATAGCTCCTTGTGCTGTACATAAAATGTGTATATACAATGAATATGTAGAATATGCAGATATATTCTATATATTAAAGCTTGTGTGTATGTATGAATTCTGTAACCAGAGATGGATACAGAATTGGAATCTTTACAGAAATTTAGATTAGCTCATGGCTCTGAGAATTTCAAAGTCCTGGTTAAAGAAAAGAGGAGAAATGACTTCTAATCAATTTGTATCAAGATTTCTTTCATTGACATGAAAAACTGTGTTCATTAGCTGTGCCAGGTGTAAGAGAACCCTGGCAGAAAGTAGTAATCATCTGCGCTGGATGTAATTTCACATTCTTCGGAGTTTTTAAAGTATCTGTTTGGAATGTAGGCTCAACTGCTGATCTTGCATGTCATCTTTCTTCTCTGGGCTGAGGCAATGAGTTTTTCTCCTATGTTTGCTTGTAGTTTCACTTCCCTCTTTCCTTTTTTTGCCTTTATAAAAAATGATTTGTAAGGAGCTCTTCTCATACACACACTCCAAACAGTCACAGGCAAAGGTGGAAAGCGTGTTTTTCTTGCTTCATTCCAGTTAGATTGGTTGTGCATAATTGTCATTTGGATTTCAGTTCTGGTTTTCCTCCATTTCCACCTGAGCTTTTACTTCAGGAGGAATGACTCTCCATTGCATATTTGGCTTAGACAGAAGAGTGGGGGTGATTCTGCTTTCTACTTAGATAAATTATTAGACTCTGTGGTACCTTGAGCAATCACTAAGAGTTTAGGAGGGTTTTATGGTGGCATATGGTTTTATGTATGTTTTATACAGAATATACACTACTGGAATGACTCATGGAAAGCCCTGGATTGCACAGAGCACTGAGGCACAACAGTTAAACAGGACAGACAGACAATTACTCATGTTGAACCTGCACGTGCAGACAGTGCACGTAGGACACAGGTACTGAATTACTGCATTACCCTTCACAGAACTGTGTTCACATTTGCCTTGAGTGGTTTCCCTCAGTTACCTTCAAACTGTGTCGCTGTAAAACCTCCCAGTCACCTTGCAATAAAACCAGATGCTCATAAAAATCATACTTCCACAATAATGCTGTATGAAATATTTTTATATAGGCCAATTTTTCCTTATGGAACCTCTGCCCTGTGAGGGTCATCAGTCCTTCCTATATCTTATTCCATGTACTGTGCTCTCGAAGTGTAAGAAATTCCAAGCTGTGTCTGTGTAAGCCGTTTTTTTTTTTTTTAATTCCCATCTGTGAAATCCGTTAGCAGTATTGTAGAGATTATTTTGTCATCTTATGCTCAAAGATAATGCACTTTTCTTGGATTCTTCTTATAATCCTTCTGGGGTTACTATTTCTTCTTCAGTGTTTCTCCATTGAGAAGAACATTTGTTCTGTAGAGCCGTGGCCCAAGGAGTTTTGGTCCAAGTAGAATTGTTGCTTTCCCTTGTGTAAGAGTTTGATTTCTCCTTTCTTCTGCATTTTATTCCTCCCTCTCAGGAGTTTCATTTCTGTTTAATCCTCATTTAGAGCTGGAACTCTTTTGAAGGGAATTGATCTCTGCTATTAATGATCTAATTCAATTATCTTCCTTACTAGTGGAACAGCCAAGTTTTTTGTTATATATTTGGTTATATATTTCATCTATGTAGACTTCACAACAACCATCTTTTCCTAGAAAGGAATTTTGCTTGCAGTATGATGGAATCATAGAAGATTTTATTTTTAGAGTAAATATGTTAACTATAATTCATTGACACACCTGTTTGATCAGTTGATATACTGCTCTTTTTACTTGAAAGTTTTATAAATAAAGGCTAATTTGTTATAAAATGGAATTTTCATTTTTCCAACTTCTGCCTCTCCCTTTAAGTTTCAAAGGAAAACTCCTAGTGACTGTGGTTCCTTCTGCTGGTGCAAGTATGGAGTGCTCTTCTGGTGTCCCTTTTAATATACCATTATTCAGTCTGATTTGAAAAAGGTGGAAACACAAAGCAGAAACTGCAATGGTGACCTAAATCTGACTAATATCTCCAAATATGTACATTATTGTGGTTATATTTATCTTTCAAATGTTATAACAAATTGTGAGGTATTTTAATTTTAACCCATCTCATGTGTTTATTGTTTAATATAAGAGAAATGTTACTGTTTAATATAATAAATGAAAAGTTACTTTTTGGAGCTCTGAGATTTCAGCACTCTTTCTTTACTTTTTTTTTTGTCCACAATTTCCCAAATTTTTATGTTAAATTTGTGAATCTTGCTTTGACCAACCACTCTATTCTCTGCACTGAAATCTTTTCCTTGTTGGCTGGTTTCCTTGTTGCCCTCTGCACTGTTTTTCCTCCTGTCCTTCCCTTTCTTCCTTGTCCCAGCCACACTTGGGCTGAGCAGACCAGTCCCAAATCCAACACCACACCCTTTCCAAGCAATTTGTGTGCAGCAATGCTGGATGTCCTGGCAATTTACACCAGGAGTGGTTGGGGAGATCACCAGAGACAACCTTTGGCTGGCTGGAAAAACACACCTTACTAGTGGGCTGTTCCATTTACTCACTTTGACTCATTCTTCTCCCAGCTGTTCACTGGCTGTTCCTGCTCACCTGGACAAAGTGAGCAGCTGGTTGCCAAGGCAGGTTTCTCTCCAATATTTTTAGTACGTTGACATTTTGGAGCAGGATTTGACTGCAGCATGTCACAGATGGGCACAACTCCCTGCCCAATTCCTCTCATCGTGTCGTGCTTCTCATCTCTTACAGAAGCACGGCTCAGTGCTCCGTGTGTTGCTCCCACTCACATTTTTGGGGTCTGACACACACAGCATTCTCATCCCCACGCTTTCCCAAATGCTTTCCTAATCCACGTTGTCCGGGCTTAATCTCAAAGGACTCCCCTGTACCCAGCATGAGCTGAGAGCCCCTTCACTGGGAAGGGAAGAAAAGCAACACCATCCTGTTCAGGATGTGGAAATTTGACCCTAAAGGCTGCCCAAGTCTGAGCCCAACTCTTAACCTCTAACACAACCGTAGCACTTATTGACTGTACTTAAATACGTCCCAAGCCCAGCTCTCCTCTTGGAATTCTGAGCTCCCGGAGTTGTCAGTGCCGCCCCTGTGCTGGAAGTGCCATCAGGTTTATCTCTGCAATTGCTGATCTCCCATCTGCTGGACGTGACTATCAGTGTAGTCACTCTTGAGTACCTTTTCCCTCCTGTCTGGTTGGCATTTTTTTTAATGTAACGACCACAATTAAAGCTTTTTATTGGTGCTGATGCAGCGTATCATAAAATTGCTGTAGCCTTCCTTATTGATGAAATATCACAGGACTCTGCCAGAGGCAAACATAATATATTTCTGCTTTAAAGGTCCTTGATCACAGTTTTCAGAATGACAAAGCCCTGTGCTCTCTGCCTATCCCTTGCGTCCACAGAGAGGACATCCAGGCATTCTGTATCCCTTATTTTGCAGTATAATATGAAATCATTAAGATAAAAAAAACCCACTTAAGGCTGTCATTACACACAGGCTGTAAAAAAGTGGATGTTGGGATCTGAGGATATTTTTGTGTGTGTTTTGTTTTGTGTTCAAGCCTCAGGCTCAGTAGCTAGTCACCTAATAAATGACACAGGAGATCATATCCAATATGATATTCCAGATATTTCCTGATGACGTAATAAGTCAGAACTACAGGTATGCTCTGAGCTGTAAGAAGTGCAAGAAACCAAAGTAAAAGTGAGTTGAAGTGATACCCCATTTAGTTATAAACCTGTACCAGGTAAGTTCACCTGCAGTTTCTGTGTTGCTGAATTTATGCTCACAACAACAGGCAGAAAACTTCTGATTTGCTAAAAGGACTTACAGTGGGAGCAGGTAAATAAGCAGGTAACTAATGCTAACAGTGGTTACAGAGTAAATGAAAACTTGGTTGCTTCTGCTCTCCTTGTGCTTAGAAAGGAGGTTTTGGTAAAGTTAACCCCTCTTCATTCTATAAAGCAGTCCTTATCATTCCTCTTTAGTGTCTGCACTAAATATTATAAGATCAAATAATGGTGGCTGAAAAATCAGACCTCAAAAGAGTAAATCAAATATATTTTCTACCAAACAAGTTCAGGATAAATCCCTGCATCCTTTGCATGCTGCAAGTGGAAGGTGCTGGTTTGTGGCAGGGGCTGTTCCCAATCCCAGCTGAAGTGATGGGCAATGGGTTGTTTAGGATCAAATCATACAGAGCTTTAAGGAGTCTCTGGGAATCAATATGTTGAACTAGTTACCTCCAGCGCCTATGAATTGGGCATGGCTATGTGCTTCAGGTTACCAGTGTTTGGCTTGTAAACCAATTACTTCTCCAAATCAGTGGGAAGCACATTTCTGCCACAGCCTGGGCCACGGCAGAGGAGCTGCTGCAGTGCCAGAGTTCGGAGCTCTGACTGCTTCACTCACAGCACACAAGACATGTCTTGGGCAGGTGGCATTTGGGACAGACCCAGCTGCTTCAAGGACACCCAGGAATTTTCAGGTTTGGAGATGCCACCAAGTAGGTTTTGGATGCTAGCAATGGGGATGGATTTCTCCCTGTTAAATTACATGGGGTTTGGGTTGAATTTTTTGCTAGCTACCATAGTGATGGCTACATGACTTTGTTGTAGTTGTTCTATCTAAATATAGCAGAAGAAATTGCTAGAGCTTGGGGTTCTGGCTTCGAAAATTCAATTTAAGCGAAGCCTAACAGCTACTCTGTGTTAGAGGCGCACAAAATAGCTTGAGAAACCACAGAGCTTCTACCACAGAAAACCACAGAACCATACAATCCTATAATTTGAAAAGTGGACAAACTTATTTTGGCGTTCTTGTGGATGGAAGACCAAAGTTTAGAGCCAGTCAATGTTTTCAGGCAGTTTGTAAATGGCTGTGAGTAACCAAGGGCTCGCACAGGTTGAAATGCCCCATCCTGCACGAGGTGAGCCATGGCCAGTACTAAAGCTTCAACTCTCCCAGATGTGATCAGCTGCTAAACTGAATCTAAAATAAACTTCCAGAAAAGCCACTGGGTTTCTAGTCCAGTTTTCCACTTCAGGGTTGAAAAAAAGAGAGTTGAAAGTGCCCTGCCTGCTGGCTTGCCAGGTGCTGGTTGTGCAAAGGGTGCTGGTGCAGTGCTGGTTGTGTGCAGGGTGCTGGTGGGGTGCTGGGCTGTTTCACAGGGCACTGCTGTGGTGCTACCATGGTGCTGGTTGTGTGCAGGGTGGTGTTGGTTGTGCACAGGGTGCTGGTGTGGTGCTGGAATGGTGTTGGGATGGTGCTGGGTGAGCACAGGGCACTGGGGCACCTTCGAGAGCCAAAAGGCGACCGAGCCAAACGGCCCTGTGGCGGCTGGCCCTGGTTCTGCTCTGGGCCATCTCAGGATTACGGTGTGTTCTGACAGCGAGGTCCCATCTCGGGGGAGTTTAACTGACTCTTCTCAAGTCAGTGGGTGAGGAAAAACCATTTTCAGCAGAGTGAAACACAATGCTCTGAAACTCCATGTGGAATGAACAGACTTAGAGCAGTGACTGCTCTGGATGGTACCTGAGTTTGGCAATATTTACTAAAAATTTCACTAGGATCGTTGTGCAGGATTTGCCTGTTTCTGCACTTAACCTGCTCTATCTTGTCTCACAATCTATCTTACAACAATAGTGAACCCATGGCTGTGGTATCTTACATTAATATGTGTGAAAATCTTGTTTTCAACGGACTCTACATTTCCTCCCCTCAGGTTTAACTACAACTTCTGTAGTTTTTTCCTTTCCCTGGTATGTCAAAATCAAATCTGGGATAGCTGCAGGTTGTGGTCGCTGGATGCTTCCTGGGAGGCAGATGGTTAATTAGAACAAAATTACTTAAGAGATAACCTGATGGTCAGTTAGTAGAAGATGTGGAGCATTAGTGGTTTCCTGCTAACTAGGGGAGGCTTGGTAGATTACTGGAATTACAGCGACACATCTTTGGATGTACTCATTTAAAACAATTAAAGAGAGAGAAAAAAAAAGAGAGTTGACAATTACTCATAATGGAATGTGAGAAGAATAAGATCAGCATCTCTTTTTTTTCTGCTACAAGATGATCTCAAGATTCAAGAACATGCAGTTTCCTGTAAAGACCACGTAGCAATTATCACAGATGCCCTCCCTTAAACAATGACAAGAAAGTTTCTTGTGAACTTTTATTAGTGCTTTGTCCCCCATCCCATTCAGAGGCCTGTCTTTATATATTTTTATATAAGGTCTTTTACATTTATGCATGGGGATTCCTCTGCTCTCTTTTCAGTTGAGTCACAAATCTAAAAGCTCAGACACCAACACCTGATCCTCTTTCCTTGTCTCCACTGCCCATTAGGCTCTGAAAGCTATTTGGTACCACGCTATCAGGCAGATACCAACTGTCTTGTCTGAAGACTTTCTAGTGAGCAGCAGCAGAGGCAGCAGAGGTGATAACCCTCACAGCCAGACTCTTACCTGGAGCAAAGGCAGGTTTGAATGCTCTCATGCTGAGGCGCTGGAGGAGAAGCTGGAGGAGTAGGAGGAGGAGGAGGAGGAGGACGAGGAGGATGAGGAGGAGGAGAAGCACCCAGTGTGGTGGTGGGTGCTGCAGAGTAGCCACATGAGGGTTTTTTAGGGGTTAGTGACTGTGTTGACATTTATTTCTGCACAAAGGCCCTGAGCAGCACACAATACCTTCGTACCATTCACTGGCTGCAGCTGACTTGGAATCACAGAATCGCAGAATGGTTTTGGTTGGAAGGGAGCTTAAAGTCCATCCTGTTCAATTCAAGCCCTTGCCATGGCCAGGGACACCTTCCACTAGATCAGGTTGCTCCAAGCCCCGTTCAAGCTGACCTTGAATATTTCCAGGGATGAAGCAACCACAATTTCTCTGGGAATTCTGTTCCAGTCCCTCACCACCCTCACAGGGAAGAATTTCTTCCCAACATCCCATCTAACCCTGCCCTCTGGTAGTGTGAAAACATTCCCTCTTGTCCTGTTGCTCCAGCCCTTGTAGAGTCCCTCTCCCGCTCTCTTGGAGCCCCTTTAGGCACTGGAAGGGACTCTGAGGTCTCCTTGGAGCCCTCTTCTCCAGGCTGAGGATTTGGAAGGAAAGAAAACTGGTCAGACCTATACCCAGCCTCTACTAGAGGTCAGGAGAGGACTGGGGACAAGTCGAGCCAGATAAGTGCATTGTGATGTTGTGATGCTTCCAAGATCTTCCCCACCACTGGAGAGCTCTTGGGCCCTTCCCAACGCAGATATGGGGCTGAGCACTGAGATGTCACACCTCTTTGTCTTTTAAATTGCATTACAAAAAGCAATTGTTTAAGCTTGCACTGTATTACTGAAACCTGGGTTATAACAAAAACTGGGAACACTGAAAACTGGGAATGACTAAAACCATTTCCAGTTCTTCAGAAAGAGCAAGGGAAAGCCAGGTGAGTGTGAAGAGATGAGAGTAAGAATTTTAAAAGTTGTTTTCTTAAAGTTATAAACACCAAAGGACATGCTGAAATATGAAAATATTTGGCTATGGGGAAAGAGAAGGAAATACCTAGAACTGTTGCAACAATGAATGTGCCAAGTTTAGAACATCTTTAAGTCATCCTCACTTTCTGGAATTAGATTGTGCAATTTATTTTTTTTCTAGCAAATAAATGGGTTTTGTTTTTGATGAAGAAACGTTAAAGCTCCCCTATATTTCACTTTGAAAGAGCTATAAAAGTGAAATGTGGAACTCATTCTTCCATGCCAATGATTAGAAGCCCAAAATACATCTGTTCCACATGAACAACTTCAGCCTTTGCTTTCACAGAAGAACAGCTATATTTGTAGTTGCTCTAAATGCATTCCTGTTGATTTCATTCTTGTGTATTCTAACATGTAAAGTCAGAAAGAAGGTCACTATCTTGACTAAAACCAAGTTCCAAGTATCCAGATGTTAAGGAAAAAAAATGCTGCAATATTAAGCTGAATCTGCAGATTTGATTAGCAGTGATGTACAGGTATCCAGACTCACCACAAGATCAGAGTTGTAAAGACAGAGGATGCCCATCAGACTGTCAGAACAACTGCTTGGATTTACTGCTTGGAATTCTGAGCTCATTTACAGCTGAGAATTTTTTGGGGGCTCAATTTGACTTTTGCAGCTCTCTTTACCCCTATAGCTGTTGCAGTATCCAGTTTATTTACAATTAGTTTTCAGAGTCTCAATTCCTGGCTGATTTTCCCCCCAGAAAGTTACTAACTTTCTTAACTCCTGAAATCTAGGTGACACTGCAAATTATTAGGTGAATTTAAGTTCTGGGGAATGAATTATGGAAGGTATTTTAACCTGTATTGTGAATTCATGCTTGAATTCCACTACTGTTCTATTGGAATTCTGCACTGAGCTCTTGAGAACACTGATAATTTATGTACAAGAATGCCTTAAAATAAGCCTCCATAATTACAAAAATGCAGTGTTTAAATTTATAGTAAAAACCCACACACTGCTGGCAAAACTATAACTGCATCTGGAAAACATTAAGAATGCTATTAAAATAGTCTAGCATAAACTAGAAATGAGACTGAAATTACAGTGTTGCTTACTTAACCATTTTAAGGAAGTATATTTTGAATATGATCTACTTTCCTATTTGATTTTTTGATAAAGCACTGTACTGTGTCTTATTTACCACTGAGAATAACTTACTTACTCTGTTATCTGTTTCAGAAAAATCCATGGCTCAGATTTAAGTGTCTTCCTACAGTTGTTGATAATTTAAAACACAACCAGGTGGTTGCTGGTCCAGCCATCAGGGAAAAAGTAACAGGGAGATCTCAGAGGAGAATGAAAATCATAGCAATTAAAAACTTATTTTATTAAAAAGATGAAATGTTTTCAAACATTGAAAAATTATGTTTTTATAAAAACAGAAATAGGCAAAATACCCATTTGTCTTCTATTTACATATACAATATTTCTCATTGTATAAAATTATTTACAATATATAAAAAAATTACAGTAAATAGGTTATTTTCTTACAAGACATCAAGCCCTGTACTTCTAGTGTAGATCATGGCAAACAAGAATATTATTGCACCTGTGAACCAAACAGTCTAACAAGAGGAGTGTTCTCTTAGCCATGCCTTCAACTGAGATCTAAACTAACATTGTTAGCTACAGTAACATTCATTTTTTTATGCCTTCTAGGGTCAACTTCAGGCAGTTTCCATACAAACATTGTCTTGTAAAGCTTAGGAATGGGCAGTTAAAATCGGGGGGAAAAACCATATTTACAGCTTCTTCTATACAATCTGTATGGAGTCTTACGGAGTTTACCCTTCACAGAAGCTTCATAAATAACCCCTGTTCTCCTGACCGGGACGGGCAGGTCACTGATTCAGTCACGGCAGATTCTCTGCAGGAGATGCCTGGCTAAGGCTCCTTGTGTCAGATCCTCAGTGTCCGTCCTGGAGCGTCGGTCGGTGCCTCCCTATGTAGTACCAGCTACAGGTTTTTAACGCTTCTGCACCTGAGCAGTTAAATAAGGTCCACTGTTGGCAGGGCAGAGTCCCTGGGGCTACATGTGCCGCTTCATGTGCAAGGCCAGGTGGTCCGACCTGGAGAACGCCCTGTCGCAGAGGTGGCACTGGAAGGGCCGGTGGCCCGTGTGCTTGCGATAGTGACGGGTCAGCTCATCAGAGCGCGCGAACTTCCAGCCACAGCCTTCCCAGTTGCAGTGGTAGGGCTTTTCACCTGTTTGGGGAAATCGGAGAGCATGACTCAGCATGGCACCATATACCAGGCAACCTGCTGAGGTTTATCGTAGCTATCCCTTTATTTGCTACCAAGCCCTTTCACAGCAGGATCCAAGTGCTTTTAAGCTAAACTACAAGAAATTCCTTTACTCACCCATACCTGCAGTGAAAATCTTTGGAGAAAGGGCTTTAGAAGCCCTTAGAAAAACTTTGACTACATAGGTGAACACTTAGGTCACAGACCTGACCACCTGCCATAGCTCAGCTGTGAATTTAACAGACTACAGGGTAAAAGCCCAGGCTGCAAACTGTTTTACACAGGGCTATCCCCTATCCCAACCGGCACACAGCACATCTCCGTATGAAGGCCATCAGCAACATTTACCTGTGTGTGTCCTGAGGTGGGCCTTCAGGTGTGAGCTCTTGGTGTAGGTCTTCCCACAGCCGGCATAGGTGCACGTGTGAGTGGCCGTCCTCTTCCTTGGCCAGGACCGGCGTCCTCGCTTTGGTTTGGAGTCCAGCAGCTCCAGAGGGGAGGAAGGAGGGGTGAGCATGCCCCTAGGAGCCGAGGGCTGTAAGGGCAGGCTGTCCTCGAAAAGGCCAAACTGGGAGGTGTTCTGGTACTGGAGGTGGGTCTGCGGGTGGTGGAAGCCGGAGGCCGGGTGGTAACTTTGCTGGAATGACACGGACGAGGGACACATCATCTGTGTGTGGCAGTCGTTCACCATGAGATCGTCGGGGCTAAGCGGGGGCGTCTCTGCCCCAGGGATCTGGGGGGAACTGGCCACCCGGGGCTGCTCGTAGGCCATCATGCAGGTCGCGTTCCCCTCCTGCTTGATCTTTGGGCAAGCCTGGGGCACCAGACCCAGGACCGGTCCATAATTGTCCATGTCGGGTTCGGGCTTAATGTTCTCAACGAACTGCGGGCTCCCGAAGGTGGGTGTCACAAAGAACCGCCCGTGGACGCTGCCAGAAGGGCAGTAGTTGGAGTCCATATCGGAACGCATCATCTCCGGCACGATGCCGGCGTTGTAGGGCGGGGGGCTGCCCTGCTCCAGGGCACTGTAGCATCCCGGGGACGGGTTTGTCTGGTAAAAGCCACCGCTTTCGCCTTGGGCAGGGGGATAGTCCCCGCCGGCAGTGCCCTGGCCGTAGCCATCGCTGCCCATGGAAAGGATAAAATCCAGCACGTTGTTGAGATCCTCGTCCTCTTTGCGTGGGGAGAGGCCGCCCCAGGTGCCGGCGGGGGTCTTGGCCTCCTGCTCGCACTTCCACCTCTGGGGAGAGAGAAAAGGGAGAGGGTTAGAGGTGCCGTCGCCTCGGG
>NW_008239756.1:1318002-1321495 GCF_000691975.1 Corvus brachyrhynchos | reverse complement strand
CGTAGAGCCGCGACCCCCACCTCGGACAGAGGCCCGAGACGGGACGCTGAGGGGTCCCTGTCCCGAGTGAGCTGGGGGGACGCCGAGGGGTCTCTATACCCCTGCTCCAGGGACACTGAGGGGATCCTGTCCTGTGCTGAGGCTTGGAGGGACTTCGGTGGGATGAGGGTCCACAGGGCTTTCCTTGCCCTGGGAACACCTACAGGACCCTTCCTGACGTGAGGGGACCCTGTGCTGAGACATACTGTGAGCGACCTGCTGTGGGGTGGAGGGCATTGAGGGCTCCCTGACCTGGAAACACCAAGGGACCACCTGTGACACGAGGGGACACTGGTAACTACAAGCTTCAACGGAGACTTTGAGGGACTCGCTGTGGGATGGGGAACACTGAGGGGTGCTTGCCTTGGGGCCACTAAGAAAGACACCATGAATTAGGGGTTTGATCCCCCCACACCTCAGAGCAGCTGCCCCATGACCCGGCCTCATCCCTGGGGCATGTGGTGCGATCAGACTCAGAAAAAGAGGGTGGCAGTGGAAGGTGTCCGGAGCACAGTGAGGGAGACATGCCCTGCTCCCATGGGTAAACTGCTGAGCTGATGATGGGGCCCTCTGGCACTGGTCACCCTAAAGGTCCCAGATGCATCTTGGTGCTGACAGAAAGGTGTTCGATGCCACTCTTGTACAGTCTTCACTGAAGTTTTACATTTAATGGAAGTCCAGATCTGTAGCAGAATTTCCATTCCGGCACAAAGATTGCCAAAATCAATGTTGCAATGTGACATTATGAGAGAAAAAATGCACGTAGCTTCTGTGATTTCCTCTGGATGTAGGCAATTTATGGTCTTGGGCTTGATTTTTCAGAAGGGAAGATTGTTCTTCTCCCTTACCTTGGCCTCTAGCTCAGATGCCAAGTCTGAAGGAGCAATTCTCCAATAATTGCTGATAACATGCCCCAGACTCCTGTTTTTGAGGATCGTGGCTGCTTGGCCATCATCCAGGAGCAAAACTGGTGGTTCTGAAAGGAGGAAAAACTGTGATGTATCAAGGGACAGACTGATTCTTTGAGAGCCTGTTCAAAGAAAGAGCTATGTTTTCTCCTTTCCTCGTCCATATTTCCTTTGCAATCACTTCTAAAAGGGTTTCTAAGTGAGCTGGAAATCAGGAGAGTGCAAGAGAGAACACCTCTCACTTTTATGCACGGTGTGCCCCAGGAGGGGAAGGAGCAATGCCCTCGATGGGCTCTGGTTCTCTGAAGCATTTTGAGCCTGTTCACCAGAGCCCATCCCAGGCTTGTGGCTGTGTTTAGCTGCCTCGGGAAAGCTCAGTTGCTAGGGTGAGTAAATGATCTTTTCAATAGCTACACATGTTTTAAAATCAGGAATATCTCTTTTGTTTAACTTTCTATAGTTTTCATTCTAAAAGTTCACAGGTTGGCCAGAAGGAGCAGCCAAACTTCTGTGACTGGAGCAGAATCAATACACTGAATGCATGGTAACGCTGTACACAAAGATGTGTGACTCATGGCTCTGTAATGTCACACTTGTGTAATCTTTCAATGTAAACTCTTTTCCTCTAATAAAACGTCTGTAAGTGAATGATACATATATATGGGGCTGTGAGTCAGCCAAGAAAATATACTCTGATGAATTCAGAATGAATGTGAATGTTCCCTTGATAACACACCCCAAATGTCTGTGTCAGTTTATGTGCTTGTGATTTCAGCAACAGCTATAACAAAATATTTTGTTTCTAGGATATGCGACTGGACGTGTAGGTTTCGCTGAGAAGCTCCAATCGGATGCTGCCTTCCAGTAGGCACTGGAAGGACTTTGTTTATAGCCCTGCAATGGCTGTCACCAAACTCTGCATTTTCTTCGTGTAAAGGAAGCGTTTAGCAGGCAGAGAGGATGAAACCAGGCACACTAAATAATAAATTCACTGCCTTTAGTTTCTCTTTGTTTTCAAGCAAAGTGGAGAGGCTAAAAATTGAGAGCTGCACTAAACCTGGGGAGACAAATGTGAGAATTTATTTACCTTATGAGTCACTGCTTCTGCGCAAATTGAGAACAACTTTGCTGTGACCTTCCACTCGGTTGCGGACAGTTGTGCTGACATTTTCTGGCTTTGTGCTGCTCACAACTCTTATTTTAAATACCTAAATGCAAGATCCTGGCAGTGATCTCACTTAGCATAGATCAGGAGTGATGCCACTGGTGTACAAATGTGAAGAATGTGAGATTAGAAAGTATTTGTTAATCTGCTGTGGGTAGAGGAGAACTAAATGATGTGTGATTTGTCTTCCAGCCAAAGTAAACACGGACTCAGCCATTTTTATATGGCAAAGTTGATTTTTCTAGGTGTTGCTGCTGCTCTCTCTTGTTGCTTTTAGATCAAGGAGAAACTTTTAAAGGGATTGCAATCAAGATTTTGCATGTTAATAGAAGAATCCGAGCTAGGGCTGTGCTAGGCTGTGCCCACTGAAGCTCGCAGCTGAATGGATTAGTGCAATACCCACATCACCTGGCTGCCCCAGTTCTGAGTCATTGCAGAACTCAAGCAAACTAACAAAAAGCTCCTTTCTCGGGGATTGTTCTCAGAAAGTCCTGATTACACCTAGAGTAATAATAGTAATAGCAGGGTAAACGAGCCGAACACGACACCTCTTAGCACCCAGAGTACACAGTACAAGTAACACCGTGACCAAGCCCTTCATATTGAAACGAGACAGAGGATTTCCTTGCCTGCATCTCAAATTGTCACAGTTCTGTTGACTATATAATTTTTTATTTTTTTCTATTTTAAACTGCAGGTTCTGAGTTAACACTTTTTAGAATCTGCTGTCAAGGAAGTTGATAAAATGATGTAAACAACCACATAAAATGAAATATATGAAATGTATTGGAGACACACATCTTAATTTGGGGAGAGTGATTTAATCCTGTAGGTCTTCTGTCTGACTAAAGTAACATCATAAATTAATTGGAGAAAGGAGCCTTTTTGACCAGACCTTTCATGACTGGAGCTGATTCCCACTCAGGGACTGACACACAAAGGTGAACCATCTCTTTGATGACCTGAAGGGGCTCATTAAGTTTTTAGGAAAACATATTTTCCTTAATACTTTTTTTCTTAGTGAGTCTCCTTTGAGCTATCTGCATATTTCCAAAGTCTTTCTTGAGGTCTGAGCACTGGAAAAGTGGAGTAGCAGACAAATATGAGTCACTTCTCTTTAATGATTTGACTTGTGCCCTTTGTCATGGTCTTGTGCTGAGTAGCTGCTTGGCAAAGGCATCCTCTCCCCCAGCTCTTTCATGTCATGGAGTGCCAGGACAAGGGGGAATGGCTTCCCACTGCCAGAGAGCAGGGTTAGGTGGGATATTGGGAAGAAATTTTTCGCTATGAGGTTGGGGAGGACATGGCACAGGTTGCCCAGAGGCTGCCCCCTCCCTGGAAGTGTCCAAGGCCAGGTTGGACAGGACTTGGAGGACCCTGG
>NW_008239756.1:1286091-1317934 GCF_000691975.1 Corvus brachyrhynchos | reverse complement strand
CCCAAGTTTTATATATAATTCAGTGGGAAGGCCTGCAGGAAACGCCCTGAGAATGCTGTCGGGGCAGCCTGAGCTGTGAGAGCTTTGTGGAGGGGATATTTTGGGAAGAGGGGAGTTGGTGCTGGGAAGACACGGCTGGGTGATGGGGAGGTGCTCCCAAGATTTCACACTCATGTAAAGAAAGGGCAGAAATGCCCAGATGCAGTTCCTGAGTCTCCCACAAACCAAGAGAGGATGGTGTGTCTGCCCAAAAAATCCCATGACAGCACTTGGAGCCACATCAGAGCCTTTTTTTCCTTGCCATGACCCCCCAGCAGCCCAGAGAAGCTGTGGCTGCCCCTGGATCCCTGGAAGTGTCCAAGGCCAGGTTGGACAGAGCTTGGAGCAGCCTGGGATAGTGGAAGGTGTCCCTGCCCATGGCAGGGGTGGCCCTGGATGAGCTTTAAGGTCCCTCCCAATCCAAACCATCCTGTGATCCCATAGTACTGTCTCAGCTCCCCAGTCCAGGGCAGCACCACCATGTACACCCTCTGCACTCAGTGTTGGCTCCCAGGCTTTTTGAGAAGATTGAATTTATGACAATGTTGAAAGCAGGGCACATGGGATATGGGGGAAGACTGGAAGGTAGAACAGGACCCTGGGAGACCTGATGGAAATGATGGTGGCAGGGCTAGGAAGCATCAAGAGAGAATTGGAACCACTGGGAGAAATCCGGCTTATTTAGGGTTGCACAGATGGAAGGTGGAGGCTGCAAAAAGACACCATGAAATGAATTGTCTGAGAGCAGAGCAATTTTGGTGTCCCAGTTTTTCTGATGAATTCCCTGTTGGCCTATGTAGGAACCTATTTTTGTCCATGCCAAAAAGCAGGGCTGCTTGCATTTTCCATTCCTAGAAGTGTGGCCTTTAGCTTCTCTGTATTGCCGTGAGTGGGGTTTGTGTCTGCCTGGATAGTTAAAATAATTCTTTAACAATGACACGTTCTTCAAATTATGTTGCACTTCCATGATCCTTGTCATCTAGGACTTTATCAGAAACAATTTCTGTTTTCTTCCAGGTCATTGTTAACAACATTGAATGGTAAGTAATGATAAAAAAGATCAAGAGCCAATAAACCTGCTTGATTAAAATCTAAATTCCATTTCCAGATGTATTGGCCTGTGGTTGGACCAATTTGCATGTGCACATCGTGTTAATTTGTCATGTGCTTATTTCTTACTGTGAAAATCACACTGCACTGAGGCACATCCTTATTTAAAACACCATCACAAACGTCATTAACCAAACCATCTTTATTTAGAATTCTTTTTATGTCTCTAGTCCTCCCTGTCTCTGCCCAGGTTTATGTAACACTGACAGGCATATCTGGGTCATTCTGTTTACCCTGTTGCAATATTGACATAATATTAACATTCTCCAAGTCACCTGGGGCTTCCCCACTGCTCCGAAATGAATTGATGATAAACATTAACCATCTGGATATGTCCTTAGTTGGTTCTTTTGAAACATTCACTTCTAAATTACCCAGACCTGGCAACTTAATACTGTTTGAGATGAGTAGCAGTTGTTTTAACATCCTCCTTAGTTACTGTAATGGAAAGTATTTCAACATCATTATTGTCTGATCTCAATACAGCATCTGGCTTTTTCCCAAAGACAGAACAGAAGTATTTTTTAGCACTTCTGCTTTTTTGACACAGTTATTGACAGTTCTATCCCTTCCATTCCTTGTGATGGCAATCTTAACTGGTTTTAGTGAAGGCCTTATTAACTCCCAAAGATGAGCAAAAGTCAAGCTCTGATGCTTCCAACCTGCTTTAGCAAGGCAGACTCCCATCAATGCAGAGGGAAAGCAGCTTAAAATCCATTTAAATAAGTAAGTCAAACTATATAAAGAAAACTTTCCTCAGAAATATGCAAGAAAATATGTTCATGGCTGAATAAATCATGCAAAAAATCAGCTATTTAGTGAATATAATTGAGGTAATTATGTATTGTTGCTTGAATTTGCTGTGTGAAGAATGATAGCATTCAGCTGTAAAGGATTTTTTATAATTTTTGATTTGGGGGATCTTCAAACCTAAACAACGTATGCCACTTTTTTAATGACCAGCTTTGATCAGGGATGTAACTGTGTTTCTGCCAGCTTTTACTGACGTGTGTGCTGAATGCCCAAATGTTGTATTGCAGATGTCCCTTTCAACTGTCAATTAAAAACACGCTTGAAAAATATATATATATTTTTTTTTTCAGAACTGTGAAATGATACCACAGTTTCCAAAACTTGGCAAGCATGTTAAATCATATCAGCAAAACTGCTTGAAATGTCAGTCACGGATCATGACAAGTAGTTTTCAGTTGCTGCCATACACTTTAGATTACAGAACCAAATATTTAGTGAAGAAATGGGCAATAAGGGCATGGAATAACAGGAGCACAGGGCAGAAGTACCTATGTGATTCCATTCAGAAAAATTACTCTTAACAAATTATTAACAAATATTTAATGGGCTCTACAACATCAGAAACCCAAGAAGATGAAACTCAGTTCTGGAATACAGGAGTGTTACACTTCGAGTGTTCATACTGCTCGCATTGTTCCTGGCCTGCATTTTTAATAGACAATTTGTGTAATTGGTTGGAGACGACAGGAGAAAAAAGGAAATGATGTCTGATCTGTCACGTCCACTTGGGACAGTAAGTGTTGTCAGACGTGCAAAGCTGACTGGGTTTAGAAGTAAGAACTGTGTTTGGGGTTTAATAAATGCAAGGGGAAAATTCTATTTGAGGGAACTTCAAAGCCCTAATCAGCTGCTTTTTTTTCTCTTTTTATTTTGTGAGATCTGTAGCAGTCTGAGTCAGCACAGATGCAGATGCCCTTCCTAGCAGACTTTTTCGTCACTTTGAAGTTCACGTTTCAACTGGGGGAGGGGGAGAGAAGACTGGACAAAGCTTAAAACCAATCACAGGAAGGGAATTACTTAGAAGTGAGGAAGGCTTTGGGTTTTTTTCCCTTGCTGGCATGTAGAACATGGTTATAGGTTATGGTTGGATCTGATAAGTGGAGCTTTATTCACCAAATATACAAAGTAGGAGTTCATGTAGGGTGTAGGTTGCAAAGCCTTGTTTAACGTGATGAACATGTGGGTTTTAGTTCTCCTTTATAAAATACCTTCTTTGTACTGCACCTGTATGATTTATTAGTCATATGTCCTGCAGTTAAGTAATGGGAAATATTGGAGCAAGCATTTCATTAACCATGACGCTGTTAATTGGTATTGCTGGCTGCCTGGAATTACTTTCCCTGTTTGAATACATGGAAGTGTGAATCAGAGGTATGAATTGGCCAGTGAGAGGAAGACAGGCACCTCTGCAGGACAGGCTGCATGTATAGAGCAGCTGATTTCATTTGTCTTCCTGGCCTCTCAAGTCCCTGCAGACTTAGATCACTGAAATATTCAGTATGGTATATAATTTTTTTCCATGATCACAATTAGTTATATAATTATGATTAAGCTTTGAAACTTCAGTGGGATATTTTGGGATAGACTTTTTTCCAGACACATATGTCCATTGTTGTGATAATTTTTTTTTCTTGAGCTATTAATGCCTACATTTTAGGGTATTTATATATTTAAATTCCTGGCTATGTCTGAGCCTAGGAACACTGCTTTGTGTTTCGTAGAAAATGCTTTCTATTCAGAAACAAAACTTCAGCTCATTTTTTTCCATGCACCTGAACTATTACTCCAGATTGCTCAGCTGATGCCTGCAAGGAATGTCACACTTACTGCTGAGGGTGGAATCAAGTGCCAGTTGTCAGGGTTAATACTGATCAAAATTATTACTATTTGGTGCTGTAGTATATATAGCAATTGTAGCTGAAGAGAACGACACTGTCGAAATCCCTCGAACGGTTACAGCTATTCTTGAGCAATAAAATGCTTTTTCAAGGGACAGCCTGATACAATGCAACTTTGTAGAATGAGTTGTGAAATTTTCTTTTCATTTGCCACATCAAGCGCCAAATAAATGTTTGTAATAAAAACACAAGCCTGGGAAGAATGTGTTTTGCCAATTACGGCATAATGTGAGCTACAAAGAAGTGTTCAGCATGGAGAGCATGGGGCTGTTAGTGTCAGGTTACAGCAGGGAAAAAGGTGCTTTAATTTGCCAAATAACCAGCGTGGGTTTTATCCCACATTTGCAAGGAAAATCACTGCTTTGAGAGAAAAGAGATGGGCCTAATCCCAAGCAAAATGAATTTGGTGAGTAGAAGCAGGGTGAGAAACCAATGCACATGGACTGCAGAGCTCTGATTGATGATGGGTGGCCAATCCTCCAGCTTGTGGTTGCCACATCCATCTCTTCCAGTTGGACAAGGAGGGCACAGGGTGGGACTAAACCTTCTGTAGCAGAAGTGCTACAAGCCGCACTGGGCCTGATGGTAACAATTTAGGGGGCCCTTTCACCTATTGCTCAAGACCTTGCATGATTTGCCCTGTTCCCCTTTTCAGGTTTCATATCACAGAAAACCAAGTTATTTTTTTCAACATAACTTTTACTTCAGCCTGAAGTTAGACACTGAAATGTTCCACGTCCGTGGCTGCAGCTCAGCTCAGCCTGACAACGCTCTTGAAATAAAGCCTGGATCCTGCTTGCTGGAAACTCAGTAAGAGCTGCCTTGTGCTCAGCTTCTCTGCGAGCTGTTTTCTGTCTTCTTCTGCTTGAAAACCACCTGCTCCGAGGGGATGGCAAAGCATCTCATTCACATGCAGTCAGCGGGAAGCAGCAGCCAAGAAGCAGCGGCGAGTGTGAGCGAGAGGGGATCCTTTGCAGCCTTTATATACCAGAGTTATTTTTAACCACAGCCTCCATGCTTATTACAGTGTTTCCTCTCTCAGACGCTCAGGAAGCCCACTTGGCTCTGTTTCCTGCTAACATTCAGCCCTGGCTCACAAAATCTTTGAGAACAACAGGCCTGAGACTGCTCGGCTCCATTAAAAAAACTGGCAACTTTTCAAGCCCTGACAGAAAACCTTTGAAAACTCTGGATTTCCTCCAGCTAACATATGAGGCTCCTACATCAGTGACAAATTAGACTGAAACAGCACAAAACACCTCTATGTAAATAGCCTTTTTCTGCGTTCACTCTTTTAATAGTTCAAAAATTATTTATAGGTATTTCTCTGGGTGGAAAAATATTTTTATATTTTTCCAAAGATGGGTTCTAGTGAAATGTTTTCTTTGCTTGTTTGGATTTTTATGTTTTCTTTTTCTTTCGAGATTTTTGTGACAGTTTTCTTAGGCTCCAGGAGCAATCTTTTCTTCCTGGAAACCAGGACAAAATGGCTGTTGTGAGTTCTTCACTGAAAGACCTCTGTCCAACACTGAGCACAAGTCTCTAAATGCTGCCATTCCCCAACTATTAAATAATAGTTATAACAGGCACAACTGAGTTCTGATTTCCCGAGAGACAACAGGAGAGGTCAGCTGCACTTTATCGCTGACTTCACACACGCGTTTTACATGTAACGTAAATTGTATTGAATTTTTTCTTGCAGGGTTTCCACTTCAATTCCAAAGGGACTCCTACTTCCAAACTTGCTTTCAAGTATCAAAATAGATGTGACCTTCATTGCTGAGAATGCTATTTTATTCCTGCGTTGCCGTTGTAGAGCATCCTAAGAAATCTTAATGTGAAGTGACTTATATCTGTCAGTAAAAATGACCTGGAATCATAGATGATAAATCCAGATTATTAGACTGATGGGATTTTCTGATTTTCTAGGAGTATTTCCAGTATTTCACATCCTTGTTTGCATCCAGCATCATCTTAAAGGTTATTTATTGCCCTGGGCATGAACAGGAACCATCAGTAACTTCTCCATGTCCTTTCTAGTCCCAGTTTTTGTCTTGGAGTGGTTGGTGGTAGCAGGTTCACTGGAGCAGGAGGATTTCCCTGACTTGCCCATTTTCTGGGCAGTAAGGTGATTTTATTCTCTCCTCCTAATTTTAATCATCCCCAGCTTGAGTGTGTAGGCTCAGGAATGGTAAGGCTCTGTACTGGAAGGAGAAAGTGATGGAGAATTCATCCCTCCCTAGGATGATAAGGCCGGTTCTTACCCAGCTAAAGGCAATTGCAGCTCTACAAATCCGATGAATTCTCTTCTATTCTCTCCTTAAAGGATTACCTTCACTCCCTTAGTTGTGCCCTGAACCACTAGATTATTCTGGTTTTGAGGTTGACCATCTCTGTGGGGTTTGTATGACAGTAGCATTTTTGCCCTCTGCCTTTCCTTTGGAGCTTGGCCATTGTGTGAGAGCATCTCCAATGGGAAAGCTCATCTATATCATGAGGAAGAGTGTAAAATTAATGCCTTTTACTGGTCTCAATAACACTGTTCATACAGCTGTGCTTTGCTATTCCAGAGACAAGGAAATACTGAACTGGGAGCTGAGTGTGTCGAGCACGATCTTGAATAAGTAACTACCACCATCTCTCAGCCACCATCTCTATGATGACCCTTATTCTGATTGAAATCACTTTACTCCCTGATTTATCTACATTTCACACAGATGTGGTTAACTTGTGCAGTTGAAAATAACTCTTATGAGAATGGAAAAGTGTAAACAGTTCCTGCACGTGAAAGAACTGAATTCCACATTTTTTAGCTTTTAGTAACTCGTTCTGCAGTTCAGTTGTTGTTTTTTGGGGCTTTTATCTCATATCGTACCCAACAATGGGGTTTTGACTGTGCCAAGGCTGCTCTCCTTTGAAAGGATCTTGGCAAGTGAGGCTTTTAAATCCAGCATATCATTTTGGCAAGTGATCCTTATTTTGCAAATGTAAAATGGTTCCAGTCATGGCTCCCAGTGTTTGCCCTTGTAGTTTATGGGACAAGTGGTATGGAATAGCAGATTCACGTTTATTTTCAGGCAGGAAACCAGTAGTGCAAAAATGCCTCATGAATTGAAGGGTCAGGATGAAGTCTTTTTAAAAAAGAATCAAGGTGGTTGGGCTGCATTTATCACACGCAGCCCAGAGGTCTAAAAATTACTTGTTTTGATGCTATTTGGAGCTCACTGTAATGAAAAACTGACTTTGTGCAGTTTGACTTTCTGCGTCACAACCCGTCTTGGGACAGTAATACCAACAAGGACAATTAGTTTAACTGTCATTCACCGTTGCTGTTTGTTTGTACTCAGTGGTTTCTGGTAGAAGCTGCAGGACGACCCTTCCATTCCCACTCTTGCCAGCGGCCTCAGTAATTGCCTACTAGTCACTGAAGGACAGACTCACCAAGGACTTTCAAAGCTCACTTACCCTCCTTCACATATAACTGAAATTTATAGCTAGCAGCTTCTAAAATAACATCACTGCCACCTCCAAAAACAGCTCTGGGACCATGTGGCCTTGTGGTTATGGCTCTGGGGTTGTGGTGGTGAAGTCAGAGATTCAAATCCAGCTGTAGGGAGATAAAAAGCTTCAAAGAAAGTGAAACTGGTTTTGCCTTGATTAGGTGGAAATAATAACACCTCATTTTGCTTATACCTGAAAACCAAAATTTGTAGCCAAAAATCAGATACAATGCAGAATTCCATGTCACAGCGAGAGATGCACTGGGTGTGAAAGCATGTAGCTGCTATGAAGACAGCTCATGCTGATTGTCATGTTAGAGGGGGTTTGCTTCTCTTAGTACGTAATACTGAGGTGTGGGGTGATAAAAGTCAAGGTCTGAAGCCTCCACAGGCAACACAGACAGAGACTAGCAAGGTCCACTCTATTTTTCAATGTATCTTTTGCCCGAGTGGTTGTTCCAGATAGGAAAGGATTTTGTTTCCTTACTACCTTAGAGCTGCCCAGAGGTCTCTCTCTAGGCATTTAGGCAACATTTGCAGTTGTGCAAGAATCCCATGGATGCTACACTGGAAATCGTTATTATTGTACAATGATTAGTAAATACAAACACAATAATAGCCCTATGATTTTACATTGTACAGGTATTACAATTAGAAGGAGACAAATAAAAACCAGACAGCAGATGGCCTTAGCTCTCAATACCAAAATTATCTAAACCTGGACTAAATGTAAATAGATTTCTGAGTTATTTGGCACAAGAAACATCTGGAAAGCTCTGATTTCCCCCTCAATATGCAGAATTATCACAAAGCCATTGCTGTCCTGCTGAGTTATTCCTATAGCCAGTCGATGTTTTGGAGGCCTTGCTAAAAAATCCTTGAGGGACTTTCCTTCAAAAACTGGGCCAGCTCCTACACTGGCTTTAGGAAGGACCTCCCTACCTGCCCAAAAGAAAACCCACCCCAAGCCCCACTAAAACTCCAGCCTTGTGGTGTTAACTTCCAGATTTTGTATCTCTCACTGACACTGGAATTAATTCCCACTGTTTACACAGGGTATGAGAGGAATTTTAACTTGAGAGTGAAGGTCAGGTTTAAGTCTCACTTCATTGTACACAGGATATTAATGTGAAGGGATATTTCAAGCATAAGTGTCTACAAACGCTCTGCTACAGATGATAACAAGAAGAGTCCACGGAGCTATTTGTCCTAAGAACAGCTGTTACTGGATTACAAGGACATCTAGAAGTGAGCGTGTCGTGTTTTTCTGATTTATTTAGTAGCATTCTGATGGGAAAACATAGAGATGATAACGTGTATCAATGGTACATACCGTCTCTGCAAGAAAATCCAAACGTGATTCCTCGGTGACAAGCTTGGCAGATTATTCCTTGAACCTGCATCAAGATTTAGTCTGCAGCAGAGACTATCTGAAGCATTTACAGAAAGAGAACCGATGTTTCCGTTGTTGGAATCCAGTGGGTATCAAAGATGTCTTTGAATTTCTACAATTAGAAGGAGCCAAATAAAAACCAAATAATTTTCCAAGCAGATGGCCTTAGCTCTCGATACCATAATTATCAAGTTCTCTAGGTAGTGGTTTTAAGATAGATGTTAATGGATCTTTGAGCAAGAAGCATTAGTGATCTGGACTACAGCAACATTTTAATTAAAAAGTTGTACAATAACAGACTCAAAATGTAAACTTCAAAACATTTAAAGCCTAAATTACCGTGGCTTCAGAACTGGCATTGAGTATGCAATTTTTAACATTCCAGACTGCCTTCATTATAGTTCAAGAAGCCACAGAAATACACCGTTACGAGCCAGGAATAGTTTGTCCTTTTATTTGGAAAGAGAATTACAGAGAGAGCTATTGGGAACTGAAGTTTAGTTCCTAAGGCAGGAGCAGGGTACAGTATTTTTATACACAACTGCAACCACAGACTCGCACTCATTCAAACATGCCGGACTAAACGGTGCCGGCTGTATAAATACTCAACGCTAAGTTAAAACACAGGTTCTTTTTTACTTCAGCTTTGAAGGTTTATCATGCTATTTCTACTTTTTCAATATCATTTGAAGTCTCGATGATACACATATATATGTAAAAGGGTGCCAGTAACTTAAACCTACAAATCAAGACCATGGTTCTTCAGTAGGTTTGGAGAAAGGCTGATTCCCTTCTGGACATTGTTGATGGACACAAAGCTTGCTTTCATTTGTGAACGTCCGCTTAAAATTACAAAGTAAATCCTTCTGGGTTTGTTGTATTATTATTTCTTTCCAGTGAGTTACTCCACAACTGCATCATAATGCCCATATAATCTTTTTTTCAGAAATTGGACTCGCATAACTCGTTGGTATGCAAAATATGTAAGGCCCCAGTCTGCTCCAAATTACACCCATGCAAACCATTGAAACTTAAAAGGGAATTTAAAATATGCATGAGTAAGGAAAACAAATGGAGTCTCACTTTGCAAAGTGCCTTGAGATCTTTAGAAGATTTTCTGGAGATCATTCGAAGATCACTGTACACTTTGTTACCTGTTTTCAAGACAGGAAGGGGATCTGATACTTACTTAAACTGCTGTTGTCCAAAACAGGTTTTATCAATGCTTTTGACAAATGAAAATGGTAGGAGCAGCAGATGCCCCACACTAATGTTCTAAACTCACTATAATTAATGAAAAAGCTCTAATGGAAAAATATCCTAAATCTCATGGCTGGTCAGAAATCAACTCTGGTTTTGTTTTACCGAGAGCAGTAAATAAACCCAACGTGAATAGACATGAAAGGACTTTCTAGAAGTGGTTGCTTGCGATAATTCCGCTCAGGAAGCTGATGAAGAGCAGCACAGACTGGCTGCCCTCTCCTTTGTTGTCTCTTTTCCCCCTGTGTTGTTTTAAAATCAGGGGAATTGATTTTGCTTTGTGCCGTTGGTGGACTTGGATGATGGAGTTGCACTTCTAAAGCCTGAATTCTGGGAGAGAACACTTTTAGCATGCTTTACAAACTGTTTTGGCTATTTTCAGGTTGACTATTGAACCACAGTGGAAGTCTATGTATTCAAGATATTTCGGGTGATTGTGTAACTGGAAAAAACTGTCCTGATTTTAAAGTATTTTTGGCCTACAAGTGGAAGTAAATAAGCAATTTTAGAGACTCACTGGAAAGTAATTGCTCCTGCAGGACGCTGGCTGTGCCAGGAACTCTGGCAGATGCACTGAGCCCTCACTATTAAGCTTCAAGAAACCCTATTTTCTGATGCAAAGGATCAAAACCAAGCATATATAATCTAAAATGTAAGGCGCATGGAAAGAACAGATGTCTGTGAAGGGAAATGTCTAAACATATGCACTGCATTAGAAGGGAACACAAGGGAAAAAATGCCTGGTAAAGTCCAGAGGCTTCTTGGTTTGTCGCGGTGGGAAGCAGGAGCTGCGGTGGCAGTGAGGGTGTTGAGAGCCCCAAGTCTGGTCTGGGGATGGAGCTGCTTGTGACACACAGAACTCCAGGGTTATCAGATGTGATCTTGGGCTGACCAAGAGCTGGGGCAGGATGAATTGCTGATGACAATGACACGAGAGAGAGCAGAAGCAAGAGAAGCACCTTGTTTTGGGTGACACTGAACCACCGGATTGCAACCCTTCAATAAGAACAGTCTGTCCCTGCGCTTCCATCCAGTGATTCATCGGTGACTAGGAAAGAGTCATAAAAGCACCACTGTCAGCTAATGTGTCATTAAAGGAAGCGTTCTGCTTCTTTTTTTCCTAAACAAGAAGTTAACAAAGTATTATTTTTCCCTGCTCACACTGTAAACTGGCATTTCAAAGGCTGGAGTGACTTCCCTTTGCTGTTGCTTTACTTGCATCTCAAGGCTGTAATTGAATTCACCCAGGCTGGTTTGCAGGTCTCTGTACTACCAGTTCTCCCCGTGGCTTCTCAATAGAAATCCCTGCTCTTACCTCCAGCAGCCTGAGTTGATCAGAAAACCTCAAGGGGCTGTGGACAGCCACGTGCTCTGTAGTAAAGGACATGAGTAGCTTTGAAACTGAAGCCAGCTGCAGAAAAACTTCAAGATAAGTGTAGGATCAACTCCCTCCCTTCCCCTGAGTTTGCTTTTCTTTTCCCTTTTATTTTTCCTTTCTCCTTTTTTTTTTTTTTTAAATCAACATTTGCTTGAGCTGCCCTTTCTCTGTATTCCCAGACTGGGGGCTATAGCACAACAATGGTTTTTGGTTGGGTAGATTTATCTTTGTAGATGCTTCTTTCCCAATCCAGCCCAAATGAGCATGTCCAAAGAACTTTAGACTTCCTGAGGCACCCAGAATAGTTCAATACAGGATGACAACTGAAATAAAGGATTTTTAATGCTTCAGGATGTATGACTTTGTCTTTAGGATTTGTATCTGGGTTCAATCAATGCAGTAGCAGAGTAGTAAATCAACCATATGAGCATTAGCTCTCCTCTTACTCTGATGGGACACTCAATTCCCTTCTGAGACACACTGAGAGGAGAGAGGAAAGCCTCCAGAGAGAAAAAATCTTCCCAGTTACAATAAAATGACATCCAGCCAGTGCCATGGTGAAATGTGCATGTGTCTGTTTTTCTGTAGTGTCATGGATAGTAAGTATGAGGTGCTGAATTCATTAATATTAGCAAAGATCCAGTTTTCTGCCTGATAGAAATTTATAGCATCATAAGTCATTTTTTTGCTGCGTTTCAGAGTAAGCATAGTGAAGTCATTGCATTCTGATTAAATTATCTATATTTTTTATATATTTGTAAGATATAAACCATCTCTGTATAAGCTATATTTACATGTACACACACACACACACACACACACACACATATATATGTATATAATTCCAAAGATTTTTTCTGAAAGGGACACTGAAGGACAGCTACAAGAGGAGAAGGGCCAGTGTCATCTGTGCAAAAAGGAGCTATTTAGCCATAATGCAGGTTTTTGAAATTGTTTCCATATATTTTTAGGAAAAACAAACACCCTTATTGTATAATAAATCCATGTCGTGTGTGTACAAATACATCAGAAACCATCACTAGCTCAGCATCAAATGGCACAAAACAAGCATGCCCCAGTTAAACCTCCCCAGAGAGCCTGCCCAAAGCTCCGGCCTTAAAAAGGTGGAAGAAAAGAGTGCAAGATTCATGGAGTTACCCCACGCATATAAATCTTGTAAACTCTCCTGTCATGAGCTCATCTGGGTGGTTGTGTTTGACTGGGGATTTTGCTTGCAAGCATCACCCCTCCAGTGATGCGTTAGCTCAGCTGTGTTGTGATGGGATGTGATGCCAATGTTGTGCTTTTTCCATCTTGTCACTGCCTCTGGCTGTGTGGCAGCACCTCCTGAGTAAATGGGCTTGTGGCAGCAGAGGACCAGCTCAATTTTTCATCCCAGAAAATTCTGCAAAGGGGTGATCCTGCAGGACATGAGTGCACACCTTCCAGGAGTCACTGGCACTGGGGTTTCACTGGTGGCAGGAGGGAAACTGGCGGCTTTGGGCGTGTGATGAGTTGCTTCAGGGGCAAAGTGCAGGCCTTGTACTGGCTTTTCATTCATCTGTTTGGCCTAGGGCACAGCTGAGTTTTTAACTCCTCCACAATTTCATATCAACTGAATAAGTCGTTGGAAACCACCGAAACTCAACCCTCTACGAAAGCAATGGTTCCACAACCCTGAGCTGCTGAGAAGCACCTGATGTAGGGTTTGAACTGACATGGTATAAATTACAGAGACTATTAGCAATGCTCCTTTTTTCCTTTGGAACTGGTTTGGAGCGTGCTGCTATGGCCAGGGAAGATGCTCCTGGAGAAGGACAGGACAGCTCTGCGTGCCAGGCAGTGAGACTTGTAGTTGTTCCCTCCTCCTGTTGGTTTTCTGAGAGCTCAAACAGCCTTTTTGGCAGAAAAGCAATTTTTCAAACTTACTGTCATCTTTGAAACTGCAGCTTGAGCCTGAACAAAACTCATTGCATCTCATCAGTGGCACTGCCTGTCTCCTTGAGCTCTCAGCCTATGCTACCACTGACAGTGCTGTGCAAGGTGGCGAGTGGACACCTGGCCCTACAGGACAGAGACAAACCCAACTAGATTTAAATGTGAGAGACAAGTGAGCTCTTTGATTTTCTCTTTGGTGCTTGTTCACTCTGTGGTGCAGGGAAGGTTTTTGTGGGCTTGGGACTTCTCGATACCACAGCACAAGTCGGTGCCAATAAAATAACATGAATCAGGGCAGGTCAGTGCTAGGACCAGCAGGTGATGCAACATTGCTGAAAGCAGCCGTGCGTCACTGAGAGTTGCAGCACTCCCAGCAGATATGATGGATTCACCGCAGGAAACGCTGGAGAAATTCTCTGGCCCCTCTGGTGTGGGTCAGATGGGGAATCACAGTCCTCTTCCAATTCTCTCTCCCCCTCCGAGTTACTCTTGGCTCCTGCACTGGTGCAGCTGGTAAGGACATGCTGTGAGGCAACCCCTATAGGCGCTCTGGATTCTGAAATGTGCTGCTCAGTGAAGCAAGTTAGTAGTTGTCATTCCCGCAAAAAAGTCCAGAAATAATATCTTAGAGCCAAAGTGAAACCTGCCAAGGAATGAATGCCCTTGGGTGGAGATTACTGATATTGTATTTATTATATTAGGCAGGAGAGATCAGACCATTCTTTAAAATAAGCTACAGTAAACAAGTTAGGTAGCTGAGCCCTTCAAATGTTTCATTACTGATGAGTTTTAACGTTAAGAGCTTCTATCGTATGAATCTTGATCGAGGGAAAGATAAATGTGCTGTTTTTTAGCATTTCACTACAAACATGGTGTTTGTGCCAACTGACACAATGATTAAATATGATGTCTCTTCTGAGAAGTGAGAAGAACTGTAACCGCACTGAGCTCTCCGCCGCCGATATGAGATAAAAAGAGTCAAATCGAGTGTGGTTTCCTTCAGACCAAACTTGCGGTGTAGCGTTTCGTGAATGATGTTGCCAAAGTCAAAATAATCTGTTTTGCCCAAAGGTATTTTTACAGAAGACTGCAAGAGTATCTTTTTCAACATAATAATATAAAAAGTTAATTTATCCTTTGCACCATGATCAGTGATGGGTCTTTGTTAGTGCAGAGGTGCAGTGCTACAGTGTGGGATGGGAGCTATTATGTGCCCAATTGCTTTCATTCTAACAATGGCTAAAAAGGCAATAGCCTCAAAACAAGCTGAATTTATGTTTGTTTTTTTTTTAATAAAATCTAAAATTCAGGCCATTTCCCCACCAATGTGCCCTAACCCCTGTGCCTGCTCTTGCTGAGTGGTGCCCCTAATACCCCTGAGACGGGCTCAGCCCAGCTTCATGCAGTATTGTGGGGCTGGGACAGCATCCCTGGCACTGACAGGTGCTGGTTTACACAGAAAATGAAAAGCAGCTGTTTCTTTCTTTTCAAGAGTATCAGAAAAACAAGAAGACGGTTCCCTCCCTATGTGGGCCAAAGGCTCCTTCAGCCCTTTCACTTTCAGCCACACTGGTAGCAATAGTTCTGTGCCTTTCTCTGAGGAGCTTTTCCAATGTATTTCACTGTTGCTCTTTCAGGCCCGTGGGAATTAGCTACAACTCTCCTTCCCCTGTTACAGACCAAGATAAAAGCAGTGGCGGAGCCACCCAAAAAACCCAGAGAGGCAAAGAATCGCAGCCCTAGACACCTCAGCACCCTGAGGGTGCTACACACGCTGTGCTTTGCAGCCTCTCGAAGCCCTGCAGAAGGCTTGGTTTGCTCACTCTGGGGAGGATGCCTCACCCTCCTCAAGAGCCAAGTGCAGCTGTACTCACGCCTCCTTCACCACCAGCTCTGACACCTCACTGGTACCTCCAGTTACCAGCAGCCTCTTTTGCCAGGCTCCACAAAGGCATGAATCTTTGCTTGGCAGAGCTCAGTTGTGGCCCATTCCCCAAGCTCCAGCAGGTTTATCCCAAGTCCTTTAAGCTCTGCTTTATAGGACATGGGCTCAGGACAGTATCCTGCTGTCCAAATACCCTTCTTGAGTACATGGACACTGCCAGGAATAGGATCTTAGAGGAGATTCATTCTGACTGACATTTGTGATTCATCATGACTGACCTGCTAACTCCTTCTGTGCCCTGAGATGGTCCTGAACCCACAATGTGGTATTGAAACCTTTCCTCTGCTGATGGAGCTGTTTAACGGCTCTGAACCAAGGGTTACTGATGATGGGGTCTGGCATGGGGCACCATTAAATGCTGGGCCACAAAACAGTGGGCTGAGAGCCTCCCTTCAGAACTGTGCTATGCATGCAGGGAAAAGCACCTGTAACATTTATTTTCTCTCTCACTCTGTGGGTATGGGGAGAGGAGATGGTCAGAAGCCAGGAGATATAGGGCCAACATCCCCCACACAAGCACCAAGCCAGCAGCTTCTAACCCATATGGCAAAAGACAGGAGAACCAATGGCCTGGAGGGGAAAGGGAAAAATACCTGGTGCTCAGTCCAAAAAATGAGGCAGCATTTGCAGCTGTGGATGTGGATGGAGGGCAAGGAGCAGAACACTTTTGGTACCAACTGCCCAACAAGGCAGGATGGGACACACCATGTGCCACTGCACCTTCGCACACCACTGGCTTTCCCCATGCCCTCACACAGCCAGCACTCTCACTCAGGATTCATGCAGGAAACGTGGGTGAGAGGTTCTCCGAGAGCAGAAATAATCCTGCACCCGGCCCAGCCTCCCTCTGTGCTGTGCCTTGACTCAGCGTGTGGGGAGTTGCAGCTGGGGACGTCCCACGGCACCTGCAGGAAACTTGAAGTGAGTGTGGAGGTGGTGTTACTGTGAGGGCAAGAGCTTTGATGAGCTCAGCAGGGGGAAAAGCCTCTAGGAAGGCTGATGTTGAAGGCATCAGCATCATTATGCTGATGTTTTGGAGGTGAGGGGCTTCTACAGTCCTTGAGAGCATCACCTGCAGAGCCCACGCCAGCATCTCTGGGGCTACAATTTTTGGAAGAGGTACATTTTTTGGTGGAGGTTCCCTCCCGTCTTCACACAGGACACTGAGCTCTCCCCTGCATCAATTCTATCAGCAAATGCTGGCACACAAACACATGCTCTGCTGGAAGCAAACTCTTCTTTTCTAACTTGACTTTGCTTCAACTTCCAGGCATTGCAGCTGCTGTTCCTTTTCTATGCTGAATTCACATTCTCACCTCAATAAAAAAGTAATCTTGTGTTTGCTACAAAAAAAATTCACTTCATTAATCTGAACGCCTCTGGCTTTACTGTCACAAAATACTGCTTGGAAAAGGGAAAGCTGCTTCAGTGCTGCTGCCTCAGACAGCTTGGTCACTCCAACACTTCAGTGAGGAAGACCAAAATGTTCCCTCTTTCCCAGCATGTTGCAAGAGTGAGCAAGAGGGAGGAAAAGAGCTCTCAGTGCCCCATCTGTGACTGTGTCACCCCTCCAGAATAACCTGTCATCATCAGTCCCTGATATTTTGGATGTTTGACACAATACAAGGGAGATAAGTTTGGGGACATAATTTTGCACAACAATCCTGAGCCATTCAAGCGCTGCAGCTCCTGGCTCTGGCCTTGCTTGGAGGTATAAGGATGTTTTGAGACAGGGATCAGTGAGGACCAAATGAAGCTTCTGTGACCAACTAAGTGCTCAAATGAGCCTGCAAACTTCTAGTTTGGTGGGGTTTTTTTGTTTTTTTTTTTTTTAGTGTGTACTATATAAAATAAAATTGAAAGAAAACCCCTGACTTTTCTCAGTGTAGAAGCCAGTTTTATTGGTAACAAAATGATCCTTTTGTCCATATTTACCAAAAGAATTGCTATATAAAAAATATCCTTGATCTCTGATGTCAAGACACATTTGAGAAAAATTGTAATAAGAGTGGAAGTTAGAAAATCTGGCTGTGTGAGCTCTCCAAGAGCTCACACAATAGTGCAGTAAGGGTTGTGTAGCACTGATTATTCTGAAGGATCAAAATGACCCTTGAGCTATTAGAATTTTTCATTATGCACTTTTTAGGAAAAATTTGGGCAATCCTCACGCTGGGGGTTTGGATGTAAACAGTGATGACAGCTGTGGAAAAATCCACTCCAGCTTTATCAAATGGGCCGAGTGAGGCTTGCTATAATCAGCGAGTGGTGTAATCCTATACAGAATATTAATTGCAATATTGGCTCCCTTCCAACAGAGCTCTTTACAGATCCATTGAAACACTATTTGCTCTGGTCTAACACTAGTTATAGATGTTCCTGCGCTTTTTTTGCCATTGACTGTGTGAGGCAGAAGGGCTGTTCCATTCAACACATGGATCATGCAGAATGCTGCTCATTTCAGAGCCCAAATATAACATTTTATCATCGAGTGAATCTGAAATTTGCTTGGATAGAGCTCAATCTTGCACCATAGAAGTCTATGGGTATTTAATGAAATCTAAACATGGCCTGTTCCATATGATTCATGGATTTGTTGTTTATATGCTAAAGGCTTCTTTACAAGGCTTATATCACCATGTTAATTCCTTTAAGCATGTCCATCTGCACTCAAATAATAAAAACACACATATGGACTGTAATGAAATACCATCCTGAACCATGCAGGGCAAGAAAATTCATGCTGCAACTATAGCAACTACTAAAATAGCAAAGCACACTGATTTCTGACATGAACCTGTTCCTAATGTCCAAGAGACACTGTGTGCTGCGAGCTTTATATACCAGTTCCCAAAATATCCGAGTCCTGATAGGATGAGAAAATACCGTCATGTTCTTGCACCAGGCCAATTACAAAGCTGTAGTTCCTGTGCTGGTAAAGATGTTTCCTGTTGATAACACAACAGGACAACATAGCACTTAGCTGCTAATGTTATCTGGGACCCTTGTGACCTCTCGGAAACTTTAACAATTGTAGAGTCCACAACACGTAGAAGCCTCTCTTCTTGTGCTTTTGTTTGAATAAATAAGCAAGAAAGAAAATAAACACTCGTTCTGCAGCCATGTGCTCATTATTGCTTGGGGAGTAATTAGAGGTGGCTGAAACATAGAGGAGAGCTCAGCTCAAGAAGCAACAGGTTCCTACCTCTGATGCAGGGCAGTGCTTGACTGATAAGTCCTTTTCTAAACAAATACAGTGCAAAGGTGGAATTCTACACTGGAATATTTTTTGTCCATTTTAAACATACTCCTTTTCAACTTTATAGACTGCCTTTTTGTGTTTGAAGATGAAAAAGCAGATTTCATTTGTTTATAATGTCAGCATATCTGAACAGTCCTCGTTCATTATCCTTTCCCCCAAGCTTTTCCCTCAATTTTTATACAGAAATTTCTTCAAACCCTTCCTGTCTGTGCAGTTTTGTCCCTTTTCCTTGGCCAGACAGCAGCAGTGACAGGTACAGCTTGGAGCAGCATTCCAGGAGTTGTAAGAAAGGACTTCTTGGAAATATAAAACTGCAGCTGAATTTGGGTGTTATATTACCTCTCAATAACTGGCTGTTTCTAACACACCTTTGAGATCTCCCACACCCACCACCCAATGGATATCTGCCAGCTCACAAAGCCCTTATGTAAAACCCCCCTACTACAGGAAACCCAGCGCCGCTGCTCACTCCTGGACTTTGTGGGATACTTGAATTCTTCATTCTCTGCTGGGGAGGAACCAGCAGCTTCTATGACCTCTTTAACTACTTAAAGCGGAAAAACCCAGAGCAAGATTTGCCCTCTTTCATATTTGGAGTAACAGCAGTGCAATCCAGAGTCTGTCCATAAAGAATCACTCTGCAAAGCTTTCCCTGAAATCCAACAGGTACATCAGTGACCTGTAACCCAGCGGCTTGAAGATCCATAAATAACACAGGGATGGATTTACCCTATGTGCCTGATTTCCCTCAATATTCTTCTATCCCTCAAAATCTGTGGTGCAACCACCATGCTGCCTCAGATGGTCTAAGAAATTCTCAGATGAGGTATAGGACATTCCTTGAGAAGGACAGAAAAGTGCTTTTCCTAACTTACTGGGAAAAAAAAAAAAATAAAGCCTTATAATTGAATGTTTGGGCTTCAGTTCAGTGCTAAGAGTGAGTCCTTTCAATGGTCTTTTGAACACCCCATCGCTCTTCACCTACACCTGCCCAACTGGAATAGCAGAGGTAAACCTAGTCAGCATTCTTCCTTGCTCCATTGTTATCCTGCTGGAAAGAGGCACAACTTCTTGCACTGGTTGCCTTTGAGTGGTGCTTATTCACAGCAAGTCACAGTGGGAGTGGGTGGGAGGCAGAGTTCATTCATTTTTGTAGCATAACATAGAACAGATTGTGTTTGGATTTCACTAGATATTTGTTGTTCTATGTTTCTTTGCTTTATATTGGACAAGGGCCTGCAACAAAACTTTGATCCAAGGTACAAATCCACGGCCAAGATTTGAACTAAGCCTACAAAACTTTCTCCAGAACAGGCTGTAGCCCAGCATGCTGACTCTGAGAGCCTCCTGTTCTTCACGTTGCTGGTCATTTGATTCAGGCCTGCTTCTGCTTATTTATTTGACCATTAGCCTGCAAATGAACTTGGAGGCTCCACGATCTAGTCCACAACTTTTTGAGAATAACCCAGAGTAATTCCACCTACAGCAAAATGAAGTTTCATTGATGCAATGCTGCAACTGCCAGGGCGGGACATAAGATCAGATGGAGATGAGAAGAGAGGTTATAAACTGGGCATAATTTCTGATGTTAAATTCCAAATTACCCAAATCCTCTGGTTCAATGAGTTTGTCAACAACCACAGAGCAGCAGAACAGCTGAAGTGGGAAAAGTGGCTTTAATCGTCCAGTGTAATGCCATGAATTTTGGAGGGCTATGGAAGGTCTCAGTTTCAGGTGGCTGTTTGCACCTAGTTCTTGGGAACTTAGCCCAGAACAGATCCTGATAAAACAAGTATCCTTCATTTTCAGGAGAAAAAATACAGATCTGAGTTCAGCTATAACTCCTATATCTTAAAAAAAAAAAAAAAAATTACATTTTCCTCTTTAAGACCTGGTGTGAAGGAACAGGACCAGATGTGCTGTTGCCCAGAGCAGTGACGACTGTGAAGAGCCCACACCATGATCCCCATGCCACCCCTGCACTGACAAAGCCCAGGAGGTCACAGTTACAACCCAGGAAATGTACAAGGACCTACTAGACCAGGTTGCTCCAAGCCCCATCAAACCTGGTCTTGAATATTCCCAGGGATGGGGCAGCCACAGATTCTCTGGGTAACCTGTGCCCAGGGCCTCACCACCCTCAAAGCCAAATTTTTTTTTCCTAATATCCAATCTAAACCTTCTCTCTGTCAGTGTGATGCCATTCCTTCCTGTCCTCTCACTCCAGTCTCTTTAACATCTTTCTTGAGTGCTCTCCTCAGGTACTGGAAGGTCACAGTTAGGTCACCCCGAAGATTTTCTTTCCCAGCCTGAACAATCCCAATTCTCTCAGCCTTCCCTCATAGAAAAGCTGCTCCAGCCCTCTGCTCATCTTCATGGCCTCCTCTGGCCTTGCCTGAACAGGTCCATGTCCTTCCTGTGCTGCAGCCCCCAAAGACCCAACGTTTTTCACCAATTCCCTGATGTACAACAGTGCCAAAAGAGAACCTCCTGCATCTGCCTGCAGCGAGCTGTGAGTAACTGTGCTTTCAGAAATGCTGAGTCAAGACAACGTGCTGGAACTACAGGAGAAACAAGTTTAATCTGTGCGTGGGGAGGGCATGACTTAGAGAACACTTTGAATTGCACAAAATTCCATGGAAAAAAGGTTTACAAGTGTTTGTTTACATTTTGACTTCTCCTGTAGCATAAATAGCATTGTTGCATAGTTACCATGGCAAATAAGATTATTCATATTGTCCCTTAACTTTGCTCTCTCATGCTGTTTTCTGCAAGGCCATCAACCCTCGCCATGCCAGGGCTGCTGAAATTACAAACAGCAGTGGGTGTCAACCACAGAGTGGAAAAAAAAAAATACTGAGCATATTGCAACACTGGAATTGGCACAAGATAAGGACAAAGGTGCCAAGGTTTAGCCTTTTTATTTTCACAGAATAAAGTCAGAAATGAACAGGTGCAATCTCCTAACCAGAGGCAAATCCACTCCAGATAAAGTCTCATAATCTCTCTTTATGTGTAAGGATGTTTTATAGACAAAACCAGCTCAGACTAGAATTTGGAAGCAAATAGAAGCAGTCCAAACAGTATTCAAGCACAAAAAGATGCCAAAAAAGAAGAAAGAGTAGGAAAACCCTAAAAGACACACAATGAAAGACTCTCTTCAGCTGGAAGACCAAGGTGGAATGAAGCTTTTCTAAGGTACCCATTTTACTTGATTGGGAAGTAGGTTCTGGCTTGATTTAGCGAGACAAAACCAATTTTCTCTAGAGGTAATCAAGTGTGTGTGAGTGAAAAGGTCCTCCTTCTTCTACATTATATCACACAGGAGCTTTCCGACCACCAGCTGATGTTTAATTTGTGACCTGGCAATGGTCCAGCACCAATGTCCAACCCCGAGCAGCTGCTCCTGTGGTGATGCAGCTTCCCTTGGCGCTGATCCCTCCACTGCACTTTGCAGGAGTAGCAGTATCAGCCACATGAGAGAAAAAGAAAGAAATAATAACGTTAAAACTATCAAGCTAAATTAAGAAGTGGTTCAACTCCAAAAATCACACTGCATAAGGCTAAAAAAAATTTTTAATTACATGTTTTGGGTGGTTTTTAATGCACTCGGACTCAGTAAAATAGCTGTGCCTTCCAAATCAAGGCACGTCGGGTACACACCGTTCACGCGACTCTTACTGGTCCCTGCTGGGGAGCCGCGTGCTCCCAGTGCCATCTGCTGGCAGAGCCGCCCAGGGACGGCCGGGCCACACACGCGGCGCTTTGTGGCTCTCTCTCGTTCTAAGCCGAGAGCAGTTACGCACAGGACTACTCCAGGAAGTAAAACTACTCGGACGGGAGCGCCGCTGACGCACCTGGAGAGACAGTTATCAATCAGGGAGCAATTAAGTCGTGCGTAACGAAGTGACAGGTCTGCATGCCTGGGGAGGGAGAGGGAATGTTTCCTGCTGCGAGGATCTCAAGCCAGGAGTCTGCCAACACAACTATGAAACCACAGCTAGGTGAAAGCACAGATTAGACACTTGACTTGAAACATGCAAATTGTCTCTTAAAAGTCTTTTGTATTAGGCACTTACCTATAACATGGTGGCAAACCAAGACATTTACATTTTACCACATTAAGCAGAGAATGAAGTTCAATGAGATGAAGATTTAGCAGTTGGTCTAAGAACAAAACTTGTGGGAAAAAAATTACTCATAGGATCACAGACTAGTTTGTGTTGGAAGAGATATGACAGCCCATCTCATTCTAAACAAGAGACCTTCCACTGTCCCAGACTGCTTCAAGCCCTGTCTGACCTGGCCTTGGACCCTTCCAGGGATGGGGCAGCCACAGCTCCTCAGGGCAGCCTGTGCCAGGGCCTCAGCACTCTCACAGGGAAGAGTTTCTTCTCAGCATCCCACCCAAACGTGCCCTCCTTGTATAAGATCAAGTGCTGGAATAACATCCCTTGTTTCTGCCTTTCTGCCCGTGCAGGTGCACAGGCACCCACACTGTAACAATGAATGGATGAAAATGAGGGGGGTCACTTTGCCTTCTGAGCACCAATTTTATGGTGTCTGGGTGGCTTTTGCAGAGAATAGAAAAGCAAAAATTTTTTCAGAATTTGGTAAACAAATCAGGCATATCAATACTTCCAGCATTTATAAAGTTCTGTTCCACTTATCCAGGCCTCACATTAGAAGAGCTGAGCACACTCTGAGATTAGAGGCTACTACCTGGTGTAGATCAAACTGAAAAAGGAGCAGGCAAAGTACAACTGATTCAAAGAGGACTTTCTACCCTTTATTACCTTCTGGACAAGCACGGTGGATGCCCCATCATCCAAACAGTCAAACGGCAATAAAATATGAGAAAACATGGTTCTGGTTCGCAAGATCCAAACTTCAAGAGGAAAACAAAGCTATGGAGAGTCACATTTTACAGGCATAATTAAAGCAAACACTTGGAAAAATAAAGTCAGCGGAAAGTGATTCATCAACCAGTTACAGTTTTAATATAAAAAGTTTTAGTCCAGTCATAAGCTTAATTGTTCAAATGAAAATGAGTAGTGGAACTGAAATCTTGAACAAGATGATTTTGTTTCAACATCAAGCTTGTTGGGTGACAAATACAGTCAGAATACACCTGTCCACACCTGTGGTTGCCTAAAACTGGGTGCCTGGTTGTTTCAAACACCACCAGACATTAGACTTCCTGAGGCATACCTTCTGCGATGCCACAGCAGCTGCAGCCTGGGGGAGTTCAGCTGATTTTTGGCTAATTGTACACACAGGTGTATCTACATACAGTCTACAAGGATTCAGTGAGGACAGTGACTGAAATACCTTCTCACTCTTTGTGGACACTCCTGGACTCTCCCACCAGTGGAGAATCTTGCACTCAGTGTATTATCACATCACATCTGCGGACACAGATATTTAGATTTTGATGGTTTAAGTTTAGCGCCTGTCAGGAGTACGAAATTCAAACCAAAACATCCTAAAAGTTGTATAAAGAAAATACTGATAACCGTCACAATTTTCCTGAAAAAAAACATCACCAAACCCCAAAATACCTATATACACCCATGCCAATCATAGCTTCTCAGAAAAAAAAGGAAATGGCATGTAAGAAAAATAATACCTTTAAGAATAACATTGTGAACTGTTATTCATTCTACCAGGAAGGTACAGTAATAGCTGTTTACAAACAGAAAACACTGAGAAAGAAAACATCTCTCCTTAGGGCAAATGAAGTTAAACAATTCTAGCACACTACAGCAGAAAGGGGAAGTATTTGCCCTAAATTAACACAAAAGGCAAGCTGGAAGAAAGATGGCAACTGTATTTTTGTCGGCCTCTTCCTATACAGTAACTTCCAGGAAGAGGCTGCAGTATATTACTGTTATCTGGAAAAATATTAATAAACTCCCAGTCTTCCTACCAAATTACATCACCTCTAGAAGGGTTTTGGTCTTTTAATACCTAATCTAAGGCTTTATGCCTACATATTACAGTTGGGAACTTGTTTGATGAACATAAATTTAAAAAAGCAAATACTGGTCAGTTGGCAGAGGGTTTCCAGGCCCTGGGGTGTCACAAGGTTGAAACTCTTCCATCTGTATTTTGACTGACTGGAGCCAGCAATCCTTCTTCCAGAGACCCTCCCACAGATATTTACTCCTATCATCTCTCGTTCTCAGTTAACTTAGTATTTAACAAACTCCTATTTTTGTTTCCAAACCTTTCACTTGAAGCTGTTCTCTCAGATTAATTCCTCTAAAACCATGCAAAAAAAGCTAACAGTATTTTCTGACTTCAGATAATTTCAACTCATATTCTGCAATTTTTTATAAGTTAACAGAGCTATGAATGAGTTAAGGCACCCAAATGCCCATCAAAAAGAAAATAAATACCTTGGGCTAAATACAATGAAGTGTTCAGCAGTCATTTAATTGCACAATCATCTCCCTAATTTGTAGAACAATGCTGCCAATGTCTCTAGGGATCCTAAAATACAAATATTAGAAACTCTGCAACTGTGACGGACAAGGCATCAACAAGACATTCCCAAGGTTCATTCTGGATTCCTGGCTCCTCAATGTAACTGCTACTCCTAATGTAATTAGCATTTAGCAGCAAGATCAGCATGTTCTAAGAACGAAATAAATATTCACACAATCAATACTAATGGTTTAAAAGCTCAAACACATTATTGAAATCAATATGTTTCCAATCTTTCTCCTGTCAATACAAGATTGCAGAAACGAGACCCTTGGCAACAACATTCACAGCTCTCAGGACCACAGAAGCTTCTGCAAATGAATTCTAGGCCTGAAGTTTTGTTGTCTGCGGTGCCTGTGAGGTGTTTTACTGTGTTCGGAGCTGGTAGTCTGTAAAGGGGAAAAAAACAACAAAAACCCAATTTTAGTAATTTGTCTCATTAAAAGGAGTAAAGCAGAGCAGCAAGTTGGGATAAAGTGATAAAATGCATTCTTATATTAATATATATTAATACAAGAATATGCAAATATCAATAAAACACTGAGAGGGGGAATAGCCTTAAACTGAAGGAAGGAAGGGTTAGACTAGATATTAGGAAGAGATTCTTTCCTGTGTGGGTGGTGAAGCCCCGGCACAGTTGCCCAGGGAAGCTGTGGCTCAGACTAGGTTGGACAGGGCTTGGAGCAACCTGGCCTGGTGGAAGGTGTCCCTGCCCATGGCAGGGGGTTGGATTGAGATGATCTTGAAGGTCCCTTCCCACCCAAACCAATCTGGGATTCAACAATTCTATAAAATAAACTCCTATATTTGCTTAGAGTGGCCATGAGAATGAGCTCTAAAGAGATAAAGGCAATTGTGGGCAGTCATGCTTAAATGCCAGAAAAAAAACTAATTAGAAAAACATAAACAAAAAAAAAAGTGAAAAACTAACTAAACAAAAAACCCCAAATGACAACAACAATACCACCACCACAGCAAAAACACCCAACAAAATCAAACACCCCATTTTTGCTTGCTAAAATCTAGTATCTTTTACTAGACAGTGTCTTACACATTTTAAAGCTGGCAGAACAATATGTGTGAGCATACTGTTAATGATGTGTTTGTTTTTAAATTTACCAAATTCCAGATCAATTAGGAAATACTTAAACAGCATTAGCACTCTACCCCACTGGGTCTTTACTTAAGAGACCAAAAAAGGGGACTAGAAAACAAGCAGCATAGCTTAATCTACTGTGTATCTAAACCAGATAGTTCCATCTCAAAAACAGGAGCTTCAATTTGTAGGTGTATTCTGGAGAAACAAAATATTCCCCTCCTCTCACCTCCATTCTGGGTGATGTACCGGACCCAGGGCAAAGCCTGGTAGCCACTCTTCTCAATTATCTTTAAGTAACGAACCTGGAAAGAAAGGTCTGTAAAATATAAAGTCTCCCACGTTGGCTAAGCAGCATTTAGCAAAAAAGGAAAGCAAAAAACCCAACCCTTTTATGTGTAAAAATCTGTTTTATGGATAAAACTAAACAGGAATCATCGAGATGAGAAACACCTCGTGTGTTAGAGCCCAGCATGTGAATTTATCAGTATTTCTGTTTTCAGTCACTAACCTGGATTCCTGAAGTGGTGAAATATGGAATCTCAAACTTTACACTAATGGGAGGTTTTCCTTCCTTGTCTTCAGCTTCAACACTTGGAAGTCCAAAGTGAGCTCTCATCAGGTATTCTTTTCCACCCTACCCAAAAGGGACAATTTTTTTTTTCTTGAAACAAAAAAATTATAAAAAACTTGCAATGATACAAGTAGTTTTCTTAATGTCAGACTGCTGAAATCCACTATTTATTCCAGCTCTTCTCCAGGGCTTCAAAGTGACGTGTGTTTTTATTTTAAAAATACTTTTTTTTTTAAAAGATGCAGGTTCAGTCTGAGGCATAATTCATTTTCTTCCAGCCTCATACTCAAAAATTCAGATAAAATAGTGACACACAGCTACACTACCACACTATTAGCAGTGGACAGAGCTCATGCTCATGGAACCACCCAAGAAGTAGAGCCTGACAAAACTTAAATGGCTGCTGCTAAAGCCAGGCCAAGGATTACACCATCCAGAGCCATCACTTAAAAATCTGCTCTCTTCCTGCGTTCTGAAAAAATATTCAAATGAAACAAATATAAACAACATCTTATTAGCAAGTTCCAATCTTTCATCCATGGAAAAAGAGGAAACGTCCACTACTACCTGTCTGATACTGAGAGAGTTTGCTTTAGGCAGAGCCTAAATGTCACTGAAATGTTAGTGTTAACTAATTATTACACTCTTGGGTAGTAAAAAATAACACTTACTGGAAAAGATTTAATGGACCAGACAATTTCACTGTTCTCTGGAACCCATTTGACACTTCCAACAGTGGTTTTAAACTTTGGCGAGTCTGCATCGTTCGGAACTGGGATGTGAATCTCCACATTGTTGGCAGTTGATCTACGCTTAAATTGACTCTTCGCCTAAAGAAGAAAAAAAACAGAGCAGAAAAGCAGGGTCTAAGTATTTCCACGATGCTGGCGAGCTCAGAGAGCTGTGAGACACAGCTCCCCTCCACCCCGACTTGTATCCTGAGAACCAGAACTGACACTGAGATCATAACTTACAAATGAAGTCTTCAAAGGTATCTAAATCCCACAGAAATACTGAATACTTGTACAAAAATGCATATACTGCTCATCAAGCTTTGAAAACAAACGAAAGAAGACTAAAAATAGCCATGATTGTTTAAGGATGTCTGACCTTGATCATGTACTCGATGCGGCTGTGGGAATGTTTCTCAATCACAGACTCGATCCAGATCAGGGGTTTTACCTGGTGGTGAAAAACCACATCACAGTTCTGGGTTTTACTCTGACAGAGTCACCAAAACGTTGCTTTCCCATAAAACTACACTCAGTATGTGAACCACACAGAAAATGCAGCCTGTGGTGTTCAAAATGACAGAATTGTGGTTTTAGAAGAAATAATTATACAAATGAGCAAGCACTGATATACCAATGAGCAAATGTTACAAGAATTATAGGCTTAAAAACGTACATCTCAGATTAATCCCTAATAACAAACACTTGCACCGGAAAATATTTGATGTTTTAACATACTAGGGACTGAACTATGTCCTCCTTCCTATAGACCTTCTCCAGACTGATTTTTTTTACTTTTCTGAAACGAAGGCCATCTTTATCACCATACTCCAATAAAACTGACATAAATACTGTTGCTAATAAGCACAATGAATTGTTACACTGACATTATGCAGTTAAAAACATAGCCACAGTATTTCAAAAACATTTTCAATAGTAGTTGAAAATACAGAGACTTATTGCCAAGTTGCGTCTAAACTTTACTCTTTCTGCAAAAGGAGCAAGCACCAAGTTTTGCTATTAACAGTTGACTTGAAAACCCATGTGCTGCCTATGTTTTAAGAAAAAAAAAATGAAGGGAAAGCCATTGTGGCTACAATCTAAACCATTCCTGTTTAAAAAAGGCAGACATCCAGACTCACGTGGGTATTAAGGCGATATGACATGAGCTCAAACTCTCCGTCAGGTGGAATGAAGGAGATTGTCCTGTCGTTTTCAAAGCGAGAGAGACGAACACACTGGTGAAACTTCACATCTTCCAGTTCTACTGATTTACTTTTCCCACCTAGCAGAAAACACACAGGTCATACAAACTGTGGCCCAAGTCTCACCACAGCACAGCTGCTGCCTGCTAACATTCCTTCCTTTTAGCCAACTTTCTAGGATCAGGACAGCGACCATCCCCCTGTGCTGGGCACTGCTGAGGTGCCTCAAATCCTGGGATCAGTTTTCGGCCTCTCACAACAAGGGAAACACTGAGGGGCTGGAGTGTGCCCAGAAAAGGAAACGGAGCTGGGGAAGGGACTGGAGCACCAGGAGCAGCTGAGGGAGCTGGGGGGACACACCTGGGGAAAAGGAGGTTCAGGGGGAGCCTTCTTGCTCGCCACAACTCCCTGACAGGAGGGTGAAGCAAGATGTGGGTCAGGCTTTGCTCCCAGGGAACAAGGGAAAGGACAAGAGGAAACAACCAAAAGATGTGCCAGTGGAGATTTAGGTTAGATTTTGGCAAAATTTTTTCACTGAAAGGATGGTCAAGCATTGGCACAGGCTGCCCAGGGCACTGGTGGGGTCACCACCCCTGGGAGTGTTCAAAAGGCCTGTGGATGTGGCACTTGGGGACATGGCTTAGTGGGGAACACAGCAGTGTTGGTTTGGACTTGATCGTTTTAGAGGGCTTTTCCAACCTTAATGATTCTGTCATTACAGTGCTACCCAAGCACCCCAAAATTCAAGATTCTAGATAGCACCTGTCATGATTATTGTTCTACTGCAACACTCACGGCCTGTATTATCAAAGAGAACTTTGTCATTCAATCCAAGGCGCAGCTCTGGCATTCCCGAGAGGAAGACTCTCATTTTAATGGATCCAACTATCTCACTCCGTAACACGTTTCCGTTGGCACTGACCTGAACAAAGATGAAGGGAAAGGTCTGATGTGGTATGTTGTGACATCAAGCAACACTCCCACCCTGTGCCCATGCCCTGGGTTTTCTTGGATGTGTTTCTTATGAGAAATTAATCCAGTAGAGTGAATTACATCAGGGACATGAAGGGGCACAGACAGAGGAGCAAAGGACATATCCAAAAATCAGCAATACACACAATTAAAGCATTACTTGTACTGGATTTCCTTGGGGGTACTTAATGATTTACATTGCTTTGGGAGTCACAGCACACTATCCACAGTCAGACTTTTTATTGCAGGTTTTCATATAAAAATAACTTTTTATATGTTAGAGTACAAGGTACCCACCAGAAGGTTAACAGACTCTATGACATCCAGGAAAACCTCATTTTTCCTGTATTTTATCCCCTCTGATCTCCATGAAACAGCATTTGTAACAGTGGCAGGTGGGCGTGGGGCTCCAGTTTCAAGTTTGTGACCTTCCTGAGTGATGTACCTTCACAACCACAGAATTGGCATTAAAAAAAAAAAGAAAATTAATATTTTTGATAATTGGAACACACCAAAACATTTGTCTGCCTATGGAAAAAGGCTCAAGACATTCCAAGGGCTTTGTCGCTGTTAAGTGATACAGAGTGATACTTACTCTTGTAAAATTTTACTATCAGTTGTTTGTGGATAACCAAAATCCATAAGCTCATCTAACAACTCATAAATAATAACAAAATTATCTCTAATGCTCTCTTCTTCCAACTCCTTGAAATATTCAGAAAAAACCTGAAATGAAATGACAGGAGGGAGGGGGAGAAGAAGGACATTAACTGAGGAAGCACAGCACATGCAGAAGGTATGCCTGCATCTAAAATAATAATCTTCTAAAGTTCCAACCCAAACCCCATACTTCACAAACAGCATTCTGCTTGGATCAGCCCCAGGAAACCCACCACAATTAAAACAGACACAGAGAATCCTAGAAGAAACTATTATGAAAAATATTTATTCTGGAGAAAATATTTTTCACACCAGGTACAGAAGAACCAAACACAGGATCTGTGTGAGGTGCCACGACACATGCACCAATTCACGGTTCTCCTCCAGGTGCTCAGGTCTTGTGTAACTCCTTACAGCACTGTGCCCCATCCTCTGCCTACTCAGCTACAAAATACCAGTGCCCTTATTAGTGGTTTAAGAAGATAGTTCTACAAAATAACCAAATATAAAGTAAAAATGCTACTATCAAAGTTCTTAGAAAATATGAAAGATCTACGCACTTCTATTTAAACTGAAAAGGACGCAAAGGTTCTGAAATATACTCACCTGAACTACTTTATATAAAAATGAAAACACCAGTGATACACAAGCATTTTTCTTAGAAGTTGCAACAACTGATAAAGGATGTTCAGGAATGTGCATTTTAAAAAGTTTATTAAGTGCATTTAAAAAAACTTTTAGGCAATTAAGAGTTGGCTAGAAAAATTAAGCATTAACGACTTAACAGCACCTCTGATCTAAGGAAATATGAAGATAAGCATTGATTAAATCATCCATTAGAGCAAAATCAATAAAAACACTTTTCTGAACCTTATGCTGCTGGTGCATATTACACTACATAAAGCATAAAAAAAGCTTATTTAATATAACCAACTTTACTGAATACAGCCTCCTTACATCACTTCCCCCATTCTCCAACTTGCATTTTGACATTAAAAAAAAAATAACAGCAGCCCTTGGCACGTCAACACGTGTGTAGTACAAAGGATACGATACAGGTTGTTATGTTTAATCCACATGAAACGAACTCCTCCATGTGCTAGGATAGGAGAAAGCGTCCCCTCTTCTTCCTTTTCCATAAGGATCGGCATAAAATGTTCCACCTCTGACATGTCCACATCTCCACGGTAATTCCGACAGATCAGAACCTATAGAGAAAGCAACCAAATCCTTGTTTTTTCTCTTTCATAAGGACGTTATCGTGCAAGACACACAAATGCTTGAAAGGCCCTTTTAAAATCACCCAGCTTCCCTCAAGCCTCTCTGCATTTATAAGTGCAAATCACAATGCCAAAACACTTTGCCGATTAGAACACAAATACCAAGATTTAATTGCAAAGTCACGTATTAGTATTTTCCAGACCTATCCTTCCCCTATTACTGCTCACGGCCTAACAATGATTTTAGGATAGGAAAACACGCAACTCCTCTGAGGCAAAGCAGCTGCAATAACGGCAGAGATTATTCCCTGGGGGATGCCGCGGGCCCTGCCGCCGCATTCAACACCTCCGCCTGCGAGGGGA
>NW_008239756.1:1284272-1285879 GCF_000691975.1 Corvus brachyrhynchos | reverse complement strand
CTCCCCTCCCGCCTCCGCGGGAGGTCACCCCGGGAGCCGGAACCGGCGGCTGCGCGCAGCGACGCGCGCGGTGCAGCGGAAGGACACATCGAGCAGGCACCGAGATGTTAAATAGTCCCCGTAGCGCTGGCACAGCCCCCGGGGCGGGGCGGGGCGGGGCGAGAGTCCCAAGCCCGCCCTGCTTGAGGTGGGAGCTCCGGACACGTACCGAGCATCCAGGAGTCAACCGAGGCCCGCAGCGGGACCTAATTCGGGTTAAGAACAAGATTGCGATTTAAGCGGCGCGTTAGGGTTTCGAACATCAAGATACACGTCGTCCCTCAGAGGGGGTAAGAATCGTAAAGGCAGGTTCGGCGCTACCAAAACTCCACACACAGACTTTGCTCAGCGCACTGCCCCGATTTTATACGTAAAGCAGCACCAAAAAAGGGATCAAAGAAGCGTTTTAATAAGTTACATTGAAGTTACGAGTTGCAGGAGACCCCTCATCTCTGAAAGAGCTCAGGATAGAAATGATACTCTTTTCCACAAAAATCGGATTCAGTAACCGATGTGCAGCAAGCCAGTAATTACACACTCGAGAGACACACTGATTATTTATTTCAGAGTTGCACAAGCCTGGGTGCTCGGTGGGATGCCAGAAATCCAGCACACCAGCTATCAAAACTTGGACATCACTTAGAGCTTGTTGGCTGCTCTCTATTTCATGCATTAAGCCTCCCTTCTTGCTGATTAGGCTTGAAAGTAATACAAAGATCAAATATCAAAGAACATCCTTTCTTAAGACAATTTTACATATTTCACATTTTGCAACGTGGCCTCTGACAGATCTTGATAGAAAGCAATCATACAATTCACATAACTTAGAAGAGAAACTTGAATGTGAGACTGTCAGACTCTTCACTTCAAAAAGGGAGAACTGTTAGAACCAAACAAATAAAGAAGTATTTTCCATCTGGAAAGCAGAAAATTAGTTTTGGCCTTAATCTCACTATAAACACTAAAAAAACCAGCCCTCTCCATCGACATAAACCAGAGCTTCTCAGCCCAGAGGAGTCACTGTTGGATGTTTGGTTTTAAAAAACAAGACTATAAAATAAAACAGTATAAAGTCATAAAAACTTAGAAGATCTATTAGACAATATGGAGAAAAGACAGATTTACACGGCAACCCTGCTTGATACAAACAAAACACAACTCCAGCTCCAGAGCCGTGAAAAGCAGCCCGGTCATTTGGTCCAGCTGACTTTGGGAATGTCGTAATGCTCAGTCAGAGTATCCAAGTGCCTGTTGAAGTCCTGGGTTTTTGAAAGAGAAAGAAAACGGCTGCTGACATGACCAAGTTGAACCACAAGACCCCCTGCGTCCCTGCTTGTGTTTCACAAGGTGAAACAGGTTCCTTCAACCCAACAATAATAAAGACGCTGGCCTGAGGAACTCAGGATGGTTTTGCTCACCTCCACTCGCTGCTTGTGGGTTTTCGACGCTTTCTTTAGGATCCGCTCCATTTGCTGCAGGAGACACACAAGGGCCGCTTACTGCCGGCCCTCGCAGCCCCCTCAGCGGCCGCACCCGAGGGCTGGCGGGGGTTTTTAAAGCCTTACCCG
>NW_008239756.1:1270464-1283881 GCF_000691975.1 Corvus brachyrhynchos | reverse complement strand
AGCTGAGAATGTGCGGCCTTGCACCGCCGTGAGGGGAACCGAGCTGAGAATGAGCCGCCTTGCACCGCCGTGAAGGGAACCGAGCTGAGAATGAGCGGCCTTGCACCGCCGTGAGGGGAACCGAGCTGAGAATGAGCGGCCTTGCACCGCCGTGAAGGGAACCGAGCTGAGAATGAGCGGCCTTGCACCGCCGTGAGCAGGACCGGGAACGAGCCCCGTCCGCCCGCTCCGTGAGGGGAAGCGACACTGTGCCCAGTCCGGGGCCATCTCCGTGTGGGGAACCGAAGTGGGACTTGCAAAATGTGGACTACGTCAAGATCATCTTAAATGAGAATGTTTTTTGATGTAAACGCTTTGTACACTTTCAAACCTAGTCAGCAAGAAAGGAGACCTAATGAGTGGAAAGACAGCAGCTAGCAGCCCTTAGTCAAAGACATATGGTAACTAACAAGATTTAGGGGTGCAGTAATAAAAATGTGTATGTATACATTGATAATTTGGCAAAAGATTCAAGATCTTTATATCCAACAGCTGAACTATCTTCATTATAATACTTAAAATCATGTCTATGGGTCAAAAAGACCCTGACCAGATGCAGACCCTTCCCTGAGCATGTGGAGAAGTTAGCTAGGCATTGGCTAACTTGTATGGAAATTACTAAATAATCGAGGGGCTGACCTTGGAAAAAGACTAACTCTGAACTTCTGTAAATAATGGCATGGAAAGTCCAGTGGGGTGTGTTGGATTTGTGCAAACCCACCAAGCATCCAGACTTGTGCAAATAATCAGTGTCTCTCTCAAGGGTGTAATTATTGGTGTGTTGCACCAATAAATCTGATTTTGTGGACAACAGGACAGAGTCACCCTGGGGAGAACACCTGGAGATCCAGGCTACACCCAGAGAAACCAGCCCTATCCTTCCCCACACTTCTTGTTCCACCCCGAACAGAACCATTCCAGATAGTTTTTTCTATGTGAAGGTGCCCTGATGAGCAAGCCTGCCCTGGGAACAGATCTTCCACCAGCCAGAGGGAACCAGTGACCCAGAAACAGAGACTTTATAGATCCATGAAAAAGCAGCCTGCCACATGCTGTGCAGCCAGTTCCTCCTTTTTTTGCCTGTTATTTCATCTTTCATACAGCCTGTAGCATCACATTTCTGTTTACATGTATGAACTATACACTCATCTTTTCAGTGTAAAGACCATATCTGTATCAGTATGGATGGATGGCATGCTAACAACCATTAATTAGAAGTAACATACATCAGCAGATGATGCAGAAGAAAAGGAGTGAGCGGACTTTATGGGTACTACCTCCAGTACAAACTACCATTAGCATTAGTGTATTACAACAATGTGCATTAAGGGAAAATACTGGCACAGGCTGCCCAGGACAGTGGTGGTCACCATCCCTGTGAGTGTTCAAAAAATGTGTGGATGTGGCACTTGGGGACATGGTATAATGGTGACCTCGGTAGTGCTGCATTAATGGTTGTACTCCATGATCTAAAAGTGCTCTTCCAACCTTTACAATTCTATGACTCTATAAAAAGTGAGAAGGAGGAGGGGTTACCAAATTTCCATCATTTGCTGTTAAATTTTAAAGATGGAAAATGCTACTAACACTTTTCAGTTAATTCACTGTATCTGAAGGCATGAAAAACCAGGATCCACTGAATCTACCTGCAGCTGAAGGGCACTAATGAGCAGCTATTACTTATTTGGCTAAATCTTGTAACCTGAGTCTTCGTGGTGCACACAGGAGACGGGTGAATGCTGCTGGATAAGAGCCTCAAGCAGCCAGACTAAAGATTTGATGAAATGCTCCTATTATGATACTTTGCAGCCTGTAGCAATTGGTTACCTGATCCTCTGCTGTACCTGAACCTCATTGTTGCAGCTTTTAATAACTGAATATCCAGACGACCTATAAAGGTGCCTTTGAGGAAAGAACTGACAGGAGTCAGTATTCCCAGCTCAACATGGGCAACAAGCAAACCATTTTCACTCAAGAGCAACTGGATGCATATCAGGTATAAAGCAAACTAAAGGGCTGTTTGGACATAACATTGAATAATGGCAAAGGTGTTGTTGGGTTTTTTAAAACAACATCTTTTAAAAATTAATAAGTAGAAGTACTGAATTGCAGCAAAGATTTTAGTAACATAGCTTGATTTCTACATCAAGAGGAAGGGTTATAAAATACTCCTAATTGTATGCCAAAGAGAAATCTTTAATACTTACAGATACACTACAATATAACTCCATTTAAGTCACTGCATGGGAAAAGTTTGGGCCAATGCGTGCTAAAAACTGTCATTACATGTTATACCTTTTCTTACTTCATAGGACTGCACATTCTTCACAAGAAAAGAAATTTTGAGGTGAGTCTTCTGTATGCATGTTGTGAGTAAAGGGCAGAGATCACTGTAAAGTCAGATTACATACGGGGTAAGGTATTTAAAAAATAATTTTCAAATGGATTTACTCAAATTTAGAGTGATACCTTGGGGCAATCTGAGCATTTTTGTTGGCTTTTTTCATTCCCAAACCCTGTCCTAAACTGAGTCAGAATTCTAAATTTTGTATTAATGTACTAGTCCTCTTTATTTATTAGAAATAAATGTAACAAATTACATCTTAGTGGCAGCAACATCCACGTTTCTCTCACATTGTTTTCAGACAGATGCTTCAAAGTATACTGGGGTATATATTTGAATATATAGATATTCAAAGTATATATATTCTCTGGAACACTTCACTGGTTTATGAAAACATTAATGATTTTGTCACGTTTTCTTCATGTGTTTTTGTGAATGATTACACTGCTGCTCCAAGACTGAAGCTTTCATACGCCTCATTGAACTCCCTGTTTAATCTCTGGCCAGAGGGTCTGATAAAGGCAGGATCAGATTCTGCTCAGGTGGGACTGAGAGTCCTCACTGAAAACATGAACTTGTTCTCCTCTCATAAGGGCTTGGCTGCATGTCCCGTGTAAGCCTTTTCACCTGACAGTTCTATAGTGAAACTTTGTATTTTTCACCAGTTACAGTTATGTTGCTTGTTTTAATAATGGTTCTTCCAACAAAAACATACTAACTGTTACTTGGTGACTGATCTCCATCTAGTAATGGATGCAAAGTGTGAAAAATGAGATGGAAAAGCAAAACACATTGTTCTCAGAAGTCTAAAGAGCTCGTTCAGCCAACAAGCCTTTCTTTCTGTCTCAGGCTGTTTTACAGGTACCGAGATCTGGCCCCGCAGCTCGTTCCCCTTGACTACACTGACAAACCAGCCGTGACACTTCCCTACGAGCTCATTGGCAGCATGCCAGAGCTCAAGGTACTGAGCACACGACTCCAGTGACACATTTCAGTTTCATCTACCCTTTTTAAATAATTCATCCAGGACTAATTGCTGGGAGGCTGACATAGAAATAAATTTGGGCTATCGAAGTCAAAACTCTTTCTGGAAGCTTCTAGTAATTCCCAGAAAACACCCTGAAACAGCACAAAGGCTAAACAGGGTGTGGTTGGGTCTGCCTCTGACACAGCATTAGACAAGAACTTAAAAGGCAGAAAGGGGAGAATTTGCCAAAAAGGTGATTCAACAAAAATAATCTTCCTCCACTTGCTTTACCTGCACTGAAATCAGTGCTAGTAAGGATGACCTTCCCTTGCTCCTGTGCTCTGTTTCCCAGGACAACCCATTTCGCCAGCGGATAGCAGAAGTGTTCTCAGAGCACGGAGATGGCAACATGACTTTAGATGACTTTTTGGACATGTTTTCTGTGCTAAGTGAAATGGCTCCCAGAGACTTGAAAGCTTATTATGCTTTTAAAATTTATGGTGAGTGAGACATGCGTAAGAAGTAAATGGGGAAATCCTGCAGCTTCATGTAGAGCTGCAAAATCCTCACTGTCACCATAATGATATCTAGTTACCATTTATTTTAATTGCATTTGAATGTTTGTTCTCCCTCTTCTAAAAACTTCTGGTTTTCTTTATCCTTTTGTCTCTGATTTATTTGGGATTAAGATTTACTACAAAATTTACAACTTGAAATTATCGGCAGTTTTCAAGAGCTGATAACATTTAAGAAGTATTTCTGTCTGAGGGGCTGCTTGGAAAAGTACAGCACAGGGGATTTGGCTGCCCATGAATCTGTAGGGTGGATTTGGGAGGGGGGAGGGAGGGAAGCACACTGCAGGCTTTTTTCTCCAAGGACAAATGTAAAGATTTTTTTTTTAAGTACCATTTACAGTTACTTTCTTTATGATCAGCTAAAGAAAAACAATGTATCAAACCAACATAATATTGCTGGAATGATTTAATGATGGCTAGGCTATGTTTAGCCATTAAACTACTTACAATTGTTACCCTTCTGTATGAAAAGGAGAAATTAAGATATTTTTATTTTGGAACTTATTTCTTTTACAAGTAGATAGAAGTAACTTCATTTCCGATTTGAGAGTTCTACTGATAAAAATCCATCACAGCCTTGGAACCAAACCCTTCTATTGGGTCTTGGCAAACAACCATGTAAAATGCTGACCTTTGTCACTTTAAATTGTCACCTTTGTCAGATTTCAACAATGATGATTACATATGCAAATCAGATCTAGAGAAAACTGTTAACAAATTAACCCGAAATGAACTGACCCCGGAAGAAGTCAGCCTTGTGTGTGAAAAGGTGATTTACGAGGCCGATGTGGATAATGATGGCAAACTGTCCTTGGAAGACTTTCAGCATATGATCGTACGAGCTCCAGATTTCCTCAGGTAATATTTGCTTTTAATTTCTAACACAAAATTCTCTTAGTTTCTTTGTCAGAAGCCTCTGAAATCTGTGTTTACATCTCTTCAGCCTTTGCAGATCACCACTCTTCCCTGGCAGCTTCTAGTAGTTGCCCACTGCAAACACTGCAAAAATTGTTGCTTGAAAAAGCCTGGAGGCTTCTTGACTTGCTTTTGAACCTCCAAAGTACTTTTTAGATGACAGAAGGTCCTTGTAACTTAAAGAGTTAGTATTAGCACTTAGGCTGCGTTGATAAGTGCATGAGATTTGCTCACTCAATGCTTAACATAGTGTCAAGGTGGTTTCTGATGCACATCTGACACAAAACTGCATTTGAATCTTGCATTTACTTAATGTACCCAGTCTTTGCAAATGCTTTGAAAAATAAAGTTTCCAATTTTTAATAGTCCTAGAATTAACTGTAGTAAACCCTTTGAAGAGAATGATACATAAGTGATCATGACCTTTTTTTAACAGCACCTTTCATATTCGAATCTGAATCTAGTCAAACATGGGGACGGGAGCACTTCTGGGACTTTCAACAACTATTACTTCACCTGAGATTACCAACCATCAGAGCACAAGATGAGAGGGGCAAAGAGGACAGCTTCTGGTAACTGAACCAGTCAGAGAACTGTCTTTCGTTTCTCTCTTTAAAAGGAACAATTCATTAAGCTCTTCATCAGGATTGTAATTTAGAAAAATGTCTACTCCCCACCCTCAGCTAGAGCAAACCTGGCCTGGACAGTCAAAAGAGAAGTATTTTGTTTTAAAGTTCAGATACCACCAGGTAGTGAAGGAACTTGTACCAAGCTACAACCTCTAAAAATTCACCCCAAAAATGCCTGAACAAGTAAAAAAATCCCTTTAGTTTCAAAACCGTAAGTAACTCCTCTGATTATTTATGGTCTTAATAAATGGTCCAGTGAATCAATTCCTGAAGTGTTCTCCCACAATGCAGATTTACAATTAAAAAGTCAGCATAGTTTAGAGACAAAAGAGTCCAGCCCAGGTCCTGTCCCTCTCCTCCATTTTTGGAAATCCCTTATTTTCCACACCCACCAGGCTCCCTATACACAAATGATGAATAGGACTGACAAACTTTTAAGTTTGTAAAATTCTCTTTTCAAAAGAAGTTTATTTATGCAGTGCTCAGGGTCCTGTACAAGAGAGTAAAAACAGACACTGTAATAAACAACAGTTTTGTTTTAATACAAACAAGAAAATCAATGAGAAGTGTTTAAGAAAGCAGTTGTAATGTGGGAAGGGTGGCAGCCAAAAGTGACCATTCAAAAAATACAATTTACAGTTATTTTTACAAATTTTGGGATGCATTAAATTCCCTTCAAAACGAAGTTGTAAGTCCCAACTCACACTGTGTAGAGCAGACGATTCCTGCAGAAAGGCTGGAGAGACTAGTTAACCAGCCAGTTACCTTTATTAACCACAGAAACTCCTGGGATCAGTGAAGGATGGGTCAGGGAATAAGGCAGCCTTGAACACTCAGACTGCAGTTACCAATCACATTCCTTTGAACAGATCTTTAGTTAAGCTAGATACGAAGACACAAGTCAACCATCATTTTTCCCCAAGCCCTACAACTTCTACAAGTACAAAGGAGTCCATCCTCACACAGCTGTTTGTGCATTCTCCCAGCAAGTCCAAGAGAACAAGAAATCATGGCAGTTTTGAGCATAATCGTCAGCCAAACACACCACCACAGTAACCCCTTAGCAACCATCAGGGAGATGATCAGCATCTCACATGAAAGGAGAGACCAAATAATTTTCAGCAGCAGTAAAGAGACTTACAATAATCCATAGGATTTATAAATCTGAGTCTGGAAGTCTGATGTTGGCATAAGGTTCTGATGTCAGGAAACATGAGCTGTGCCTGTCAGCACAGGACACAGACAACACGAGTGTTAAGCAAGTGTTAGAACAGCAGTTCCACCATTTACTGACAGATTGACAGATCTCCACCCCAAGGGGTGACGACTATGCAAAGTACTGCATCCAGCCTCAAAAATAAGGTCAACCACAGAATTCCATGATACTCACTAAAATAAGGAAATTTGAGGACACGCTCAAAAATGGGTTTGTTTCTCTACAAAACAAATGGTAATCAATTACCTGACATTTTAGTGGTATTTAGACACTGAGAATATGTAGTAGGCACAGTCAGTTTTGCAGACCTACTTAAATTCCTCAGTTTTACAGATTTTGGACCCAATTTCAGATTTTTTCCTCCTTAGTTAAAGGAAGCTCAGACACAAGTAGATTGCTGTATGTATTTACGCAGTACCTCTCTGATAATTGCATTTTCCGCTACATTCATACTTAATAAACACAATAATTGAATGATGTGATGGAAACATACTGTACTTCTCCTAGATTTGGTGCCTGTGTTTAGTGACACATAGCTAAAGCCCATGTGCAATGCAGTGTCTTTAACCTTTTCCTCTCTTACACTTGCATTTTAGGTTTCATGTTGCTTACACAGATTTAATGTCTGTGTAGAGCCTTCACACCCAGAAGTACAGTGATGACTGTAGTCACAGTAACTGTACGAGACTTCCTGAAATCAAGCAATAATGTTGTTCGTAAACCCAACCATTTCAAAGGAAATAATGTTATAATTAGGTACATAAACATATGAAACAACCAGCGTAAGTTTAAACAGAAGGTATTCACATACAAAGAATTCTGAATGCAAGAGGAACTTCAGATTTAGAAAATGAGTGAAAAATCACAATACCATCCTTCAAGTTTTACCCACTTGTAAATGAATATTGTTTGCTTTCCTGTCTTGAGATGAGTTATTGATACAGTCCACAGGCAAGAACCAGCATCATGGCAGACCCATGGTTATCATGTTAGATAAACCACCAATTTTTCCAGTCACTCTGAAAAATAAATCTGGCTCAACATCTGGCTGTATAAAGCACAAGACAGTTGCAAGACAATCCACAGTTATTACTAAGCCAGAAGCAAACTGTTACACAGATTAGTTATGTAAGAAATTCAGTCTGTCTTACCACCTCCCCAGCTGTGCCTCAATAATTTCTTGAAGCACACACAAACTCTTTAAAAACATCCTTAGCTCAAGACAGAGGTGCTGCTTGTCCAATCTACAGGTCTGTGTTAACTGTACTCTGAAGCACATGCTGTCTAGAAGCCTCCTCAGTAACTTAACATGGTTTTATCCTACAAATACATCTGTGTGTAAATCCACTACAGTGCATGTTCATCAAGTCCTCATGCTAAAAAGCCACAAGTAAACAAAAAAACAAACCATCATAAGGTTCTGTTTACAGGAAAGCTTTAATCAGGACACAGATCATCTGAATGCATCTAAAATGCATTTTTATATACCAGTAACTTACACAGTGAAATCTTTTTCCATTTTAGAACAGGCAGTATTCCTGTTGGGCCCAACTGTGTGCTGCAGATTTACGAAGTTTAATTGTGAATCCAACAGATCTCTTAACTACAGCAACACTTATTAGCGCAACTCTGAGGCCCAGAGTTCAATACCACAAACTTGAAGAAAACAAACCAGTGAGTAAATTCAACAACTTCAAAATCAACTTTAATTTTACCCTTAAGTGCAGTTGTCAATGTAAACAAAGCATGTTTCAGTTCCAGCAAGCTGCAGGACACAGCTGGTGTCTTCACTGGAGTCAGATACAGCATCACTGCAATCCCCTGACAGCAGCCTCGGAAGATGATGCTCTTAGTGGCTCCTTTTGTCAGTCTAATCCAGACTCAGGCTTGCAGCCCCTGACCTGTGAGCAACCACCCACTGAGGAGCTGTACTTGGCTCTTGCATTTCACACATCGGAATGTACTGGACTGGGTTTGTGGGAATGAGTAACACAGACTGTTCTCGTGAGGACTGGATGTGCACTGGCACATGCTGTGAACAGGCTGTTGCTGCCTGACAGCTGTGGGGATCAATATCCAGCAGCAAGGCCAGTCTCAGTCTAAAAGAGTCTCTTTTCAGAAAGTGTTCTGATGTGCAATATTTATTTGCATATGTGAGCAAGTGTGCTTGGGAACACACGACCGGGAGCAGTGCAATACATTTCCTTGTCACGATTTAAAACAACATACCATGTCTTGATAGATCTGGAGTCATTCCCAGCTGGAGAGTCGTAAAGCCACCCATTGCAAGGCGACAGATTTTGTGTAAGTGTCCCTGCCTGACCCTGGTTCTCCAAGAACAGATGACAGATCATCTGTACAAGACTCACTGTAGCCATCAGCTCTTGTTAAACACATCTAAATGTCTGGAGTACTTAATTAAGCACAGTCAAGTCTAACATGGATAAATTCCCAATGGTAAGGACCCATTCTATTTACAGCACACATTATTAAAAAAAAAAAAATAGAGATTCCTTTGAGGAGATTTTTTTTAAAACTTCAATTGTACTTGTGGATTGTCTAGAGTAACACAACTGAGTAAAAGACAGGCAGATAAAGGAGTTTCTCTGTAGTAGCAAAGAGGTGGAGCTGCAGAAAGCTCCCTCGTACCTCCCGGGAAGGCATCAGCCTGCACTGCTCACCTCGGTGCATTTCTGGGATGGTCTCATGCCACTGTTCTGTGTGCAGCTACACACTGGGTATGCACGTGTACCATGGATGCACACCTGTACTTCATTAACAGTGGCATTTAAGTTTCTTATTTTGATCATAACTTCATCTTTCTAAACTGGATACGTGACAGATACGAATGAAGACTGAAGTCTGTCAGCAAAGGTGCTGCATCCCAGGTCACATGTGATCTGTTCTCCCTCTGCTAGACAATACACATGCCCAGTGGCAATCTGACAAAAATAAACTTGTTTCATCTCCAAAATTGAAGAGTCAGACAACTACCAAAATAAACCATTTCTTATTCAGATGGTCACAAAGTGACAAGGTATGTCGGGAGCACTAAGTCCACAGACAGAGGAAACCTCACTTAGCACAGGCACAATCCAGCTCAGATTAAGGCCATGTCCCTCACAGAAGAACACATCGGAAAAAGCTGCTTTTCTTTTGCTGGTCTTGTGTGATTTTGACTCCCTGGTTGCTGCCTTGTGGGCTATTGCCTTCCTGAAGATGTAAAGAATATCCAGTTACTTGCTTATACTTAACAGATTCTTCCACCCATACTTCATCTGGTCATTCTGTTGAACCAAGCCTGACATACACAAAACCCTTTCTTAAAATCAGCAAGAAGCTTCACTCATTTACCTGAGTCTTACATCAGCCACAACAAAAGAGTGGAGAAGTGCATCTGCAGCTTCTGGCTTCAACCAGCTTACACTGTGCCTATGCCTCAGCTTCCAGCAACTCAAAGACAGACGAGATTAAAAAATAATAAATTACAGGGCACGTCTGGCTCTTGCTGAAAGGCCTAAGAATTGTCAGCAAGACCCAAAATATTCCACTGTATCAGCTCGTGTCTGGTCACATGAAAGTGGAAAGATCAGGAAAAGTAGAAGGAACCTTCATTAACTTCATTTCACATTCCTTAAGGAACAATCCAACATCACTATGTATTTATTTGTTGTAAGAAGACAACCCAATTGTTGCTCAGGATATTCATGCAAAGGTTATCCAAAACCATTAATTCTTTACCTATTCTTAAACAGTTTGAAGTTTCTACCCTCAAGTATGATGTGTGCCTCCTCTCTAATTTATATGATTTTCAGACTGCAAGAGTGAGAAGTATCATTAAACTGCTCTACCCCCCACCTGACTTTTGGTAAAACAAATAATAGGTAATTTGATTTAGAAAACTTCAACCATTGCAGCTAATTCCTGAAATGCAGAGACAGCCAACGTCAGAGCACAGCTTGACGAACTAAAAATACATTTCTAGAACTTTCAGTGATCCTTCATGCAAGAGACCACGATAAATTTTTTATATACTGTGAAACACTTCTTGCAATGTGGCTTTTGGTTTGCTTTTTTCTTTTTCTTTCTCCTATTTAAATTCAGCATGGATGAAATCAAAGTTACTCACCAACTTCTTGTCCATTTTTGCTTTGATATCTCTTGCAAGAGTGAAAAATGCCTGTGACAAGTCAAACAGTTCAGTGTTACAGGGTAAATAAGATGTTTTCTAGCAGTTTTGTTTAGCAATAAGCTGCCTTCCTAAGTTTCTACATACTATACAAGAACATTAAGCTTTCAGTATTTTTTCCTCTGCTCCAGGTTTTAATGCTCCTTCTCTAGCTCCACAACCTTCTTTCTGAGCTCAAAGCCACAACGGCACCCCCAGCCAGGGTCTGTGCAGCAGGAAAGTGCTTAACAACCCATCTGTGGTACCTAACAATAGAATTCTGCATCCCACCAGAATGGGCAACTGTCCACACTGCTGGTTTGCACAAATAGGACAATAAATACAAGAGAAAGGCATCCGTACTTACATTCTCTATGTTTATATTTGCTTTCGCACTGGTCTCCATGAATTTAATCCCAAAACTTGCAGCAAGCTGAACAAAAGCAGACTGTGCATTAGTTGAACAATTGCGGGAACAGCTCCAAACACACCCCTGGGCACAGCCTCTGTCCCTCCTGCCACCAGTCACTGGAGTTGGGGATTTGTTCAGGCAGAACAATTTGCAAAAATTAGGAACTAAATCTCTCTGCAATTGGCATCTCACTGGCTTTGCTCTGCTCTTTTACACTCTGCACACATTTTAACTAGCTCTTTTTTTTTCCTTTGTTTCTTGCATAGATACCTCATCAGTCTTGTAACAACCACAGTGCAGAAAAAACCTCTGCCTTGACTAAGTAACATCTGACACCAGAAAAGATAATCCCATCCATCTTGTGTCAGTGGCTTTCAGCCAAAAGAGACATCTTCTCCGTGTCCAACTCTAGCATCCTTTCAGAAAAATCCCACTTGTTGCCTTGCATCTGTTAGATGATTGACAGGAATCCTTAACATGGGTTCAGCTTTTGATCCCGGTGGGGAAGAGCATTGCCATGACAGCTTGGGGAATGTTCAGTCATTCCACTCAGGAACACCACTGGGGTACTATGGCAGCGTGCAGACAATGATCAGGGCAGTTTTTAGACTCTGAAAAGCCTAAGTCAAAATACATCAAAGCCACGGCACTTACCTTCTCCCCTTGCTCTCTAGAGACTTGTCTTTTGTCATTTGCATCACATTTGTTCCCCAAGATCATTTTTTCAACATCTGGAGAGGCATGCTGAGACATAGACCAGAGACTCAGGCTTGGCTTTCGTGGATAAACATTATCAGACAGATGAGGCACCCACCCAGTACCCAACACAGAGATGCCAGCCCCGAGAATCTTCACAGATTTCCAGGGTCCCCCAACCCCTCATCCCAGCATGCGACCTGCACCATGGCAGCTCTTGGATCAGTTGTTGGGGAAGGAAACTGTCACATTAGGTACTCTCAAAAGTACAGGGGCTACAGCCCTCACAACAAATCATTATCAGACCAGAAGCTATTACTGATTTCCATCCCACTTATCTTCCAAGTACCCTGCAGCACGTGACAAAATGTAATGCTTCTCAAGCAATTAAGCTTCAATTGCTTTTAGAGGAAGAAAGGGCACCTTTAACAGTCAGCAATAAGTAAAGAGAGAAATTACCTCTTCAATATTCCTCACCCAGTTCCGAATATTTTCAAAAGACTTTTCATTGGTGATGTCATACACTAACATAATGCCCTAAAAGTAAAGAAAGATTGTTTCAGCAGGAGTTAAAGGTTTATCCATAGCAGAGAGGAGCAACTCAACGGTGGCTATTTTTAACAACTGGTTCACAGTTAATGGCAGTGAGATAAGGTGTGCAGGACATGTATTTATAGAGCAGAACACGGAGGAAGGTGCCTTTCCAAAGTCCCGTATCACCGCAGCACAGCTCCAGCACCCCCTGGAGCAGGAGCACAGCTGCGAGTGCCCAGCCCGGCAGAGCACCACACTGGGAGAGGGCCAGTTGTGAGTGTCCCACGTCAGACCCAGCTGACCTGACCCATCCAGTTGGGTTTATCACAATCCATATCACAGAATCACCCATTTGCTCCTACCATGGCTCCCCTGTAGTAGGCGGTTGTGATGGTCCGGAATCGCTCCTGCCCAGCCGTGTCCCTGGAACAGACAGAACACGGGGCTCACACAAACCATCACCACCATTAGCTCAAGTTAGTACTACCAAAAGCTTTAAATAAATTTGAACCAGTCTTCAGAGCACTAGAACTACCTTTCAGGTTCTAAGATACCATAAACTACTGAACAGCACAACTGCATAGAAACTTAACGCATCCCCACGCACACCACACAGCCCCAGTTATCAAACACCCACTTCTGCAGAGAAGCCTTACCAGATCTGCAGTTTGATTCTCTTGCCATCGAGCTCTATCGTTCTAATTTTAAAGTCAATACCTGAAAGAAGAAGCAATTACTTTACTCAGAGGGCCTGCCGAGAGGCCAAATCTAACGGCATTCCCTTCCATTACGGTGCTCACTTTCACGTCCTCAGTGCTTCTTCGCCGCTGCTCCCCAGCGCAGGCTGGTCCCCAGGGGCTGAGGAGCCGGACGGAGCAGCCCCTCACGGCCCCCGGACGGAGCCCCCCGCGATGCCAGCGAA
>NW_008239756.1:1264715-1269713 GCF_000691975.1 Corvus brachyrhynchos | reverse complement strand
GATGGCCCCGAGGGACGCCCAGAGCCTGTCATGAGGCTGTGCTGGTCATAACTTAATTGGCTGTTCCAGGATACAGAGAGAGAAAGGAGAGAGCGATGCAGCGATGCAGGCACAGGGCTGGTTCCTGTTGGTTGCTGTCAGCTCTGCGCTTCTCATATACAGTTCAGTTCATTTAGCGTCTGGTCCAGTGTCTGGTGCAAGCCCAAGTTCTCCTCTTTGGCTTGAGCAAGTTTTTCTAGTGAGAAAGAAGAAAACCACAAGATTTAAATCACATTATTTTATAGCCTTTTCTCTTTAAATAAACTCTGGGGTAACTTACCATCATATTTAAGACACCTTTATATCTGTATCATCAAAATGGGGCCAATTTTTTTAATTGCTGTCCTTTAGGGAGGTTTTTTGGACACGTCTCATGTAATGCGAAAGAGCTGTGTTCTAATGTGTCATTTACAGGACACGTCCTGCTGGGTTTTCCTTGGACTGAGAGGTTTTTAACCAGGCTGGTGGAGCACAAGAAGACGCTGAGTGCACTTAAAGCTTTTTGCCGACACCCGCATCCCTGGGAACACTAAAATTCAAGTGTTTGCCAGAGCCAGGTCCTGGCCCATCCTGACCGTGTCTTGCCCAACCCTACATGAGGAGCTGAATGTGTTTTCAGCATCATCCCCAGTGTATTTGAGGTGATTTTTACAGAAGTAATCCCTGAAAGATGAAGGGTAGAGGTATCGTGTTTTATTGAGCTCAGTTCCCACAGAGGTGGAAGGGTTGCTTGTGGAAGTGGCACAGGAGTGACAGGGATTACAGGCAAGAAAAGCTTGAGAAAACACAGTGAGTGGGAGCCCGCTGTGTCTCCACACAGGGGCAGGTCACAAAGAGGTCATGTCGTTGAGGGCATGATCAAGCTCCTCACTGATGGCTTTGTACTTCAGCTTCTGAGCGTAGAGCTCGTCTGTCAGTCACGAGGGCAGCAGGAACAGGCCAGCAAGAAATGCAGGGAAGAGGCCACAGGAAGAGAACGGAGACAGGCAAAAGGCAACAGCAGCCAAAGGAATTGGGGAAGAAAACAAAAGAAGAAAACAGAGGCGTACTTGAGTATCAGAAGGAAAGCAAAACACCCACAAAGCTGCTTGGTGAGAAGTTTCACCTATGTGAACTTTTTGTAATCTCACAATTATTTTCCAGTAAGCAGATTAAGTAGGGTTGGGATCTTGAGCCCTTGAGTCCCTCTATCTGTAAGTTGGCCAGAATCAGGTCATTGTTACCAACTTTATGAAAGAAAACGTTTTTTAGGAGAACTTCCACCACACATGGCAGGTGCCCTGTGGACACATCACACCCATCTACCAATATGCCTGACAAGTGCTGCTGTTCTTTCCCAATAAAATCCACCACCCACTCCTAGAATTTGTTCTCTGATTTGAAACTGACCACTTTTAAAGAAACTTGAGTCATTCCATACCTTCCAGGTCATCAATAGACTTTTCCAGTTTGGCAACAGTTCTCTCTGCAAATTCTGCACGAGTTTCAGCCTAAAAAAAGTTGAAATAGCATCACTGGATGCTCCTAAAAAAATTATACCCAAAGACAGTTTGGGGGATGGCCAAACTTACTTCTTTCAGCTTGTCAGAGAGAATCTTGATTTCTTCTTCATATTTATCTTCTTTTTCCGAGTACTGTGAAAACAATGAACACTCTCCAAGGGAAGTTGTAGCAACAATAATAAAAGTTTATGAAACTGTGACCTATTTATAACCACTTTTCCTTTTACAACAGATGTAAACACCATTTCCGTGCTTTTCTCCTCTCCCCCAGACCTTCAGGCTTGTTTGGGCAGAACTGGTGGAGTGGTACCCCACAAGCAGGCAGGTAAAACCTCTCATTTGCTTTGTATTTCTGGTTTATGTCTATGAATTCTATTTACAAGGTTTGGCTTTGCCCGTATCCTTTAGTTTACTGAAAGAACCAACCTTTTCAGACTGAGCTTCCAAAGATTTCAGGTTGTTTGTGACGTTCTTTAACTCCTCTTCAAGGTCACTACATTTACTGTAAGGGGAAAATAAAGTATGAATTACTGGTGTGCCTGTTATGATTTGGAGGAGTCTAAGAAATACAAGGGACAAGTGTACAAACAAGCTTTTTTACAAGTACTAACTACATGCCTGCCTACCAGGAGATTTTTCTAATGAAATGTAGTGTTGACCTTTACTGTATTCTAAAAAGTTACTCACACTTCAGACACCTCTGCACGCTCCTCAGCTCTTTCCAGTTCACCCTCCAAAATAACCAGTTTACGGGCAACCTGTAAAAAGACAACAGCTGCATCAGGCCAGTCTGTAGTTCACAGAATCACACCATGGCTTGGGCTGGGAAGGACCTCAAAAATCATCTCGTTCCATCCCCTGCCACAGGCAGGGACACCTTCCTTAGAAATTTTCAAAAAGCACTCGGAAGTACTACGTTCCTGCTTCCTTTGAATAAGGAAATTAGGTTAAAGCATACACCCACAGATGTAACAGCCCTCCCCACTTAGTTAGATTTTGCAGTATTTTTAGCATTAGGTACCTAAGATGCTGCAAATCACTATTAAAATTCCTCCTTGTTGGGACTGTTCCAAGGTTGAAGCATCACCCACTGCCAATTGAACAAAGAGGGACTAAACTGAAGAGTAACGTTATTGTTCATGGCTCTCCTGTAGGTTTAACCCTTCTCCCTTTTACCTCCTCATATTTGCGGTCGGCTTCTTCAGCAATGTGCTTGGCCTCCTTCAACTGCATTTCCTGAATTTCCATTTTCTCTTCATCTTTCATTGCTCTGTTCTCAATAACCTTCATTCCTCTGCAGAAGTCAAAGTATGTTTAATGTAGAAGCATTTTAGCACTTGTAGCTCAACTTCACAAAGTGGAATTCAGTATTTGTAACTGAAAAGTGGCCCATTATGACCACCATGTTCATCAAGGCTAACGGAATTACCCAATCAAGCTTCTAAAAAAGTTCCAAGTCTCTGACCTGCTGTCCACATTAGTATATGTAGATACTAAATTACACAGGAATATTTTATTCATATACATTCATTTTTTAACCAACAGAAAATAAAAAAGGAACATACCTCTCACTCTCATCTGCTGCTTTCTCAGCCTCCTCCAGTTTCTGCAGGGCTGTGGCCAGTCGTTCCTGGGCACGATCCAATTCCTCTTCCACAAGCTGGATGCGTCTGTTCAGAGCTGCCACCTCACCTTCAGCCTGTGTGAAACAACCGCCCAGAACCGGGGTTACACAGGCCACTTGCTGCTGGCAAATGTTCCCAGCTAATCAGTTTCCTTAAAACTGCAACAGCATCTCCCTGGGACATGCAGGGGAGCTCAGGGGCCCTTCTGCCTCTGATTTTTTTGTTTGCTTAAACTGTGGCATCTCAGGAATGTCAAGGTATGGAGTGTGTGCTTGTCCTTTCCTTTTTTAATGGTACTTATCATTCATGCCACACAAAAAAAGACTACAGGATTGCGAATGGATCGGGGTATTTTTGGAGCACTTCACAGGGCTGCATCTATCCAAAGTTAAAAAATGAACTGTTTCCACGATGGCTTAGTTCCAAAACCTTCACCATTGATTTCTCTGCCCTTGGTTTCATCCAGTGACACCCTGTCACAGCTCACTGTGAAGTCTGAGCCAGTTCCTGATCCATCCTGACTCCCGAGCCTGCAAACACTGTAGAATCTACGTGGTCATCTGGGCACAGACAGTGGCCTCGGCATGGCAGAGTCAGGCCTTTTTTGGGACAAAATTAGGTATGTTCTTAAAATAAGTTCACTTTGCTTCCTGCGGTACTTAAGGAATTAGGCAGGATGCATTTATTAATAATAAGATCTGTGTGTGTATTATTGAATAAACTGCACAGTAATTGGAACACTATTAACATATAAAAAACCAGACTAGCTAATAAATGGAAGAGACTGCTAGGAGAAATGCTCCATACAGACAACATGGACAAACTGGTGTCCATAAATATGTGTTTTATTATATTTATTATATTATTTAGTTGCTTGTTTTTGAAGGAAAATAAAGCCCCACTTAATTAACTGCCAGGTTTGTGCACTTTATTGTCCCCACATCCGAGGAGGATTGCCATATACAAGATTAACTTTTTTTCTTTCCAAACGCTTTTACGGGATATAGACCCTGGAAGGGCAACTGTTTTATGCTTTATGTTAGAACACTTGGAAGAAAATAAGTGTTTTGCTGCAGTTTAGCAAATTTGGTCACTGACCACTCCTAAGCTAGACAAAGTGGTTTCCATTTGCATCTGAGCCATCTTGGAAAGGAGTTCAGTGGCTACTCCAAATGGAAGCTGACCCAGGATTCCTCTAGTCATAAATTATCCAACATTTCATCTGTTTTTACCCAGTGCTGTGTTTAACTCCCCGATTTATACACAAGGCATCGATCATGTAAAAAACTGGCATCTGTTCTGTGGCAGCAACTCCTTCCACTAGACAGGGTACTTTTAAGTCACATTTTAAGTGAGCAGGATTCCAAAGCTATGAAGCCGGGGCCACTGGGAATCTGGGGTGAGCCTGGCTCCACCTCTCCCAGCAGCAGCCCGCAGTCCTTATACGGTAAAACTAACTCGCTGACATGTGATAAAATAGCAGGAAGATGCCGGGAAGGCTGATCGCACACAAATCTAAGTGAAACCAGCTGTCCAACCCCGGGAGAGCCGCACGCTAGCGGAGAATTCGCATTTCTCTGTGAAAACCAGGAGGTTAAAGTTATTTTTCAGCAGTTCGGACATTTCCCAGCTGTGCCGAAACCAGCGGTGCGGCGCCGAGAGGCGGGAACTCCCCGCTCCGTGTCATGCGGCGCTTTTCCCTAATTAAACAGCCATTTCCTACTAAACCCGCTCCCCAGTGCCGATCGGTGCTCGAGCGCCTTTTCCGCAGGGATGGGCCCCAAAGCGCGATAAGCAGAGGGCGCCGGGGCCGAGCCGCCGCCGCGCCCGGT
>NW_008239756.1:1258937-1264001 GCF_000691975.1 Corvus brachyrhynchos | reverse complement strand
GGGCCCCCCGGCCGTCAAAAGGCGAGGTTTTCACGCTGCTACTGGGCCCTGCCCGCGCTTCGTCACTGCCACAACGGAGCGGGGTGTGGTGGGGAGCCTGGACTGGTCTTTAACCCTGCCGCGGGGATGAAGGGAAAGGGCATCTTTATGCCTCGGCATAGTTCTGCTGCCGTCCCATTTTCCTTCAAAAGTCACCATTTTGTTTACTTCTATTAAAGGAGGTTTCTCCTTTCCTAAAGAATTTCCATCCGTTTTGGGGGAGGGGGAAGGCCCCCCAGGGTCCCTTCAGGGGGTCCCACCAGGTACCCATCGAGCCTCAAGTGGTGCCGGCTTCCGGGGGCAGCTGCATGTGCCATGGTCTCGGTGCAGAATAGCCCCGCTCCCTTTAGCAGAGGGGAGAGGAGATTAAAACCCTGCACCGTAACCCTGCCTTTCTATCCCCGGCAAAATGCATGTGATCAGTGAAGTGCATACAAAATACACAGGGCAGAGTTACAGGCAAGTGTTAGCCATGGATACGTACATCAGTGGCCTTCTTCTCAGCCTGCTCCAGTTTCTCCTGGGCATCTTTGAGAGCCTCTGAGTACTTATCCAGCTCATCTTCAGTTCCTTTCAACTTCTTCTGCAGAGCTACCAGCTCATCCTCTACCTTTCAAGAGAAAGAAATCCCAAAGTGAGCATACTGTTGTAGTATCAGTTACAGTTTAATATGATAAAACCACTCTTTACTATTAGTTTTAACCCAATATAGCACACAAAAAGTCACAAAAGACCAGATCAAAGTTCTGCTGGTGAGAGTAGTCTGAGAATGACTGGTAGCAGTTGCCAGGGAAAGATCATTAAAAACGTGTCATCCTTGAACAACATTCCCTGCCAGCACACACACAGGATCTGTTTTAATACAGAACTTGGTATAAGCCCTTTTTCACCTCATTCTTATTTTGGACTCCCTGCAGCAGTTTTGCAGTGTAATTATAGATGTTTTTAAATTATGTCCTTGTGTTTCTTCTAACTCTACTACCTGGTGATTTTTCAGGAAACTATTCAACTCCTGTACAGCTGGGAAAAAAATTAGTGGTCCTTCCTTAAGGATCTTTGTGCGTGGTTCAGGACACTTCAACCCAAATGAGATACTCTGGATGTGGGAGGGAACAGGGCTGGCCTTGCTATAGGTGGGACTCGGGGACCTCGGGAGGTCCCTCCCAGCCTGGACTATTCTCTAACTGTGGCCCAACACGATACGCTTCATTACGCCATGAGGCTCAGACTCCTCCATACCATATAAATCCATATTGTTCACTAGAATGGTGCTATTTATAACCTGCTGGGAGACTGTTTAATCACAAACTGTCTCATGCTCCCTGAAGAATTCACGTTATCAAAGGCTTGCTGCTGATAAGGGTGGGCCTGCAAACCCATCTGCTCCATTCTTCCATTTGCAACACAAAACAGCTCAGTCTGTTGAGACACTGATTTATCCATTTAGCTCCAGCTTCACAGAAATTTACTCTATCAAAATAGTTTGTGTTTTGGTGTACTTCCTTAATTTTAGTTTCACTGATAGTTTTAAAGACATTTTTGGTAGTGCTATTCTGGAATGTTGTTATATTGCAGAGAGTAACCAGACAGTGTGAGAGAACTGCAAACCTTGCTTGGATGTTCTAACAGAGGGACAGTGAGCAGCATGAAGCTGATGCTGGCTTTGTGTATGAATATTAAAATAACTATTTGAGTGCTGTGCCCACATTAAAAAAAAAAGCTGAAAATTTTGAGACAATTCAGAAAAGAGGAGTAAGATCAAAGATTTATTTTTCTAAAGAAGAAGAAATATTAGGCCAGATGAATGCTTGTAACATATTAGAGCAGTGTGGAAGATGTAGAAGCAGCCAAATTTAGAGAACATAAAAAGGAAAGATGTGGTACTTTTACAAGAAGTTCTGTAAAAACTTGAGTGTAGTCAGCTAACATTTCAAGATCATTCTGGAAATACTAAAGCCCAAATAGGAGACAGACACCCAGAATAAAAACAGTGGAAAGCAAAAGAATATGAAAATGTTATCACTAGAATTCAGTTAAAAGAAAAGCATTCAAATTAAGGTATTTTTCATTATTCTTGGCAAAAAAAAAAATAAGAGAACATATCTTCTGTTGAGTCTGGGCTGACACCTCTAAGGGGCACTCTCTGCACCAAGAACTTGAAGTGAACTTTATTAATTCGCTTCAAGGAGAGGCTTAATTAATGTTTAGACACAGCCGACTCTATTAGGACTAGTCCTACAGGTGTCAAGGTTTACAGCTTGATTTTAAGTATGTGAAGGCCTTTTTGCATGGAATCAAAGCATGAGAAAATTAGGACAATTATGTAAGATTCAAGAAAACTTAGACAAAGTACTGTTAATAATCTGTGGATGGTATTAATTTTGGCAAGAGTGAGATGGCTGAGAAGTTACAGCCTAGTCCTGGCTGTACAAGCATAACAAAAAGGCAAAAAACTTCAAAAGAAGATTAACAGAAAACTGACTTCAAATTATTTTGCTTTCTGAATCAGAACATTGCCACACAGTATTTTGTTACATTTATTTCCACAACACACACACCACCACTGATTTTATTTCCACTTACCTGCTTGCATTTGTCCTCAGCTGCCTTCTTATCCGTCTCAGCCTGTTCTGCTCTGTCAATGGCATTCTCCTTGTCTAACTTCAACATCTGCATCTTTTTCTTGATAGCTTCCATTCTTGCTCAAGGATAGGCTTGATCTGTCACGCAACTAAAAGAATCTGATGAGTAAAATTTTAGATTTTTAACAGCTTGGACAAAGAAAGAAGTTGTACTCAAGCAAGTCACAGGGAAAATGAGCTACAAGTGGTTGTAGAGAGCTTTAAACCCAGAGCCCCCTGGACAAAACCCAGATCTACTGGCCTCTTCTCCGGTGTTCCATGCACAGCCTTTCTAAGGAATGAGCTGGAACAGATTCACTGGAGGAATCTTCACCACTCCATCTCCTTATTTGGGTCCTGTTTTCTTAAAGAGAAAACTGTTTCCATTTTTAAGCTTCTGACAGAAGCAAAAGTGTTGACATATGAACACATGCTTGAAGAAAAGCTGATTAGCTCCCCTTTGTGTGTGCAGAGCAGTTAACAAACCCAGCAGATCTGTGGGGATGGCCTGCCTTCCTGGAATAATGGCATAAGGCTAATGAAGGGAAGGATCTCTTTAGATCATTCCAAAATAAATCCATACATAAAATAAATAAATAATTATAAAAAAAATCTATGCTTAAGAGGTAGCTAAATTTAAGTTATAAAAAGATGCAGGATATGAGACAGCAGAGGTTTTTGCTGTAAAAATAAGCACTGGTGTTAAGGAACTAGCTATAATGTGTGATAGTATAACACATAACAGAGCTCAAATTTAGATGCTAAGTTCAGGCTCAAGGCAAACTCAGTGAGTTTGAATGCCTGTCCTTGAAATTTCCCTCACTAAATACTTGGGGAACTGAACAACACCTGAAGTTGCTGTCTGATGAGCACTGTAAATTATTCTTTCTGCTATGTGAGGGAGTCACCTTCACTCTGTCAGGGAAAAGCAGGCTCAGGAGTAGCTCCACTGACAGAGGACACCAAGCAGAGCATCCAACAGCCCCAGAACAAGCTCTGCTTCCTTTTGCAGCTCTATTAAACACATCCCCAAAATCATTCCACCCCTTCACATGCTCTTGCTGAGCCTCCCAGCCCAACACTGCCTTGTCCTGACTGCTCTGATGTACAGCACCTTCCAGGGCAGCCTGACAGCACTTTCTGACTTTGCTGTCCTGGGACCTGCATAGAGCCATGGAATATCCTGAGATGGGTCCCGCAGGAATCATCGTGTCCAACCCCTGGCCCTGCACAGACACCCCAGCAATCCCACCCTGTGGGAGTTGCCTGAGAGTGTTGCCCAAACACTCCTGGAGCTCTGCAGCCTTGAGGCGTGACTGTTCCCTGGGGAATATATCTGGTGCCCAACCACTCTCTGGGGGAAGAACCTTTTCTTGATATCCAGCCTTCACATTTCCCCAGTTCTTTCCCCAGTCCAGGTGCTGTTGACCACACGATGCCCCTTCCCTCCTCAGCTTTGCCGTGCTCTGCTCTCTGCAGCCCTGTGCTCCTTCCTGGGTCACTCACAGTCTGAATTCCCTGCACAACCCTTCAGTCCCTCCCTCGCAACTCCTTATAGCATTCCCAGCCGTGAGGGCACCAGGACGCTCGGCACAAGACCCAGAACTTCCCCATCCTCTGGGGTTGAGCTGGAACGGCACTGAAGGGCCTCTGGGAGAGACTTTTAAGGAAAAATCTGCCCTTTTTTGAGCTAAACGTGATGGTAAAGCAGATATAAAGCCAACACCAGCCCAATGCCTGTGGCTGGGGTAGAGTTAATTTCCTTCCCAGTGGCGGGTACAGGGCTGTGTTTTGGATTTGTTCTGAACACAGAGTTGAGAATACGGTGGTGTTTTTGTTATTGCTGAGCTTGCACAGAGCCAAGGCCTTTCCTGCCACTTATTTGCCATGCTGGGGAGGGGGCTGGGGGTCCCTGAGAGGCTGGGAAGGGACAGAGCCAGGATATTCCAGACCATTTGACATCACACTCAGGATATAAATGGGGAGGAGGAGAAGGAAATGGAGGACTTTTGGGAGTGATGGCATTTGTCTTCCCATGTCACCACTCCATGGGATAGGGCCCTGTTCTCCTGGAGGTGCAGAACACCTGCCCACAGGAAGCAGTGAATTAATCCCCTGTTTTCCTTTGCTTGTGTGCACAGCTTTTGCTTTCCCGATTAAACCGTCTTTCTTCCATCCCACGAATTCTCCAGCTTCTACCCTTCTGATTCTCCCTGATCCCACTTGTGGGTGAGCAAGTGTGTGGCTACATGGTGCTGGGGTTTAAACACGACAATGATTTACTGTTGTTTAAATCAAAACTAATCACTTTTACTAAAACCCAGCCTTCTTCCCACCGCCTGATGCCTGCCCACCGCCCCCCACCCAAGATGGCTGCCGCGAGCCCCCCCGGGCTGGGCTGCGG
>NW_008239756.1:1212637-1258789 GCF_000691975.1 Corvus brachyrhynchos | reverse complement strand
AGCTCGGGTCTGCTTTTTTGCTTTTTTTTGGGGGAGGGGAAAATGGTGTTTTACCTTTTTGTTTGTTTGTTTTCATATAAAGACAATAGTCGGAATTTTTATCAGTTGTAAGTTCAGTGTTTGCTTGGAAAACAGCGCTGGCTCTTGCCACTTTGTGTGCGTCTGTGCCCCTCTGCACGCCTCACGTAATTAAATGTGCTTTTTCTGGGTACCTCCGCGGCAAGGTGGCCCCCGGGCACTTTTTTAGTCCAATTCCAATGATTTTTAAGCTGTTCTGTGATTTGAACAGTGGAAGGTAAAATTACATAAGTCCTCAGCTTGGAACGTGTTTAGGGCATGGGGTGAAGCACTGTGTTACCAGCGTTTCCAAACCTTCAGAGATGTCATTAAAGCCCAATAAACCACGTTAATCACGATCACTTGCACCTCTCGTCCTCCTGCCCTGGGAGTTTGCTGGTCGAGGGCAAGTAGGTACTGCAGGGGTTTGGGGGTGAAACGGCGCGCGACCGCCAGGGCGCGGGCGGCCCCTGCCTCTTCAGCACAGCCGTGGTGATCCCCACCAGCTTTCTTTGGGACAGATTATTAAAGATACACCTTTAATAAATTTCCTCAGCTGGCTGCAGCCCAGTGGTCCAGCTCACACTGGTCCTGTCTGTTCAAACCAGCTGGCTGTGTTTTGTGGCTCCTTCGGGGCTTCCTTCCCTCAATCATGCCATCCTGCCTTCAGACCTGTTTCACCTTGTGGTCCTGCATGCTGCAAGGTTGGATGTGCCACAGGCTCTCTGTCTCAAGAGGAGCACGTTTTGGGGTGTAGTTTGAAGACACAAGGGGAGGCAACAGAGGGGGGAGTGTGTTAGCCCTGTTTGACCCAACACATGTAGGAACTTGTGGGCTGGAGGCTGATGCGAGGCTGTGCACGCTGCTCCTGGGGACTACAGCTGCTTGTTCCCTTAGGTGTGCATTTTGAGCTGTTCCTGTGGCTGCTCTCACAGCCGCTTTATAATTTCTATGATTGAGAGAAGCACAAGTGGTTTTCCAGTCAGCTCACCAGCCCCCTTCCTGTCACAGGCTCGGGGAGGCTTGGAATCAGGGCTGGGGAAGCAAATACCGAACAAGATTCTTTTTCCTTTCTATTTCAACTGCGGGAAGATAATTTTTCTAATCAACTCCGTTGCATGACTCAGAGCCACATTTAGAAAGGAACATCAAGGAACATGTCACCCTCCATAGCCCTTCAACGAAGTGCATTCCCTTCTTCCCTTCCCTGCTTCAGGAACTGGAGAGAAAGACCTGAAGAATTCACTCAGTGATGATAATCCCGTCAGTCCCACAGCCTCTGGTTTTCATTAGCTTGGGAAACAGTGAACAACCAAGAGAGAAAGAAGAGCACTCTAAACCATTTCTCTTTTTTCGTTTGTTTCAGGCAGGCAAGAAGGTGCTTTACAGGCTGTAAGGGTTCCTTTATTTTTCCTTTTCTCTCTGAGGGATTGTTTGGGCTGAGCAAAGCTTGGCAAGGTTGGTGTGTAAATATGAGAGGATACCAGCAGGAAATGAAGTTGGATTGTTGGAGAGTGTGCTCATTCCTTTGGCAGCAGGCTGCATGGGAAGCTTGTCACAGCAGGCATCTGAACAGACTGGGAGTGGTCGGATCTGTGGCCTGAAGTCTGGCAGGTCTCAACATTTTCTATGCCGTCAATCCCTGCTCCTTTTTTGTGGCCCAGCAGTCCACTGAGACCCACAACATGGCCCATTTCACTAGCTGGGAAAAACAGACACTTTCTATCCCCCAGTTTCTCCTGCAGCTCCTGCTCTGCTCTAAACTTCGGTCATAAAAGATCTCCTTCCTCTTTCACACTGACTGAGCTCCTACTCCTCATATACAAAGCTGCATGTGTCAAGGCTAGAAGCAGTTCAAAGCAGAAGAAAGAAGCTGTTGACAATCCTTTACCAAAGTCCTTCATTTTACTAACGTAAGTATCTCCTAACAATCCACTCTCTTGTAAATTTTCTGTTGTAGAAACTATATGATATGGTGTATCAGTAGAAAAGGTGGCACTAGACTGAAGAGGAAACTTGTCTCTTCCTGGCATTTCCTTTCAAATGACAAGATCTGCAAACCCTCACACCTCAGTGATTTTTTTTGCTTTGTGGGCTCTCCCTGCAGGGCGCTCTCCTTCTTACCCTTCTCAGTGTGAAAGGTACGCCAGTACCAACTTGTAGTACTCTCTCTCTGATACGTTCTCATTAACTATCCATTACTGACCACAGATGATCACAAGATACTGGGCTAAGTGTGATGAAAGCGGTAGATCTGCTTTTCCTGTGCCTAGATCCAAGGGAAATTTACCTCTTTTCTTTAATAATCCCAGTTACCTGCATTTCCCAGCAGGATCTTTGGACACCTGAGATAATGAATTTTACACTCTTTTGAATAGGATGGCAGAATTCACTCGATGCCTGAAATACACACCTGCTTGGGAAGCCTGTCTCACTGCCAGCATCGGGTACAGCAGAAGAAAGCAAATCCCATCCTGAATGCATGTTAATGTTTCTGGCTAATACAGAATGGAGAGGATCCTAGAAAAGAAGGAATCGGCAGCCCCTACTGGAAGATTTTGACTGCCCTTCTTTTCTCTGGACTTCATCGGTGAGACCTTTCAGCTGCAGAGGCGAGATTTGCATTTAGAGCAAAGGACTATCCCTGCGGGCCATCTCCTCCTTTTTTTTACTCTTCCAGCCCATTGCTGGGCCACAGCCAATGCTTCAACCTCTCCCTTGCCATTAGATGGCAATGCAGGTCCATAGATTCTCTCTCTTCCTTGAGCCCCTGGGAAATGATGGTGCTGCAGCTGGAATGACTCATAGAGCCTCAAGTCTTCTATTTCCACCCATCTCACTTTTGAAGACTGAGGCACCGGAATTTGTTTCACCTGAACGAAATGGAGCTCTCTGCCTGGGATGGCAGCTCCTCTGAGTCCTCAGTAGCACAAGCATTTGCTCTCTCTCCATCCAAGCCCTCCTTTGTACGCAGAGGTTTGAGGTTATTTCTTCCATCACTTAATTCATTTGTCTTTTGTATTGCTGTGTCCACCACCATTTTGTTGTCTTGCTTATTTCTCAGCTTATAGCCAACCCTCTCAGGCAAGTGAGTCATGGGCTGCCTCAGGCCAAACCCCGAGGATACAGACTTCTTCCAAGGGTCATGAATCTCCCATGTGGGAAGTTATAAAGAACTGCAGTGAGAAATAGCTACCACCACAAAATGCTTTCCTCCATATCCATTTTTCAGCTTTTCCATTGTCTGCACTTGACTGGTTCATTTAACATGTGCATTACCAGGGTTTTTTTCCTTCACATTGCCTTTTCCACCAGAAAATGTCACCAACTCACATGCAACTTTTGCTCAGAAAACTTGCAGGTTCATTTGTGTTCCAAAACCAGGCAGGTTTGCTCCTTCAAAACTGAATATAAATGCCATTTTTTTTTTTTTTTTTTCCCCCCTGGAGCCCCTTTGAAGTTCAATTCCATGCCAAACAGTCCACCAACTCACAGTAGTGCAATATTTTTGCTGGGCAGCTGGCCAGGGCAGTTGTAAGGCTTTTTGGAATCTGATTTGGATACTTGCAGCAGGATCTGCTTTACTTGGTGACTTCAGCTGTGTTAGTGGCAGAAATCCTCATTTGTAGCAGAAAGAATGAAAATACTGTCTTTTTAAAAAAAATCTATTATACTGCTGGAGCAGATGGAGAGCTCCTGCCTGTGGCTTAGAACAGGGCAGGAAGATGTTGACACCTTCCCCCATGCCAGGCAAGGATGGGAGGCTGGGTCACACCTTGACACTCGTACCTCCCATATACATTAAAGTAAGCACCTTCCAGCTTTTCTGGATTTAAAATGTCTAAACAAGGAGGATTTTGTCTTAATCCCCAGGAGAAGTGCTCCTCTATCACAGAAAGGCTCTTTTTTCCTGGTGCATAAGAAGTTAATAGTGTTCCTAAGCCCTCTTGCAGATGTGAGCAGTGTGCTGTAGATAAGTTATATCAGGAGAAGGCGGTATCACTTGGGCTTACATATTTTGTGCTTATCTGTTGCACTCTAAAAAGCTGTTGCATTTAATTACTCATTTCTCAAAGCATTTATTAATCATTTATTAGCTCTTTGTTCATTTGCTGTAGATGTAACTTACATATAAAGTGAGCCCAGTCATTTCATAACCAAGCACATCTCAGGAGGACTAAAGCACTGAGTGATAGGAAAAGCCTTACTCATCTTGGCATGTGGTGGTACAGCTCTAGTTGGGGCCTCTGGTACTTTAGAAATATAAATACCAGTGACTTAGGCTGCCCCATCACCTGAGATATCTGGGGCACTGATGAATTAGGTGACAGCTGCATATTGGACTGGAGATTTATAACCTTGTTTTGTCACTGTGCAGCCTGCACAGCTGTTCACTCTCTATGAATGAACCTTTCCCAGCCTCCTGCTCCCCAGCACCTAGTGTGGGTGTCAGAGTTCACAATGCTGCAGCCTTTCCTCTGCACCTTCAGTTAATGGAGCAGGAGAACAGTGTTTGGGTTGAGAATGTGCCCACCAGCTGAATTGAGTATTTAGGGGAGTCTGACAAAAAGCCCCTCTTTAGTACCCAGTGTTATAGAACTGCAAGTGTAAAGTCTGGTCAACCTGACCAGGGTAGTCACCTCTCATGCTTCATCCCTTGCTCTCTCTCTGCTCCCAAACAAAAAGTCACCCCAAAGAAACATCAGAGGGAAGTCCTTAATGTTCAGTACTACTGACCACAAGTCCTGGGATCAGAGAGCTTCAGGGAACAGCAAAGGGTCTGCCTTGGTAGAATGACAGCACTGGCTGAGTGGTTTCCTCAAAGACTTACAGGCTCTGCCAGGGGAATCAGGGTCAGATTTCTCCCGGATGTTTCAGTTTCCCTATGGTTGACACCAGCAGATAAAGAAACCTCTATTTCCTGGTAGCAAGAAACCTGTATTTCCATATCGAAACCTTTATTTTCTAATTGAGCAGCATCCCACTTCTCTGTTGCCCTTTTCAAGGAGAGCAGCACAGCAAACAGCAAAACAGCCACTGTCAAACAAACAACTGCACCAAAAACCCACCCACCTAAGAAATGAATGTCTCTATTCTGTCATTATGAGAAGAAATGACAAGGTCCAAGATCATCTCAACCAGCTTGAGACATCTTAACAAAGCACCTAATTTAGGCAGGTGTTTCTCTTTTGCTGTAGTCAATGGAGTAAGGAAGCTCTGAGAGCAGAAGAGGAGACATTTTATAAATGCTGTTGCTTTATTTCTTCTGTCCATAAAAAAATCACAGCCCACCTGGGTTTTAAATTGCTTTTCAGCTTTCCTAATGAATGTCTCTGAATATTTGCATGTCTTTTGTTTGCCCTCTATATGGGGAAAAGCTTAAGTCAACAAATTTTTATTTGATTTGTAAATAATGCCAGAGTGACACTTTATTACAGATTCCCAGAACTCCCACTCCATGTCTTATCCTCCAGATATGATGTGCCAGCGACATCACCAGAGACAAGCTGTCAGGTGCAGGGTAGGGGACAGAAATTAAAATAATTTTGAGGAAAGACCATCTAGAACTTTACCCTGTACCTCTGTTTAGCCCACAAAGCATCAGGAGCTGGTGAAATAATTGCTCTGGACAGATAATAAAACATCCTCCAGCAAAACTAAGGTATTTAATATACTGCTCAAGTCAATTTCCCTTATTTCTGCTGTCCTCTTGCTTTTAATAGTGGTTTAATGAAAAATTCAGAATTAATTGAAACTGGCATTAGACATTCACGTGTTCCAGTGAGGATTTCATTGCTTCAATATTTCATAAGCTGACTTCACTGCTATGCTTCTCCTTATCCTGCTTTCATAGGCTAGGATATCATCCCTTTTCATAAAATGAAGGGTCCCAATGTGGGAAGGTGGGAGTACACGAGGAAAGTTTGCAACCACATAGGCAAAGAAATAAAAATAATAGCTGTTTTCTTCCTGCCACCATCCCCCCATTCTGTATAATGATTTGCATCTGAGCCTTGATGGGAAAGAGCTGTCCTAAAAATAAACAGGATCTGTCTGAAAGGTGTCTGAGGGAGGTATTTGGCAACTGTCAGGCTGTCACGTATGCTTGAAGGATGGAGCTGATGGACTCACTGACACCAGACAGGCTCTGCTGAAATGAGAATGCCTTATGCTCCCCTTGGCACTCACTGGGTAAATTCTGTTGGCCAGAGCCATCAGACCACGGTGTGTCTGGGGCCTGTTCCAGGTCTGGCTGCCGTCAATGAGAGTCTGCCCTTGGATGGCTCTGGGAACTGGATCAGACCCTTGCTTTACCCCTGAGATTCTGGCTTTACACCCGGGATGAAGTTTGACTCCCTAAGTGAATGTCACCCCAATGGAGAAGGAGTCACCAGGCCCTGGGCTTGAGGGTTTTTGCAGGTCTCTGAAAATGAGACCCTTCGCTGAGGTACCTGGATATGGGGACCAGAGCCTGACCTTTTTCCTTTTCTTGGTTAAAACGGCTTTATCCCTCAGTTTCTCCATCTCTAATAGGGGTGGTGTTTTTCTGTCTTCAAGACTATTGGCATATTTGTAGATCCAGGCATTCTTAAAACCATGACTGTGCTAAAAGCAGTTCCTGTTTCCCACAAGGTGCTTAATGACCATGTGTTACACCATACTGCAGTCATAAGGTGAGTAAACAGAAACACGAAGGCATGACATGACTCAACTCAGTGGCAGAGCAAGGACCCAAGAATCCCAGACCCCACCAAAACAATCATACCCAAGCTGAAAAGAAAATGTTACAAGTGGAAGCCTCGGTTCTTCTCAATTGCACAGGGAAATCTCCACTGCCTGTGGTGTAACTGCAGATATTTGCTGCTGTTCTTGGCAGAGACATAATGTGCTGGGGAGGGAAAAGGGAGGTGTGGAAGAAAGGTGGAAACCTCCTTGTTCCCCATGGGAGAGTGGACACTTCTCTTATTCTCAATGGGAGCCGACTGCTGCCATATCTGAAAATCAGACTGTTTTGTTATCTTCTAGGCAAGAGCAGCTCCTTTTCAGTGAAGAGCAGACCCTGAACTCAACTGTCTTGCAGTACTTTGGTCTGAAAATACTGGTCTATCTTGAGAAGAATGGACGAGGGAATTAATGCCTGTAATATGGGCTGCAGAGAAGTTACCTTTAAGGTAAGAGGGTGACTTGATCTCTTTGAGAAAAAGAGAAAAAAAGGCTTCCTTATCTTCATGGTGTTTGCTCTGAAGTATCATCTTGTGACTGCCAGTCTGCCTTGCAGGATTGGTCAGTTCCAGCCTGTGGCTGGTATCAGTTCCTTCCTTTCAGAGGTGGCATTGTATTTCCCAAAGTATGGCTGGTTCCTCTTGGCACTTCGAGGCCTCTGTGCCACCTCTTTGCCTGCTGTGCCTGCAGCCCCGTGGTGCTGATCCCACTCACGTGTTGAGCAGGATACGATCGGCCCTGCAATTAGACAGCAATCTGAAAGGAAGAGGAAATCAAGACGATGTACCAGCGAGGAGCACGTGTGAGTCAATATCAGGTATCTGAGGGTATGATGAGGAGTGAGTGAGTCCTACCCCTTCTAGAGGGTCCCACATCGTTTGTGAACAGTAACTGTGCAGATCTCCTGGGGGAATCTGCATTGCAATGATGAGGGGTGTTCACACCGCCAGGCTCTATCTCTTCAGGGTGCTCTGGCTCTCCTCTGTGAGGAATTTGTCACTATGCAGCTGTACTCCGGTGGCTGGTATCAGTTCCTTCCTTTCAGAGGTGGCATTGTATTTCCCAAAGTATGGCTGGTTCCTCTTGGCACTTCGAGGCCTCTGTGCCACCTCTTTGCCTGCTGTGCCTGCAGCCCCGTGGTGCTGATCCCACTCACGTGTTGAGCAGGATACGATCGGCCCTGCAATTAGACAGCAATCTGAAAGGAAGAGGAAATCAAGACGATGTACCAGCGAGGAGGAGCACGTGTGAGTCAATATCAGGTATCTGAGGGTATGATGAGGAGTGAGTGAGTCCTACCCCTTCTAGAGGGTCCCACATCGTTTGTGAACAGTAACTGTGCAGATCTCCTGGGGGAATCTGCATTGCAATGATGAGGGGTGTTCACACCGCCAGGCTCTATCTCTTCAGGGTGCTCTGGCTCTCCTCTGTGAGGAATTTGTCACTATGCAGCTGTACTTTTCTTCATTAAAGTAGCCATGTTAAGTAGCTGTGAGGTTGCTAAATGCCTACTTTGCTAACTGATCTTCTTCCCACCTGGCAGCTTTTTAGAGCAGGAGACATGAGGTTGCTAAACCCATTCATTTCTCACATGCACTCATGTTTCTAATGTCTGTGGAGATCCGGCTTTAAAAGTCCTCTGCGAGCTATTGGAATGAAGAGCACTTCATGAAGACATTGTAATTATTATGGGATTCAGGGGTGTGTGGAAATGATTCATGGAGATGTTTCCCAGCCAGCAGGCTCATGGAGCCAGGTGAGCTCTTCCCTGGAATGTGAAGCATGCAGCGTGGCAACTGGGAGAAACAGGTTTGGCCGGACATTTTAAGTTGTTCGCAGCAGACAGCCTCTTCAGAGCCACATCCCTGCTTTGCTGATCTCCCAGCTGGATGCTCCGCTCTGCCACACTGGCCCTGCTGAGCTGGAGAGGATGGACACGCTGCGCAGGAGCCTTTCTCGATGGAAGAGGTACCACATTAAGGTGCACCTGGCTGACGAGGACCTGATGATGCCCCTGACGGTCAGGCCCAGGGACACAGTGATGGACCTACGGGCTCTCTTGGTACGGGAGGGCATCACTTCCTGGAAGAAGACATTTTATTACAACTCCAGGCAGCTCGAGGAGCACGAGACTCTCAAAGAAGCCAATATCCAGAACGGTTCTGTCCTCCTTCTTGTCAGCAATAAAAGGTAGGCAAGGAGCTCATCTGCCATGGAGGCAGTGCAAAGGAAGGGGAGCGCTCTGTGTGTCTCAGCCCCTTGGGACACTTTCTTGTTGGGGTTTGAAGAATGCAGACCGGGAACTCAAATCCTGCCATTTCCAGCAGGATTGAGATTCCAGGCTCTTCATATCCAGACATGCTGTGCTGTGAAATAAGCAGGTCAGAGGAGGAAATCTGGTTGCTGCTGCCTGTCCTGTCTCTGGTCAGGTCTCGTTTTCCTGGATATGTGGCCACACACAGAGGGAGGACATGACAAGAAAAAGGGCAGGGAAGATTGTGCGACATAGGAGAGTGTTCTGGGAACCTCTCATTTGTCCTATTCTGTCATGCCTGTGTCTCCCCACTCCTTTGTAGGAAATACTTCCTGCAGGTTTTTGGGGGTGGCACAGTCTTACTGTGACAAAGAAGAGCTGTGAGCCGCCAGCTTACTGCAAAGCACGAGGAGTGCTGGACAGGGATGGCAAGAGGTTGCAGCTGCCCAAAATGTGTCTGAATCACAGCAGAAAGTGCAGTGAGACTAGAGACTCCCGGGACAGCCAGTGCATGGGAGATCAATCACGGCAAGCACTATGTTCCAGTGGGGATGAAAACTGAGATAATGGACCTGGGACTCACTGGCCCACAGAACAGTTTCGATTCAGTGTGGTGAATTTATGCCCACCTGCACTGTCTTTCCTAATGCCTGGTTGTTACTGCCAGCATGATTCATTCTGTGAAGCATTTTGGGGATACTGGGTAGAGGAGGTATGTCGCGGGTGCGTTGTGTCTAATTCATCTTCCTAAATCCTGAGCCCTCTGAGTTTGTGTCTATGCTGATCAGCGTTTCCTCTGCAGAAAAACCTGCACTAAAGACTTCAGTTCCTGATTATATCCCACATACTGGAATGGTCCTATTTTCCAGTCCAGAGGCAGCTTGAAATCTCACACAAAGAAGATTTAATAAAGCATTTCCTTTCAGAGCTCAGCCAGACACAAGAGATTTCACATCACTCAACTAACTGCAAACCCCAAGTCACCCACGTCCCCTTTCTCCAACATCTCATTTCAGTTCTCTGATTAACTTGGCTCAGCTCCTCCTTTTCACCTTGTTTTTAATGGCAGAAGCACTTCTATTTGTTGTTGTTTCCAGTGTTTATTTTCCTAATTTTTACAGTCTGAGTTTTTGAGAGTAAAAAAGGATTTGGAGGGTCTGAGTTGATGGAGTGCACATACTGATTCTTGTTTGGTAGATGCCTGGTTTCCATAGTGTGCTGTGCACCTTCCCACATGCTGCAAAAGCAAGGTGTAACTGCAGCAATGCAAAACTCACCAGGAGATCCTGCCCTGGTGGGCAGGTGAGTTCAGAGGGCCCAGCTGAAGTCACTGGCCATTTTTGAAAATCTAGAGCCTCTTGCTCAAAGTCACAGTTCAATTTTTGTGAGTACATCCAAAAGGGAATGGGATTTCTAATACATTTTTCCTTGGATTTCCTGGAAACCTTTCTGGTTCCTAAACAAGCACCTTTGGCCAATCTCCTATTGCTTTTGCCAGGGCTGGGTGCAGTGTGGGGAGTGTCCTGTCTCTACCTGAAGTCACATCTCCTTGATTTTTTTGACAGAAAGGATTATTGTGCCAACCTCAGCCACTCCCAGAGGGTTTTCTGTGGCATGTAAATGCCCAGATATTGGCAACACATTTCTCTAACGGCTCATGGGGTGACTGAGCTATGGTAGGAGAGTTCCCTTAGATATTTCTGAGATGTGCTCGTGTGTGGCTAGGCAGTCACCGCCCTGCGTGGGACAGTCCTGGGCTGAGGGCAGGTTGTGACTCAGCACCTTGCCTGGTCTTCAGCACAGAGAGGTTTTAGAGGATTTTAGATGCCTGTCTCTCACTGCCACTGGGACTTGGGAAATACAGAGTGGGAGAAGGCTGTATTGTAACTGAGATTACAGTACCAATTTGAGTATTGAGATTACTCAAGTAGATCTTTAGGTATTACAAATCCATATTGCACCAGCAGTGTCTTTGGAAATACACTGGTTTGTATCAGCTGGGCAACAGTGAATAACCACGGGGACTATAACAATAGTAGCCCATGCAGTGTTGGGACTGTCTAGGGGCCACAGGAGCAGAGGGGGTAGAGAAAACAGTGCTGCATTTGGACAGCAGTCCTGAGAATTTAAGAGTTGGTTTTAATGTTTCACCAACTCAGGGAAGTATGGACCCTCCCGATCAAAGGCAAGCGTCTACTTCTTCAGTTCTCCCTGAAAATCTTGGTGTCTCCTACTTACTCTTTTGTACTGAGGTACCAGCCAAAGAGAGCAATATTAGCTCCAGAAGTGGAGTTGCTGTGATTGCCAAGGTCTGCAGCTCCGTGTCGTGCCTATAAATATTAATGGTTACTCTGCATGCTGTGTGTTCCTACAATGGGCTCACGGTACAGTTTACTTTGAACCAGAGAAAACATGAAAATGACCCTATTTTTCATCCTCCCCTCCCCGCTTAATGCCTTTGTAGATAATTGGCATTTAGCAAAGGCCAAGTCAGCATTTCCACTTCTTGCTGGTATTTTCTGGGGTTTGTAACTTAGTCATAAAAATTCACTTAAGGCGGCAGCTTGGCAGGAAAGGGATCAGCATACCAGCTAATGCTGAAAATTTATTTAGATGTTAATGTTTAAAAGTTCGAGCAAGCCATTTTGGAAATCAGTCAACATGACCTCTCTCCCTGGGAAAGCACATGGGCTGGCCAGAACTGTGAATATCACATCCACCTAGGATGCAATTCCCCTTTGTGCAGAGCCTGTTAATCACATTAGTGCTGTGCTGACTGAAATTGCAATCCTGTTGCAGTAGAGGCTGAGCAAAGAACTCGCTGAAAAACAGTTTCTGCCCTAGAGAGTGACATATTACAATAACATTGTTTACCAGTGGGTAAAACAAGCAAAGCAAGAGTTGAAATGGAAATGAAACAGAGAAATGCCCCAGCTCAGTGGCCGTGGGCCAGCATGTGGTGTTCAGGCCACTACTGCCCAGCAGGAGACCACCCACCAGTGGGTCTTGGCATGAGCAGAACAGCCACCCAGCACAGATGCAAAAGCATCCACGGGCATGCAATAGGCTGTCCCAAACGCCCAAGGCATGATCAGTCCTGGCACTGTGGGCCACGCCACGGCAGAACCCGTTTGGCTCGCTCTGGAGGCGGCGCAGGGCCCCAGAGCCAGGGAGCTGCTCAGCTGGTCTGGCGGTGATGTGGGAGTTCCTGAAACTGGCACCACTCTTGCCGTATTTTGACTGCCACAGCGAGCTGCCCGGAAGCTCTTTGCTGGCTGCGTGCTGTGGAGCACTGATCAACAAGGCCACCCGTGGGGCAGTGAGCAGCAGTGCTGGATCGTGGGCATATGGAGTTAGCTGCTCCTCGCTGACGTTTCTTGGCTGCGTTTTGATGTTCAGTGGGAGATGGAGGAATATTGCCTTGAACTGGTGAATCCACTACTTAACCCATGGGCTATTTCAAACAGAGGATGTCACTGGGTGATCCAGAGCGATACCCAGACATGCCCAGTTTGCCTGTCACTGCCCGTTCCTAGGGATGTGCAGTTCCAGCTGGATCTGTGTGTGGTATAAGTACAAGCACATTGACAGAGCCTTTGCTCTTGGTTCCTCTCCTGCACAGTCTCCTCCAGCAGTCACCCAGGCAAGGTCTGTGCTAATAAATCAAGCAGTGCCTGGACTTCTCTGTGTTACAGTGCTGGAGTATTGCCCTGTAATTTTTGTCTCAGTCCAGGCACATTTCAGGAGCCAGCATGGGCCAGGGACTGCTCCTTATGGGATGCCTGGATGTGCCCACGCAGGTTTGGAGAGTAAGGATTTAATAGGAAAACGTTGGCCATTCTGTGCCACCTGTCCTCTACATGTAGGAGAAAGTCCCAGGCACATTTGATTTACTGGCACAGACTTGGCCACAGGGCATGGGTCCCCTCATTTGGAAGCTGAGGTTCATTGAGGCCAGGCAGCTTTTGTCATCATACATGCCTTGCCTGGAGAATGGAGTTCAGGAAGTCATTGGTGAATAGGTTAAATAAAGTAGATGCCAGCACTGAGTTCAGCAGAAGTCTATTATCTGGAATCTATTGGTGTTGATTTTCTGGCCTGGAGCCACCTGAAAGCATCTATCTCAGGGCATTAGCTCAGTTACCATAACAACTCATCTAGGAACAACTCCAGGAGCAGACCAAGGTCCCACGTGGTATCGTAGCCACTCTTAGGTCAAAATAAGCATGTCCAGGTTTCTCCCTCTCCTGCAATGCAGCCTCAATGTCCCTTGTGAGTGCCAGTCCTTATAGAAGCTTTGACTTTCTTGGGAACCTGTTTTATTCTTCAGAGGCTGTTCAGTGTAGTTTTCCAAAGGTCCATCCACTCAAGAATGGTTATTTTACCTCCTGCCATAATAACAAACCCATCCATCCTCAGGGAGCCTGTTGCATTCCCTTACTGACATTCAGTTTACAGTCTGATTTTTTGGAATCGTAAACGAAAACTATGACTGAGCCACTTGCACAAGGTCCAGTTTAGCTGATGCTAAACTCCTGCCTACGTTTGACTCCATGATGGCATAAGGACCAATGACAGACACTCAGCAGTGGCTCTCTCTACACTTACATCACTATTCTATCACCCCTGCTCACTGTCCCCAGAGCTGCCTGGGAAGCACAGAAGGTGATGTTGGACCTCTAGAAACCAGAAAAAAGTAATGGGATCTACACATTTTGACCCTGAAAGCTCAGACCTGAAATAAGTTCTTTACTCTGAGTTTCAGTGTGGTTTTGTGAGGCCTGCTCTTTGCACTGACCCTCCCGCTCCTGGGGTTGCTCAGCAATTACTCCTCAGCATGGAGGGGAGACTTTTCACCCCATCCAATTTCTACAGCCTTGCCCTGTTAAGCTGAGGCCTAGCAGCAGGCTCCAAGGCATCTCGCAGTAGAATAACGATCCTTTAAATAGCACTGGGAGTCTCTCTTCTCAGGGAGAACTAATTAAGTTCTTCAGTACATGCTTAGACATATGCTGACCTGGTATGGCCTTAACAGGCCCGCTTCCACCTACCGGATAAATAATACTGGCTTAAAAATATCCTCCTAGAGATGTGTTACTGAGGCAACAGCCAGGTGGGGGGCTGGCTACATCTCAGTGGCTGAAGGTAGTATTTATGTGTATTACTCATGGGCCAAGCTCTCTGCTGGTGTACTCAGTTAAGTGATTTTTAAGTTCCGAAAGCACTGGTGCAGTTACCTCTGCTGACACCTCACAGTGTACAGGCCAAACAGTGACACCTGTATTTAGCTCATTTACTTACTGCTCAGCCCAAGAAGCTCATTTAACAAAAACACAGGGTTGCATCAATAGAGAACGTGGTCCATATGATCTGAATTCCTCCCTGTGCAGTTGCATGGGATTGCAGTAGATGAAATGGAGCTAATATGTCTCCCGGGGGTCTGTCTTGGCTCTAGGCAAGAATTAATGAATGGGAAGTACATCCTAAACTAGGTTTCTTTCTGGTGTGATATGGCCCAGCTTCTTGGACTTCTCTGTAGTTGTGCTGATTTATATCAGGTGAAGATTTTGCCCAGTTATCCCAGAGAGGGATAAATCCCCTCTCCTGTGTCATGGTGTTTTGTGGGACAGATGTGCTGCAGGGGGGGCTCACAGCAAACCCTTGGCTATCAAAGTCCACTGAAATTTCAAGTGAAGACGGAAGTGCTGAAATATGAATCCTGTCCTGGGTTTTACAGAAAACCCAATCCGTGACTGATATCAGCCTCACTAGACTGATCCTTTTGTAGAACACAACAAAACCTCCCACCCCACAGACTTCGAAATTCTCTAAGACCTGGTGAAATATTTGCAGCACATGCTCAGTTTCTTGTCATAAATTGCAAACATAATTGCAAACAGCAATTCACAGGACTCAAAAGACTCAGCCCTGCTCTTACTGGCTCACCTGGATAGGGTGGCTGCCTGGTAGAGCTGCTGTGGGCCATGAGAACCTTAGTTGCAGTCCAAGGTGGGATGATGAGCTCTCCAAGCAAATTCCAGCCCTGAAGAGGTACCCCTACAAACTTGGCAGAGCTTTAGGCACTGTTCTGGAGACCCCAGGGGGTAGCCCTGGGTGATTCCTAAGGGTTTTCAGAAGAGTAACTTAGAAAATAATTCTACTTTTGCTAAGTTTAGGCCTTCTATGGAGGGTCTGTACCCCTGTCAGAAAATGTTGATGGACCCACAACCCCAGAAAGCCACCATGTAGTGCTGATGCCCGTGGGTGAATGTGTTGAGAGCAATTCAAGCTCTGTCTTACTGCAAACAGTCTCAAAGTGCTCCTAAAGCTACAGACTGCCCTTGTTCTAAGATGAAAAATGGATTTCCAGGAGCAGGCACTAAAGAGGAAGAGCCTTGCTTATGAGAAAAAGGCTTCCAGACAGTTGTGGATTATCTGAAGGAGGACGAAGGCATCTTCTGTGGAAGGATAAACAGGTTTGAAACCCTGCAAGTGGCTTATCCTGAGTTGTATAGTGTGACCAAAGAACAAAACCAGTCAGAGGATGAGGTTTGCATTCTCCACATGTCAGGGTCAGTGCCTGCTTGGTCAAATGCCATTTTTGATTGCATCTCTATAGTGCTCCAAGTATTTGCCTCTTTCTTATTCAGATAATGTCAAAGAGCACAGCCAAAGCCATGAGAGATGCGGAGTGTGACAAGGGCTGAAGGGAAGCAGATGGAAGAGAGCTTGCCCATGGAAAGGCAGCCTGGCCACCGGTGTTGGTAAGTCCCTCCCTGCATGCCAGCTCAAGGACTGTTCAGAAAGCAACTCCAAGTGTTTTCAGCATGGTGCCCATGAATAATTAAGCCAAACAAAACAACAAATAGTGTTTCCTCTTCAGCATGCCATGTGGTCCCAGCTGCCAATGGAGGAGCGTGGTAAGACTGACTCAGCTCCTGGGAGTAATGAACCAGTGAAACACCAGGACAGGGGATTTCTGCCTGGGTGATGGAGCGAGAAGGAGCTGAGGTGGACTTTGCTTAGGGCCCTAGATGGGGACATGGGACATCTGAGCCTCCTTCTGACTCGTTTTCAGGATTCTGCAGTATGTTGCTGGTCTTGGCTTTTGTTTTTCTACACATAAGTGCAAGACAGTTATTTTTCCCTTTCACCCTGTCCATTCAGCTGTAAATGACTCAGGTTAGGGACTGTCTGGGCTCCAGAACACTTTCTATACAGTGGAGCCCCATTTCCAGGTTACAGGCTCTGTACAGCAAATAAGTGATAAGTGCACTAGAGACAGTCCTGGAGCTTGGCAGCTTCTGTATATCCGAAAGACAGGGACTGGTTGGTCTCTGTGACAGCAACCACCTCACCTGATCTCAGGGACCCATAGTTACACCAAAACTGCCTCATTTTTGAGCCAGGGTTTATAAGGCAATGAGCCTCCTTGTGTTCTTCTTCCATCTGGGCTGGTCCCCCACTTTGCCCTGCTCCAATAACTTCTGAACCAGCTGACCTGATTCAACCCAATTTGATGGAAAGAGAGAGGTGTCACAGACCCAATATCCCTGCAAGTTTCATGAACAAACAGCAGCTCGATAGAAGAGAGATGTTTAAGTTAATATCCTACTGAAGGAAAGGTAATTACACCTCTTTGTCCCTGTCTCTTTTGGAATGCAGCAGCCAGGTGACCAGCTGGCATTTAGATATGACTGGTCAATCAGTTCCTGCCCAGCTTCAAGCCAGGCCCTGCACTTGCTACCCCTTCCCTGTGACGCAAGAAGCTGCTGTAACAGCCAAGGATTTTGCTGGGAAGGTCTGGAGGGCATCAGGTGCCCTGAGGATATTGCAGTAAGCTGGGAGCACCAAGAAAGGAAGAAATAAAAAGCAGTTGTAATACACAAATCAGAGAAGGAACGGGTTTCACCAGTTCCTTACTCACAGAACAACTTGATTTTTAGGTTCAAACTTCTTTTCAAGAGAAAAAATGGATGTTTCACTAATCTCTACGGTACTTTCCCCAGAAAATTCCAATGACTGGCAACTGTCTTACCAAACACCCCAAGTCTGCATTTTCTGTTTTTTTGGCCATGAGAAAACAGTTGATTCTTTTTTTCCAACACAAGCATTTGACAAAATGTAATGGAAAATAGAATTTTTCATTTTCTTTTTCCCAAAGAACAAAAATATTCCCCCAAGTACATACTTGGACTTTGCACAGAAAGAGATTCCAAGACAAAAATGTGAACATAGTCACAGCTGAACATCTTTCAGTCCAAGCAACTGGGATGGACAAAGAGTGGGATGGGACTAAGTGTGGGAAGAAGGAATGTGACTTTTCCAAGGTCAACCAACAAGGCAGGTGCTTGTGGAGAGCTGGTGCTGTTGGGTCAGCAGTTCTGCCACTTGACCGTGCGGCGCCTCTGCGTGTCTGTCTATCCTGAAATAATGAATTTCTTGGACCAGAGCCAGTACTTTCCTGAGTGCTTGGAAAGTGCCTCACACAGCCTTGGGTGTAGTCATAAATAATAATTAAAATGATAATAATAATATTAAAGTGGATGTGTGCCACTGGAGATGGGACACACTGAGCAACAGAGTCCTAAATCTATGGCCCTTGTCTAGTAAAAGGTACGGTTTGCTTCACAGAGCCTGGGAGATAGGATTTGCTTCCCTGGACTTGATAATCACAGTCTTTTGCTCTGCAAAAGGCAAACTGACCTGAGCTGAATTAGGTCCAGTATCTACTCTAACACCTCCTGCCTGTAGCTTGGAGCTCTGGTCAACTCTGGAAGGCTTTTTGTGGCTCAGGGGGATATCTGGAAAGACTAAATTAACCGTGATGGTGCGGGGAGCTGCCTGGACTAATGTTTTTTTCAGAGATAGGCTTTGATTGACATGTCAAATCTGGCTGACAATCTTTTATTCTAAGCGCAGTTGCTGCCTCTCTTCAGAGCAGGAAGAGCTGGTTTGGTTGCTGTCCTTCAAATGATGCATCTTATCACATGGGAAAAAGTAGGATAAAACCCACAAACCACCTAGAAAGAGCCACAGGACCAGCATTAAAGAGGTAAAACTAACTGGATCTATTTGAGATATTTCTGCTTTTTTCCTCTATGCCACAATCCAATGCAAGACACTTGAGAACAGGGGCTGTGCTCTGAGGAACAAGAGCTGTCTGGTTTTTTTCTTTGTTTGCTTGTTTATTATATTGTTGTTTCCTGCAAGAGATTTGTTTAATGCTTTGCTAATAGAACTGTGCAACTCTCTAGTGATGAGAGAATCATGGAATACCCTGAGTTGGAAGGGACTCCTTCAGTTCAGCTCCTGGCCCTGCACAGACACCCCAACAATCCCAGCCTGTGCATCCCTGAGAGCATTGTCCAAATGCTCCCGGATCTCTGGCAGCCTTGGGGCCATGACCATTCCCCGGAGAGCCTGTTCAGTGCCCCGCCATCCTCTGGGGGAAGAACCTTTCCCCAACATCCAATCTAAACCCCCCTGACACAGCTCCAGCTGTTCCCTACCATTTCCAGTCCAGTACTGGGAAGACAGAGGGATAACCTCTTTTACTCACTTGTTTTACACTGCCTCTTCTACTCGTCCTCCCCGCGCTGCCTATTACTCCTAGTTACAGGTATCCTTAGTGCTTGCTAAATGGTGGGATCACACCACTCAGCTGCTCTCAGAACAGGTGGAAGCCACTTTTTATAGTGTACTTTAGACATTTGGGGTTTACCTGAGTCTGGCCAAGAAGGTCAGATCACCAAATGGGCAGAGGGATGCTCCGAATCCCCTTCTGGACATGCCTTGGTGGAAAAATAAGTCTTTTATTTGAGATGTCCTGTCTCTCCTTGCTTTTCTAGGTCCTTCAAAACCATCCAGGCTCTTCAGGGTTTTGCCTTTCTGCAAAAGGCAAACTGACCTGAGCTGGATTAGGTCCAGTATCTACTCTAACACCTCCTGCCTGTAGCTGGCAGCTCTGGTCAGCTCTGGCAGGCTTTTTGTGGCCCAGGGGGATATCTGGAAAGACTAAATTAACTATGGTGGTGTGGGGAGTTGCCTGGATGCCAGAAAAGATGCTGACAGTAAGAACTACTGTGAAATGGATGTTTCCCTTGTTCTCTGTAAACACAGGTGTGGACAAGAGCAAGGACCAGCATTGGAAGGTGTATTAGGTCCTGAGTGTATTGCAAGATGGAGAAGTTTGCAACTCCACAATGCTGCTCTGTGGATGGGGCTGCTTCTTGTTGGGACTGTTACCTTTGGGATCCTGCTATTGACGGAGCATCGCAGACGGGATTATCCAAAGCACTGCTGTTTACCTCCACCTTGGAGCTGCAGCCAGGCCTTTCCAGTAGCTCCTTCTCTTGAGCTTCACGAGCAGAAGACAAGCCTGGGCAGGTCATCTCCACCAGCTGCTGTGTTCTAGTCAGGCAGCTCAGGCTGGGGTATGTTCCAGTGGCTCTTCTGTGCTTCTCCTGTACCTGAGACACGCATGCATCAAATGTTTCAGTTTACAGGGTCATCAGCCTGGCAGCTTTCCTCAGCACTAAATTTACTTTTTAAAGTTACACCAGTGTTGTATCCAGAGGGAATGGAGGAACAGATGCAGCTTGTGAAGTTTGGCTTTAATTCACCTGCCTCGTTTAATTTCCTGCCCTGCCTACTAATCAATGAGTCTGCACTAGCAGCTCTGGGAATACCAAGGTTTTTCCATATCCGGGAGAATTCAACACAGTGGCTGAGCTCCTGAGGTCTCAAGCAGGCCATGTCACATCTCCTTTGAGGCTGTTTCATTATGGATTTCCCTCCTCCAGAAGCACTTGCAAACACTCTCCAGCCCATGGCAGCTGCACCTCATTTCCTTGCAGGGCCCGCTGGCACAGGGCAGCTGTGTCACATTATCCCCTCTTAGCCTATGTGGCATTTCCTCCTGGAAGTGCTCTCCTTGAAGATTTTCAGCTCCAGGCCTTGCTTTTCAGGGCCACATGCTTCTTTCTGGGGCTCTGTGCCCATCTGCCATGCTATGTCAGACACGCTGCTGGGGCCATTTGGGTCTTGTCACCTCCCAGGGCTTCCAGTGGGACCAGCAGAGCCTGGCAGGGGCTCCTTTATCCCTCACAGGGCCCTGAGTGTGTCACTTCCAAGTGTCCCTTCTTCAAGGACAGTAGCACCATCTCAGCTCAATGGTGCTGTCAGGCACTGCCTCAGACATTCAGGGCTGTCAGGAAGCACCAGTGAAAGGGTTTCTGGCACTTTTGCTTTGTTTAAGCAGAATTCCACTGTCCTGGGTTTTTTTGGACTCCTGTTAATTCCAGGCAGTGCTGCTCTGTTGCTTAATCAGCCGGTGTCAAAGCCCTGGGAGACAGGAAGGCTGCCTTTGCCTGGTAGTACCTATTTTGTGACACTGCTGCTTTACCTCACTTATTATGATCTGTACCAGATTGCTCTTTGCCTGCTAAAATGGACAATTAGGATCCAGTTGTAATGCAAATCACACGGTGGAATAAAAACAGTGGGGAACAAAATCCCAAATAAGTAGTCATGTCAGCCTTTGTTATGGCATGATAGCTTCAACTCTGCTCCTGCTCTGTGAAGGATCAGGAGGAGAGAGCCTGTTGTGCCTTTGTGTTTTATAGACACAAGCTCGATGTAAGGCTGCCTTTAGGCACTGGCGGCCCTGATAATGTGTGTGTGCAAACCTAACAGACAGATTCCGCCTACGCTGGAAATTTGATGATTGTCTTGTTTTTTCAAGGCTCTGTTTTATATACCACAGGCCAAACCCATGGGGTAATTGCCGTCTCTGCGCAGGGCTGAGATCACGTGGTGAGAGAGAAGCATAGAGATGCTGAAATTTCAATCTACCACATAATGTGCCCCTAATCCTGATGGCCTCGTAATTGTGATGCTGTCACTGGTGTCATTGCGGTTGTTCTTGTCACTGTTTTCCCATGTTTAGTGCTAAATGTTGTAAATGAAGAGAAATATTTAAATTTGTAAAGGAATCTAAATTTACTGTGGAATTAAACACACAGGAGCCTGAAAAGTCAAATGGAAGAGGTATGTCTTCATTTCAAATGGCAAGTCATAGTGATGTAAAGCGATATTTTGTTGATACAGCTGCTTTTACTGCAGATCTGCTTTGCATTTCCCCAGGCCATGGGTAACAAAGAATGAGACTGAATGTCTTCTCATCTTTGAGGACTGAGTGTTAGGAATATCCGTGTTCATAAAGTGTTAGAGCTGGCAATCAGGAGGTCAGTGTTGTAAGGGATACCTGAACTTGTGTACTACTTGTGAGATCCAGAGTGAGAACAATGCCTATCCATATCTCATGGAAATCGTGGCTTCCAGAGGACAGCAAGGAACAAGTGTGAGAGGTGGTGAAGCCAGATGGATGAGCTCAGTTCAAAGTCCTCCTAGAAGCTATGGCAACATAACTTGTATATCTACTCAGAAAAGCCTTTGCAACTACCATAAATGACTTTAAATGGCCTTATTTTCCTGCTAGCAGTGAAATAAGCAGCTTCAATGGGGAGGAGTAAATCCACTTGATTACACATGTTGCTGGGAATAACACTCTTATTGGTTATTACTAATAACCCAATTTATTACTGGTAGCGCGGCTGCTGAAACAGGCAGCCTTATCTGCCAGGGGATAACTGTACTGCTCCTAAATTTCCAATTACAATGGAACAAGGGGAGTCAGAAGGGCCTCAAGGAAGGAAACTCAGTAGGAAGCAAAGTCAACATGGAGCACTTTGGTTATAAACAATGTGTGATAAATGAAATGTATCGGGGACAATCTATCTTTGGAGGAGGATTTCTGCCAGGCAAGGCTGAGCTCTTTCCATCCTGATGCTTTCCTAAGGCCAGCCATGGTGTTTGTGTGTCAGGTCATGGAGGTGTTGGCTTGCTGGCTAATCTTCTGGAGGAAAGAGGGGCTTCTAGACCTTGGATGTGCAAAGTGGCTCAAGCTCAGGGCTTCAGTCCAGGATTTAGATGAAATTTCTCCATTGAAACCAATGGCAAAGTACCTGATCACCACAGCAGGAGTGTTCTCACACAGCAACGCCCTGGGAAATTCTCTCTTGGAATAGATCAGATTCTCCTCTTATTTATGCAATTATAAATTCAGTGTAGCTTCATTTGAAACAACTGTTTTCATCCAATGCAAATAAGATCAAGATCTGGCCCAGGCTGCTTTTGTACACAACGGGAACTGACTGAATTACGGAAAACAGGAAACAAATCTAATGTAAATCTGAATGGAAATATCATGCTCTCTGTTACATCAGAATAAATTGGAAGGAAGTCTGTTGATGCTAGTGGAATTCATCTGGATTTACACCAGACTGTGGCTCAGCATTTGTCAGTTGGCTGCACACCGACATCAAAACTCAAACCATGCCACCTCATCTGAATAGCTTTGAACATTTCTCCCTTTTCCTTTATATTTAAGCAGTTGCCTCTGCATTCCGATGGCTGATTAGCCTTTTCAAACAAATAAACCCCTACAAACAGGCATCAACAAATAAGCCTTGCTCTCACTACCGTTTGCAGAATCTTGATGATGAATATGAAGCACTGAGCTTGGGTTTAGAGTCACTTAAACTTGCCTCTGCTCTTCTGTGTTCCCATTTTAGAACAGCAGGATTGAGCTCACGAGGGGACAGATCTTGACAAAATCACTCTGATTTCCCCAAAGGAGGGAAATCCCAAAGGCAAATTCATCGCCTGCCCACCAGCACTGGGAAGGGCCAGCAGTTTCCTAGGATGCACAGGATTTACCCTTCAGTATATCAGCAAAACCCTGTCGTTCTTTCACTCTTGCTGTCTTCAGGCAGATGGTCAGAATGGAGCCCAAACCCTCCCTAATGGATCTAATAGGGAATCTGATGCATTTAATAGGGAATCATGTCATGCTCTGTTTCCACAGGCAAGTTCCTGTGCAGGGGAGCATGGGAACCGGTAGGTGCTTTTCATGGGAAAGCAAGAGGGTTAATTAATGCCTGAGCAACAAATTTGGCTCCCTGAGTGAAAGTCACTGGAAAAACACAATGTCTGAGCAGGAGCATAGCCACATCAGCCCTTCCCTTGAATCTTGTATACCCCAGCTTCTTACTTAATTCAGTTTTTAATCTGTGCTCATGTTTCTCTTCAGATAATTAGTAAAATGCATCTTAATTAAAACAAGAGGAGGAGAAGAAGACACATAAACAAATGAAAGCCCTAAGTCAATGGGATTCAGGGAGGGGCAAATCCAGTATTCAAATACAAATCTTGAGGCAAACATGATAGTAACAGTTATGGAGTTATCAAAGGTAAAGACTTTTCTGAAAGTTGGATAACTGTTTGCCGGTACACCCTTCGGAAAAAAAGGGACTGGCTAGAGCCTGATGTCTGAGTACCACAGAGCCTGACCTGAAATCAGTCCCCTGGGGAAAAGAGCTGGGGGAGCTGTGTGGTCAGCAGTCTTTGTTTTTCTATTTCTCTGTCACTGATTTTCCATGTGATCCTCACAAAATTAACTGGGCAAGATTTTCACAAGTGGCCCCTGTCTGTGGTTGCTGTAATGTGTAGATGTTCAACCTGAGATGTACCTGATCACCCTTTGCTGCACCATTAGCAACAGAGCACATGTGGATCTCAGCCACAGGATCTGAATGTGCCAGGCACTACCTCTCAGAGTCCTTATGTTCCCATCTGTAAATTGATATAATAAATACTTTCCTGATTTTATAAAGCTATTAAAGCTATTAAATGAAACAGAGGCTTTGAAAGACCTGTGATTACTATGGCTTACTTTTGCTTGGGCTTATTTCTAAGCCTGTGCTCAAGGCCAGGTTGGATGGGGCCCTGAGCAGCCTGGTCTAGTGAGTGACATTCCTGCCCATGGCAGGTGGTTGGAACTGAATGATCTTTAACCTCTCTTCAAACCCAAACCATTCAGTGATTCTATGATTCCTGCAGGTGAGCTCTGCCTAATTTGTGAGAGCTTTCTCACTACTGCAGACCCTGTGTTGAATGCAATGTTTTTGCTATCTTGTTTCTGTCCTTCACAGTATCACCTGAAATAAATGCCCACAGCTAGGATGCACCTGACTGTGGTGTTGTTGATACACAAACAGAAGCTCCAGCTTACTCATTATCACAGCCTCTCTAACTCTGTTTGCCATGTACCCCAGGCTTATTCCATCCATGCCAGTGAAGTTGGCATGTGCGAACTTGGAAGCAAAGAGAGAGCATTAATGAGATGGAGCTGAGTCTCAGCCCAGTCCCAGCTCTCTGAAGGACTGCACCAAATGCAGTCATAGAATCACAGAATCATGGAATGTCCTGAGCTGGGAGGGACACACAGGGGTCACTGAGTCCAGCCCCTGGCCCTGCACAGACACCCCAACAACCCCACCCTGGGCATCCCTGGCAGCGCTGTCCAAACGCTCCTGCAGCTCTGGCAGCCTCGGGGCCGGGACCATTCCCTGGGGAGCCTGGGCAGTGCCCAGCACCCTCTGGGGGAAGAACCTATCCCTGAGATCCATCCCAACCCCCTGACACAGCTCCAGCCTTTCCCTCAGTCCTGTTCCTGGTCCCAGAGCAGAGCTCAGCATCTGCCCCTCTGTCTCCACCTGGAAGGAAGGTGCAGCCCCCCAAGGAGTCTCCCTTCAGTCTTCTCTGCTCCAGAGGGCTTGCACAGGACTGCAAATATCCGTAATCCTAGGGAACCAGCTAAAGTCAATTTTCCAGCCTCCTTGAAGAGTCTCAGCTGCATCACTAGTCTTTACTCACTGCCTGTAAATGATCCACGTGCACATGGGAATAAAGCTGGTATTGAAGTGGATGTAATGGGGCCACCAAATAGAGTCAAGAGAGAATCACAATTGCAGAGACATTTTCTGCTCCAGCAATACAAGAAGATGGGGGGCAGCTATTTGCGTTTATAGGAGTAAAACTCTTTAGGCAAGGACCTTAAAAGTGGGAATAATTATAATTTACTGTCGGCACCATGCAGTGGGGGATCAGGCCCAAGCTTGTAGCTACAAGCTTTAGCTATAAATGCTGTGGACTGACTGTGCTGTGCAGAGTTTTACTGAGTCACATTGGTTTCAGAACTGCTTACCCCAGGGAATGGCACTGTTTTATTCCAGTATGGATGTGAGACCCTACACTTGATTCTGATCTTATATTCTGAAAAATCGAGTGATTTTTGGTGGGTATATGCCTGACTTACTTACGTATGTATGTAACGTGCTTTCAAGAGCTGATACAACTTTGATAGGATTCTTATTTATTCTTCTAATTAAACCCTATTACATTGGGCAGAATCCTGTCCATTTCCTCACAGAGACTCTGTGAACACTGAGCTGGGTCTTATGGCAGAAATCAGGTTTGCCTGTGATGGCAATAGAACAGGTTAGCCTGTAAGCCCAGAGTAAACTTACACTCCGTTTGTTAGAAAGAAATGCATTAACGGATTCTGTGACTGATCTCCTGAAATGTCATTTGAATAGTTTTGACTGTGCATTTGTTTTGTTCCTGGGAAATTTCACAGTACAAAAAGACTTTTATTTTCCCTTCTTCATTTGCCAAGAATCTCTTTGAAAGTTGTTTGTAATATAGACTGAGGTTTGGGCCAGATCTTTAGCTCGCATAAGCAGATGCATCTCTATTGACTTCTGTAAAAAGATTCTGATATACCTGAGCTGAGGATCAAAGACAAGAAAATGAAAGCAAGAAACGAAGCTTTTTGACCAGGGGAGTAGTTACTGCAGGAAGTACGTTATTTCAAAAAAAAAAAAAAAAAAAAAAAAAAATTAACTTTTCTAAAATCACAAGCTTATTCTTTGGGATATGAATGTCTAGATCAAGTCTTCCTGGCCCAGTGCCGTTCTTCCATCACTCCCTTTTTATGCTGTTAATTTGAGGCCTTTCCCACTCCTGCTCTGCCTCCCAGGGCATGCGCAGGAAATGCTGGGTGGTTTGAATTAAAATATTCCACAGTGAAAAAAGGAAAAAAAATTAAATATAAAGTCTTTGCTGATAGTGAAGTGGAGAATGTGGTGCCATGGAAGAGTCTGGATTATTTTAGATTATTTTAGTGCTTCTGAAAGCAAATGCTCAAAAGCCAAATGCTGAGAATGAAACAGATAGTGTTTGTGGGTTGATGTGTACAGATGTGCTCGGATGAAGAAGAGACAGGGACACAAGGTAGATGTGGGAGTGAGGAGAACCACCCATAGACTAATGAGGCACTAACATGGAGAATAAAAGGAGAAAAAAAGCAAAAATGAGTTAACTGAAGCCTTGGTCTAGCCGTGAGCTCATTACCAAGTGCTCAGAGAGGTGTTCAGACTCTGGACATAAAGTCATGAGGTGAGGCTGTATGACAATGAAGAGGGCAGAGAAAGCACAACTCGGGGTTAAGCCAGGGTTTAAGCTCCTGATACATTTGGCTAGATCTGCTCAGTTCTGGCTGCTTACAACTTCCTCTGAAGCTTTTAGTACAGTAAAAGGATGCTGGAAGAGAGGAGTCTCCTGCTGCCAGGCCACCACCACCACTGGGGAGGTGACTCTTTTGTAGTTTAATAGTGGGTTGTCAGTTTTCAGGCCTGTCAGTGCAGTGCCTTTCTCCCACAGCCAGGAGCTCATTTCAGCAAGGAGTTATTCCTGGTGTATATGAAAGAGGACAGAGCTGCTTTTTCTCTTAAAAGGAGAGAAGAAATACTCTTCCTGGCAGAATCCCAGCGAAGGCACTGGACTATCAAATGCTGGGAAAATTCCCTAAAAACATTAGTTGTGATAATGCCAAAAGCAACACAAGGTACACTGAGAGGTGACGTAGGAAGGGTGTCCTTGGCAAGATGTAGGGCCAGGCCATCAAACAGCTGCAGGTGCTTGAGGAAGGAACACGAGATCAGGAGATGCTAGGAAGTGGCCTTTCCTATTCCAGCTTCTGGAAGCTCATGCTCTTCCCAGCAATTCTTCTCTTTCCTGTTGCTCTTGACTGAATTATTGTTTCTATTTTCTGTCACTTTGATCAAGGGGAAAGGAGAGGAAGCAGGTCTACAAAGCAATTTCCAATGTGCTTCCCTGTCTGTCTGTCTGCTCCCTACAAATAGTTGTTTTTCTTAGGGATAAAGGCAGAAGATAATTCCTTTAAGTGGCAGTTAAGCTCCAGGTAGCTGCAGAAAGCTGCAGCTTTCTCCAGTTCCTGCAGAGACACAGCTTGAGTCGCAGGTTTCCCTACTTCCCTGAACCATAAGATTTTTTTTCCTGGCTTTGTTTTGTGTTTGGTGGTGATTATACTTCTCCAGGGTAGACCAAAGTGATTGGAGCAGCAGGGAAAATGACAAACTGAGGATGCTCCATAAACTGGTTGTGCCCTTCTTCTGAAATGCTCTAATTTCATACAGTAGGGAACAGTTTCGTCTCAATGCTGATTTGAACTCCTCATGTTATACCTGCAAAACCTCTGTTTCCGAGCAAGCAGTGAGCCCAGTCCAATTTCCTTTTACCCCTGCTGTGCTGGCAAGCCTTAGGAAGAGACTTTTGATCGTGTTGGATGGAATACTGAGGGCTGGTGGAGCAATACTTGTGTTCTAAGACTCCAAGTGAGCCTCATCAACAGATTTGCGTGATGGCTTTGGCTCATTAGCTAGTGAGGTTAATGAGAGCACCTGGATGAGCCATCTGATAGGAAGGGGCTGTATCTAGCCATGGTGATTGCTCAAGATGACACAGCAAGTCACTGGCAGAGCTGGCAGCCAGCAGAGCATAGCAGGGCAGGGTTCCATCTCCAGGTCTGAAGCCATCTCATCCACCCTTTGGAGCAAGTGATGGACATGGACATGGGCACGAGCTTGAGGAGATGGGTCACATTCAGCCTGGTGCTGGGCTTGTGCAGGGGGTTGGAAATGTTCTCCACTATCAGTGAGGCTTGTGAACCTTGAGAGCTTCAGAGCCAACCCACACCTCCACCTGCAAAGAAATGTGAGCCACTAACTCTGAGAACCTCGATTTCTCGGACAGGCTTATTATCAATGCATCAAATAGTGGAATGTTACCATTTCTACCTGGTTTTACTGATTTATCATCCCTGAATTATGCACCATCAGTGACAGTAATGTTCTCTGATGTGGACAGGTGGATGGAATTACATGTCTCTCTGTTTGGTGTGCTAACAGAATCAGAATTAATATTTTGTCTTGCCTGGCTTATCTTAGCTAGACAGTAGCTATTATTTCACCTACTCTGTTTCTCTTCCCCCTCTCTGTTACAACTGAAATAATTTGAATTTGAGCTATACTTGAAGCAGGACTCACCTCAAAGCAGATTTCCAATTCCTTGACCGCAGTCCAATCCCAACGCTATCAATCTCCACTGAGTCTGGGCACAGTCAGTCATGTAATTGGATGGATCAAGCAGGGAGAACACATTTGGTGGGTGACTGCAGACACTTGCATGCAAACACATTTGACTTTGACATGCTAGTCAGCATGGGGAAGAGTAAGTGAGAACCCGCTCCACAGCAGCCAGCACAACACCCTCTGCTGTGCCCCACGCCTCAGGACACGAATCCCTCGTGGGGATCGTGGAGACACCCCTGAAGTGTGTGTGCACACACAGAGGGTCTCGTGCAGTCCTGCTGCATGGCTTGGAGTGTGTCTGGGCACACCTGTGGGTGAAAGCAAAGAGGATTTGATTACTCACAATGTGCTTTTTCTCTGCCCTTTCTTTTTCTGTGCTGTTCCCACTCGTGCTGAATTACAGTCATCATGACCAGTCCCTGCCTCCCAGTGTGGGATGCTATGTTGGGTTAGATTCCATACATATTGCATTGTTTGCCTTCTTTATCTCCCTTTCTCCTCCCTGCTCATGGTTGGTTGTTTTCTCTTCATGTGTGGCATCAAAAGGCTGTTTGAAGAGAAACTACCCAATCCAAATGAAAGGGAATATTGCTTTTGGAAGATCCAGCTGAAGCCTGAGCAGAACTGACAGGAAATTATGAATTAGGTGAGGATTTTTATCACTTCTTTTCTTTCTCTTTACTTTTTCTTTTCTTTTTTCCCCCACTCCCTGTGTATTTTCTTAACCCTAATTAAAATGTGCTGGGCAGAAAAGTGCAACGAAGGGCTGGACTCATTACTTTTGTTTATGGCAAAATCCAAGTGGAACAGAACTCTAAATGGGCTCTGGTTGAGTCCCATCTCCCTCCATAAAGAGTGTAATAAATATCAGCCACATTGATTTTCCTTCCCCTGAACCCTTTCCTATTTGCTCTGGTCTAAGTGCACTGTGTTTTCCTCTGAGGTTCTTTTGCTCTAACTGTTCTATTATCTGTTGTTGTTGTTGTTAATTTGTGTTGAGTGTGTAATTGAGAACCTAAGAGGGAGGTTAAGAGAAACCCCCTCAGGAAGACATCTGACCTACATGAAGAAAGAGAAAAAATAAATAACCCAAGCCATTGAGGCCAACAGTTCCATTTACCTGGTTGAGCCATTTCCTTCAGCAAGGACTTTTATCCACTCCAGGCTTAGCTCTTTTTCTGTAATTAGTTCTGTGTACGTGTTTTTAACTTCTACTTGATTTTTGCATTGATTTCTTTGCCTTGGGGGGACATTTACCTCTTCATTCCTTGCATCTGATTTTCCTGCTACCTGCAGTTATCTGCTGAACTGGTGTTACAGGCAGAGGTAGGATGTGGCCCCTTTTCTCTTCCCTTTTCCTGCTGTGACTTAACCTGGCCCCAGTGACACAGGCACGTGTTGGGGGTGATGTGGAAGATGTCTCAAAGCACAAATTGCAGCTACTTAATTCCCCTTGGGTTTCCCAGGGAATGAGGCGTGAGCACAACTGAAAGCTTCCCAAGAGACTGAGAAACCATGTTCACCCAACTTCAGACATTGCTTTCCATCCTTCTCCAGCCTCCTGATCTGGGCAGTCTCTGTCCTGAGCACTTGAACTTCCTGTCCCCCTTGTTCGGCCACTGCCTCAGGGATGTATTGCAAATACATGGAATCCATTATTGCCTGCTTGCTGTACCAGTTCCCAAATCTCAGCAGATAAAGAGTTCTTAGTGTTTTCTTAATGTCTCTTTGAGGTTTATTAAAGGCCTAGGAGGCATGAGGGGGAAATGAGAATGTGACTCAGAAATCCCTGTTCTCAGCCACATGCTTCCTTCACAATCTCATTTGTAACCAGACTATTAAAAGTGAATTATCTGAGCCAAGTGGCAACACTGAAAAGGAAGGGCTGGGGGGAGGGAAGCAACACTTCCCTCTGGTCCCTCTAGATGTGAGCAGCTTAATTCAGCCACTTTTGTCTGCCCCTTTCTGCCCATATTGGATTTTTGCCGTTATTACAGGAGGATTGTTGGCATTGACAGTTGCAGACATGGCTGGCTTGTTTTTCCCTCCAGACTTGATGAAAAAGTGTCCCTCTTGGCTGCAACGTGGGGATGTTTTCACACACTTGACATGGAGCCGGGAAGAGGAGAGGGAAGTGCCTGTGTGGTGCCAGCTCTGCTGTCCCTGGAGAACCCCTTGACAGAGAGGCCCCGAGCTGACAGCTCGACTTGCCATCATGTTTCCATGGCATCACGCCTGCTTCCAGGGATGCCTAATAAACTGGAGCAAATTGGGATGAGGGATTATCAAGCGTTAAGTGGTGCTGCTGAGCCAAACCTCCCACTCCATTCATTATGAGGAATTTCTGTTTTCTCACGGGGACCGCCGTGATCCAAATGGAGCAGGGTGAGGAGGTGGCAGCTGCTGTGTCTGGGCCTGTGTGAAGCAGTTGAGGCTCCTCCAGATCCTGGCTTGTCTCTCAGTGAAGGTCAGCTCCTGCTTCTAGTGAAGCAATTTCCCATCTCTCAGTAGGGCTGAATCAAGCCTTCAAGGAATTAGATTCTGTTTCAGTTCACAGCTCAACCTCTCAAAAATTCCCTTTCCATCTCTCCTATTCTGTTCAGGAATTGCTCTGAGTGTATCTATTGACTTTCCATGGAAAGTGGACATGGCCAAGTAAAAAACCTTGCTGAAGATTTTACAGGAGTAATATTGACCTTCCCATAGATGCTGAAGAGGATAGAAAGTCCTGATTCTCTGTAAAACTAAACTAAAATTGTATTTGATGAGTTCTATAAAATGCTTATAGATTTTTATATTTTTCCTACTTTGACTGAAACATCTTTCTTTTTTTCACAAAGGCCAGATGCAGAATATTTACAGAGAAGGGGGGAAACCTTTTTCTTTGAAAAATATTTGTACTGGCAAATCACTGCAAATTGGTGAACTCCCAGATGCATCTAAATAAATAATAGCAGAACTCTGGCTGCATTTGCAAAAAGCCCCCAAACTTTGGACTTACAGGCTTGTTTCAGGTATAACTGGGATATAAATTAGGCTTACTGAGTATTTACAGATTTTATGTGGTTTCCAATGGAAGCAGTACCTTTGCAATCTTTTGAGGAGTAAATCCAAGTCACACCCACTCCAAAACCAGCTCAACTCCTGTTTTTCTTGGCAAGACTCTGGTTGCTGCAGTTGTGCCCTGCTGTGGCCACAGGCTCACAGATCCTCCCAGAGATGTCACAGATTTTCCTGTGGTGACATCAGTTCCTTCCTTGGGTGAAAAGGTGAGTTTCTGCACACTGGGAGACAACAAATAGTTCAGGGTTAGATTGGATTTAGAGGAGTATGAGCCCCCAGGGGATATTCATTGGCCAAACTTCACCTGGTCCTGGGCTGGGCAGAGAAAGAGCCGTCCTGTTTCTGGTGCCCAGAGGGATCCCATGGCCTCTTATGCACTTATGAAAAGGTGCAGAAAAATGGTAATTCTTCCTAAGAGTGGCTCAAATCTCCTGTTCTTGCTGCTCCTTGTCTCCTGTGGCTCATATCCTGACAAGAACTTATCAGCAGTGCTTCCTCCGAACCCCGTGGCCATCGATCAAACCTCTTCCCTCTCTAGCACAGGAGCATCTCCAGCAATCACAGAACATCTTAAAACAAGAACCAAGTCTTTATTTGCTTTTTGGCTCCCATCTTCATATTTTCCAGGTTTTGTGCTGTGGACAGAGTACAGAAATATCCCTGTCATTTTTGAAGAAAACTGAGATAATCTGTGCACAGGAGACAGAGCACTGCTAAAGATTTCCAAAGAATTTAAAGAGCTCCCACCCAAGATACTGTGGCCACAAGCAACCTGTTGTCTGACATAGCCTAAACCCACAGATTATTACGATGTACTTAAATAACCATTAATTAAAAATGTATCAGCTCTTTCTGTGTGTAAGCTTCACAAAGCACATGATCCCTGCTTTCCTCTGAAACCTCCTTCTTCCCACTGAGTCTTTTATTTCCCTATCAGCTCTGTAAGTCTTCTTTCTCTCTCTTTTCTCAGCCTCTGATGGCTTTGCTCAGTTCATCCTCTGTCATTTGTGCCTGGATCTGGAAACATTTCTCAGGATGTTTGACTCATCCATCATTTAGATAATCACAAGGAAAAAAACCCCAGTTTTCCAACTATGAACATCCACAAAAAGCACAAAGGAAAAAAAAAACCACCAAACCCTCACCTTGAACTTCCCTTCCTGCTTTTCTTTTCATTTAGTTTGAGAATCTGACTTGACAGTCTTTGCTCTGGCAAAAGTCCCACTGAAGTTATTAAGGGCAAGAGCTTGTCAGGATTAAGAGGAAGGATTTGAAATATCTGTGATTGATAGCAATATCCCCAGTTCTATTAGGCCAGATAAGTATTCGCAAAGGACATTAACCCTGGAGCCTTGAGCCAGCTGCTGACTGCCCTGGGGCGAAAGGAGATGAGGTTTCCAAAGGGGAAAACTGCTTCACAGCTGCTGTAATAAGGTTTTGCATCCCTTCCCTTGCAGAGCTGAACTCAGATCAGTTCCTCTCGAAGTATCCATTTGACTATCAGATACAGGGCCCTGGGAGAAGTGAATGGGCAGTGAGGAGCCTAAATGGGAATTAAGACTTTCAAGTTGGTGCTGGCACTGAGCCTGGGTGTGCTGGTGTCCATCAGAGGTGATGAGGCAGCAATGCAGCCCCGACAGGCAGCTTTGAGGGCTGGGTTTGGAAAGGCTACCTGAACTGCACTGCAGCCTGTGGGTGCAGGTGTTTGGGAACGGGAGGGAGCAGAGGCACCACAGATGGCTGTAAACTGGGGCAATGTTTGATATCTTCCAGTAGCTTAACACCCCTTTCTACGGATGGAAACTTCTGCTGCTTCTCTGTTCCCATTTCCCAGGGAGTGATTGTTACACAGATCAAATGCTCATTTGGCCATTTGAAGAGCAAATATGGCTTCGAAGGCAAAGAATCACAGAATGGTTGGAGTTGGAAGGGACCTTAAAACTCATCCCTTTCCACCTCCTGCCATGGGCAGACACCTTCCACTGGACCAGGTTGCTCCAAGCCCCATCCAGCCCAGCCTTGGATGCTTCCAGGGATGGGGCAGCCACAGCTTCTCTGGGCAACCTGTGCCAGGCCCTCACCACCCTCACAGCCAAGAATTTCTTCCTAATATCTAATCTAACCCTGTTCTCTGGCAGTTTAAAGCCATTAGGACACAGGGACAAAGGTGAGTGGATCAGGAAAGGAGACATCAGGATGGGGTCAGTTAAAAAAGCTTTTCTTACACCTTTTGATGCTTTCTTGAGCCTGCAATACCGGATGGATTCAGGGATTACGTGTGTTCCCAGCTGGGCACAGTGGAGGACAGTTTACACAAGCAAGCAACCTCTGCCCTGTGCAGTGAATTGAAGAGCTGATCCCACTTTTGCCACCTTCTCTGCTGTAATTCCTGCCCTGACACACATGACATCTATATGTGCACATGGTTCTCCACCCCTCTAGTCGGGGGAGATCACATTAATGCCAATGTTAAAACCAAATAAACACTGAAATAAATTTAAAACAAAAATAGCATTTCCAAGGCTGTTCCATCCCCACCACCCACCACCATTTATAACTAATTGGGGCTTTGTTATATTCCCTCACCCAGTGACAGATAAATACTAAACTCCACTGGTTAACAATAATCACCCTAATTATGCCAAGATGACATTTACAATACAGGCAATTGCTAATCCATTACCTCACTCTGCTGAATACTAGAACACTCAAATTAAAAGTTATTCACCCACAAAGAACAATGTTTTAGTAGCTGACACAGCTTAGTAAAGGAATTTATTAAGGTAATTTGCAGTTTTCCCATAAATAAAACATTCTAGTGTTCCCCTGTCCTTCCCTCTCCCTTCCCCAAAGTAATCTTTTGTGATAAATACCTTTTTTTTTCTCTCTTGTAGCACACTTAAAAAAATAATAATTGAAACTGCCAGGCAGACTTACATATTTAAATTTGCTCACCTGAAAGACAGCAGAGAGCTGCTCATCCATCTCTTCACGTTCTTTTTGGAGAACGGGGGTGATAGTTTGGGGTTTGTGATGTTGTAGGAGGTCACTGTGATAAAACCTTCACCAGTGTGGAGTTTCAGTGAGACCTAATGATGGCTCTGAATGTGTCAGGGAGTTGTGCAGTGTGTTCTGGTTGACGGTCTGCTGTGCCAAACCAGGACTCTCTGGCCCTCATCAGGGAGATGCTGAGGAGGAAGAAAAAGGGCTGTGAGTCTCCTCAGGCACAGGCTGGAACTCACAGGGCTAAGTGCTGCAGCTTTGCTTATGTGCCATCCCAAACCAAAGCCAGTCAAGAAGCCAAAGGAAGCTGCCAGCCCTGCAGCAAGCAGCATCAGCGTGGGGAGAAGGGAGGCACCTGCAGCTATATACCAGTACCTGGAGGCCTTTTTCCTTCAGTGATCTCTTCCTGACTTGTCTCCCATCATTAAAACACAAAAAAGGAAAATCCCCCTCAGTTTGATTACCTGGGAAGGGAGGAAATCCTGCTGACAAATATGAATAGAGGGAGTAAAGGGTGAAACAGACACAAAAAATCAAAGCTGGGTTTCATTGCACCCCGTGAGCAGCTCCTTGCACTTGGTGCTGGCAAAGCCCCTGCCAGTAGCACATCCAGCTAAAGGATGGAGTGGGAAGGCATTTTTGGGGATTTGGTTTTTGCTGTTATCACAGCAGCTCTGCCCAAAGCTATTTGCAATAAATCAGTGAGTCACAGCCAGCCAAGAGTGCCTGACCACATGCCTACTATGTGCTGACATGCAGCAGCCAAGCCAGCATCCCTCTGGTGCCAGCGCCAGCCGAAGGGACCCATGGGGGTCCCAGGCCCACCTGGAGTGAGCAGCTTGCGGGAGAAGCCGGGTGTTGAGGGCAGGATCTGCCAGATTCATCCCTGCCTGCACAGGAGGCGGCCAGAGGACTTGGAGCAGAGCTGCCATACATCTGTGGCTCCTCACAGATCCTCTCTTTGTGCCCGGGCACTCCATCCCAATGTAAAAAAAGACATGAGCCATTTGCCTGGAATGTTAAAGCTTCAGCAGCTGGGCTGGAGCAGTAGCTCAGGGTGGAGAGCAGATGTCCAGAGACCTGGTCAAATGGCACCCGTGCCCGTGCAGCTGAGCACAGACCCTTGGGCTCTCCCACGTCTCAGATTTACTCATTGTCATTGTGGCAAACGGGCTGTGACTCTGCAGTGTTCTGCCCCATCCCTGCACAGCACAGTGTATAGGACCATTGTCTGACCAGCATTTTGGACACAAGAGAGAGCCTTGCTTTGATCTGTGCTATCCCACGGTCATCCTGCCCCTGGCTGCAGCAGTGGGGGAACCTGCCAGAGAGGAAAAGCCCTGGCACTCTGCTCTTTGGACCAGGAGTGCTTGGAGCATTTGAGAGCAGCTCTGGAGCAGCAGCTAGACAGCCTTGCACCCCACACGCTCTGCAAACAGCCGCTCTGCCTCAGCTCCTCCCGGCATGGCGCTTGCCCAAGGGCTCCGTGGCTGCTTCTGTGCGACAGGACGGATCGCAGGATCACAGCTCTCCTAAACAAAGATCTGCAAGCCCTGTAATCACCAGTGCTCCTTCTTCTCCCCAGCTCAATTAAGAGAGTGTTTTCCTGCTCGCCCCTCTGCTGTTATTTGCTACGTCTCATGCTCCTGTGGAGTTTTTCCTGCTCTTCCTTCTGCTTAGTGGACTGGGCTCCACTCCAGCCCTGAGCTCCCGGCCCTGTGCAGACACCCAGGGCAGGAATGAGACAACTTCCAGAACTGCTCCTGGGAAAATGTGAGGTTTTTTTCAAGGAAAGGCCTCACTGTAAAGGAAATCGAGTGAGGAAAAGGGGTGCCATGAAAGGCAAGGCTTTAAAACACACACTGAACTTCACGTGGGGGTGCTCCTATTTGGATATAAAGTGGTGTTAATTTGAATGAACTTTATTCCTTCCCGAGGAGAGTAAGTGCAGCCTGATTAAAGCCACTTGAATTCTGAATCAGAGAGTCTGCCTGGGGAGTTAATGGCCAGTAACAGGCAGCAAACAAAGCCGGGTAATGCTTGTCACAGCAGGGTTCCAACTTCAGCACATAACTTCTTATGACCTGAGAACTATATTTCATCTCAACATATAAACTGACAACCCCAATTTGTACAGGCATATCAAGACAGTAGTATATGCCATTCTACTTGCTCCTGTTCAAGGGCATACAGGAGTACACAAGTGTGGGGCAATCACAGATCAGAGGAGATTAATTTCTACCCTTGGAGGGATGCAGCGACACCATCGCCTCAGCCCTGCTGCTCACCCAACCCTGAACCACGTCATACTGCAACTATTAAAGTCCATGCAGAAGTTTGCTGAGCTCACTCATGCCAGTTAATGACTGCTGTCTCAATTATTACTGTAATTGCCCATCCACTTTCTTTTTATTTTCCAACTTGTTGCCATTAATCTGGTTTTTCATTTTCCCTTCTACCAAATTCCTGCCCAATTGAACCCAGTAACTCTGACTCATCTATTTCTCTTCTGACGGAAGCTCAGCCACTACTTCAGTGGCTGTTCAGCTCTGCTTCTCATCATCCTGGCTGTGCAAGATCCCCAGTTTAGGCCTTTGGATCCGAATGCAGTCATGGATGCTTCAGCACTGGAACTGAAGGTACAATTTTACACAAACTGGAGCAGAGGGAGGCAATGCACTAACTGGAGAGAGCTGAAGAGTTTGTCCTAGAATCCAGCATCTATTTATAAGGAAAGGAGAAGACTCCACAAGCTTGGAATATTTACTTACTTTCTCTGACTGCAAATCTGAATTTGGGTGGTGAGATGCACCCACGACTCTGGGTGTTTCACCCCCACTCACCCTCTGCCATTAGCAATGCAGAAAATTCACCATCCCACCAAACTTGGGAAAATTGTAATTGGGTCTTCTGGTTGGGGAACTGTGAGGAGCAACAGGGGATTTCTTGCTCTCTGTTCTTAAAGTAATGGAAAGATGGAACTCCCTTGTTCCTCACCAACCACAATTATTTCCTGTCTTTTCCATTTCTGAGCTACATATTTCTTCCATGCCAAGCTCCCACATCCATCGGACAATGCCTGGTCCTTACACTGAGAGTGCACAGAAGTGATGGAAAATAAAGAAGGAATGAAAGAAAGAGGGAGGGAGAGAGGGAGGGAAGGGGACTAACATTAAAATCAACAATTTCTCTTCCTCTCATTTTAGGTCAGAAAAAGTCTTCCCAACTTTATGAAAGGCATATTGAAAAAAAATCAGTAAATTCATGAACATGCAGTTATTACTTAGGAGACAAATTGCATTTCTTCCAAAATGTTCCAAAATGCATTCATTTTCAGAGTACATTACTTTCATAATACTGTGTGGAACATTAAATGAGAATTTCCCTGACTTGGCTACAGAACACATTTTTGTATTTCAGTGTCTGACACAGAGCCCAGGGTAACTAATGAAAATCTTTTCGAAAAGTGACAATCTTGTCTAGCAGCCTTGCCTGTTGAAGAGATTGCAACATAAAACAGATGAGTGCCCTGCTTGACAGCTAATTGTGTCGGGCTTAATTACAACAAGCAGAATTTAATCGGCTGTGCAGTGCAGTTTTTTAGGATGGGGGAACCATCTGGAATATACCTTGTTCCTGGGCTGATGGAGGGGCGGGCATCGCTGGATTTCAAAGACACTGGAGCAACTGTGTACAAATTTAAATGCAGAAGTGGTTCCTTCCTTAGTGTATTTCATTTGAGCTGTTTGATGAATTTTAGAGATATTTATGCAAACCTGCATGCTACTGCTTCATGAAGACAAGGTTTTGGAAACCTTCCCAGTTTCAATTTGATGGGGCTCGTTCCCCTCTGTGGCCCCATGCTGTGGCCAGAGCTCAACACAGAGCTGTCAGGCTTCACATGTTGAGTCACTCCTGGTCCTTCACCTCTCATCTCCTTCTGACTCCCACCTCTACCTGCCCCGTGATCCTCTGGATGGCTCTGTCAGATGTGGCCAGTCCAGGTGTGGGACAGAGCTCTGGCATAGCCAGGGGAAAGTGCTGCAAACCCCGCTTTCTCAGGGACAGCTTGGTGTCACTGGCCTGTCTGCTCTGCAGCCTGACACGAGGGTCCTGCACACAGCAGCACCAGGAGCTGCAGAGCTCTGTTTATATTCGCATGGAAGTATTTGAAAGGGAAGGACCATAAGTCTCAGAATCATGGAATCATGGAATATTCTGAGTTGGAAAGGACCCACAGAGATCATTGAGTCCAACTCCTGCCCTGCACAGACACCCCAACAATCCCAGCCTGTGCATCCCTGAGAGCATTGTCCAAATGCTCCTGGATCTCTGGCAGCCTTGGAGCTGTGCCCATTCCCCGGGGAACCTGGGCAGTGCCCAGCACCCTCTGGGGGAAGAACCTTTCCCCAACATCCAATCTAAACACCCCTGGCACAGCTCCAGCCATTCCCTAACATTTCCCTAACGTTGCCAGTCCCAGTACTGGGAAGACAGATGGACAACCTCTTTTACTCATTCATTTTACACTGTCTCTTCTACCTGTCCTCCCACTCAGTATGTATCCATGGCTGTTCCCATGCTGAACGAGGCCTCTCCAGAGGGAGCTCCATCAGGAGCACGCAGGATCCAACATGCCACAGCACATCCTCTCCCAAGCCTGTTTAAACCACTGCCCTCCTCGGCATCCCTTGCTGGGTCCGTGCCTTTGTGCTGCCCACCTGCTTCTCCACTCCAGCTGCTTCTTTTGCCGTGGCTCTGTGGGAAGTTCCTTCACCTCATGCAGGGTTTTCTCAGTGTAATTGACTTCAGATGTCTTCCTCCTTTTTTCTCTTGCCCTGTCCATTTTACCCAGTCTTCTGCAGTTTGATCTTGGAGAGGCTGCTGTGATTTCCCTGCTGGGCTGACACTGCTCCCACAGCTCCCATCTCCTCCAGTGCCAGTGGAGTCATGGACAATCACAGTGTGGTGTCAGAGAGGTGTTTGTGCCTCCTTGCCCTGATGCTGCCTTTTGGCTCAGCAGCATGGCCAGGAAATGGCTCCTCAGCAGAGAACACAAAGGAGACTCCAGGGCACCTTGAGCAGCGTGGGAGTTCTGCGAGTTGTGGGACCAATTCAGGTGAGTCCCCTTCATTTTTAGTCCACCCAAAGCCAAGCATAGAGATGGAAAGTGAGGTGCTAGGACAGGCCCACAGTCATGGAAGCAGGGAAACTTCTCTAAAGGTGACGTGTGCCATGGAATGGAGAACCCAGCTGAGAGTAACTTGTGCAGCCTCATTCCGGGCGAGGACTGAGTCCAGCAACCCCATTCTGGTGGTCTGAGTAACCAACAACAGCAAAGCTCCAGGCTTTGGGCTTGGCAGTGTCTCCTCCACACACTCATGGCAGATCCAGATGGGCTTCAGGCTGATTTTTATGCCTGGGTTTTTTGAGAGAGTCCTTAGGAAGGTGGAGGGAGCACACTGCTGAGCCTGAGAAGTTACACAGTAGCTCCAAGCTCCTGTCATTTTCCCACACCCACCCCAGCAAGTCTGCACCTTTCTCCCAAGGCTGCTTTGGGTTTACATGGAAGGAAACTGAGAGCAGAATTTAGCCCAGGCTTTCCATTCCTTGGCCTTACATGGGATGTCCAGAAACAGAGCAACTGCGCAGTGATTTCTCCCCTTCCAGTGCTGCTCTGGATGTGCTGATGTGATTCCAGCTCTGTCCAATGCATCCCAGATGGGGAGGGTTTGCATGTGATGACAGCCTTTACAGCCTGTCTGTGAACAGGCAGCACAGCCCAGGGCTGCAGGCAGCACCTGCAACACTTGGGTTCATTCCAGACTTCTCACATGACCTTGAGCAAATTGCTTGACCTTATATTTTTTGCCCCTTAGTTCAAACGAGAGGAATGAGACCATATGTAGGAAAGAGCTCTGGGATCTCTAGAGAAGCAGTTCCTGCATCCCACACTCATTGCAAAACCTTCCTTCTGTTTCTTTTCCACTCTTCTCTGTAATTTTCAAGCCAATAATCATTAGCCATCCCCTAACGAGTTCCCTACCCTGGTAATTAGTATCTTTTATGCCCATTTTACAACTGCAAAAACCAAGAGGCAAGGTCAGCCACTGGCAGACTGGAAGTTAGAGGCAGGAGGAGTGTGAGAACAGCCCATTTTCTGTACCAGCATCCCTGCTTTGACCACTAGACCTTGCTACACTCAGAAACCATATCAGAGAAAGCCAGACGACGAGCATTGTCCACAGTGCTAATCTTCAGAGGACCATATTAGTGCAATTTGATGTCAAGACACCTTATCTATCACCAAGCAAAGAGTAAGATTAAAGGACTGGAGTTACAAGTGCCTTTTTGTTTGCACTAACTGGCTGAGTGTCTGTCTGGAAAACAGAGGCTTTCAATCTAAATTGCTGTCACGTTTTCCATACAGGAGTAGATTGGTCTCAGCACCCTTATTAAAAATACTACTGGCACTCTACAGCAGCTGCTCCAAATGCTGCAGCTTTCAGTAACGAGTTGCGAAGTGGATGTTGAACACCGCGTACTGATCGCTGCTTTCCTGGTGTAAATCTGAAGCAGCTTTCCCGACGTCAGTGGAATAACTCCTGGATTTACACCAGAACCCTGCGCCGGGGACCTGCTTGTGTTTCCCACCCTCTTTGCACCAACTCAGCTGCAGTGTCCTCTGCTCTCCCAGAGCTGCTGTGGACTTGGATACAGCTGCACGGATTTGCACTGGGTGATGCTGCCTCTAGTTTGTCACACTAAAAGCAATATCCCCGCTGGTGTAAGAACAGTCAGAATCAGTCCTTTCCACTGTATTGTATCTTGGTGAGGTGTTACTCCCCAGCATCCACTAAATTACTGGGAAGAAAAATAAGGAAGGTTGAAAAAGTGTAGATTAATTAAAAAAAAAAAAAAAAGAGAAAGAGAGAGAGAAGAGGGCAAAAAAGGAAAGAGGATGGGGCAGGAGAAATGCAAAAAGGAAAGACAAGGAGGAGCACAGGGCAGAGTGTTATCAAAGGCTTTCGTTGTGTGCTAACGATGCTTTAATCCCCTAATGACATGGAGGCGCACGAACATGAATATGGAAGGCAGGTACACCCAGGATCAAACACGCTCGGGGGTTTTTTGTGTTTTCACCTGAAATGCATCCAAAGCACACTGTCAAACAGCATTTGCTGCACTTGTCTCTTGCTGCTGCTACTCTGCCTGGCAGCTCCACTGACACTGCTCCAGCAACAGGGCAAGGGAGAGAAAAGGGACTGCAAACTTCCTTGGGGAAGAGGATAAAAACCGTAACGCAGCTCAGCATCCTCCCGAGACTGCCGGGCTCTGCTGCTGGCACCAACAGCCCCGCAGATGGCAGTGGCAGGTTAAAATCCAGCTCAGCTCAGAGCTGCGCTGCGACTGCAGCCTGAAGATCTCAGCACATGCAGCTCTTCCCATACCCACCAAACCAACAACTTTTACCTGGCCCATGCTGGTTATCATCCTTCTTCAAGGGAAAGGCTTCCTTTCAGTTTTCTCTTCCTCCCTGGACTGTAGAGGAGCTGAGGCCGTTCTCAGAATAGTGCTGGGAGAAGCAGGGTGGTGACAGAAGATGGGGACACAGGACAGTGACAAGTGGAAAACTGGAGACACAAAGGCAAAACTGTGGCAGCAGGGAGGAGCAGTGTGAGGTAGAGAGGGGGGAAGATGGATAACGAAGCTGCACAGGTTTCTCAGAGAAGCTGTGGCTGCTCCATCTCTGGAAGTGTCCAGGGCCAGGTTGAATGGGGCTTGGAGCACCCTGGTTTAGTGGAAGGTGTCCCTGCCGTGGCAGAAGTTTGGGCCACTTTAAGATCCCACCAAGCCAAACTATTCTGTGATTCTACACCTTTTCCTTGGCACTCCTGCAAGCTCTGGGGTGAACCCCAGGTTCCCTGTCCCCAGGAGCAGTGTGGATGAGAGGTGTTTGCTCATTACCATGTATTTATTTGCATAGTGCCATGAGAGCACAGGGGACTTCATAAGAGCAAGAAAATGGAGACCTTGCCTTTAAGCACTTTGCAACTCAGCAAGGAGAGAGAAGATTAATATGAGCTGGTGCTTTGGAGGGCAGAAGGGAGACAAAGTGCAGGAGGGGGACTTATATCATCAAGGTGTGGAACCAGGAGGTGAGCACAGGGAACTTAGTGGGGCAGGAACTACATATCCTGGTGTTAAGCAGCTGAATGTTGCATTGCAATATCCTTCCCACCTGCTCTTTCCATCACGAAAAAAGAATATTCCTGAATCTAACTCCTGCACGTTCAGTGGGAGGAGCAGAAATACATTCTTTTATTTGAATAATTTAATTATGAGCTCACCAAGACACTGAGAAGTGGTTTATCCTCTCCAGAGCTCTTAGTTCACAGCAAAAGAAAAGGGATTCTGTGGCACCGTGGGTTTCCTTGCCCTATACCCTCCAGGACAAGTGGTGACACCAAGTAATTCAAGAGCTGAGTGCAAATCCCTGCCCTAAGTTCAAGCCATCAAACATATTTCCTCCCAAATGAAACCTCTGGGTATTAAGTATCTGAGTTCCTCTCTGGAACTGATTCTAAGGCACCCCAGTCTTTAAACACCTAAATTTCTCCGTCACTTTTGTTCTGCCTCTCACCAAACCATGCTCTCTGCCCGTGAAGGGTTTACATCCCAGTGATAAGACAAGAGCCAATAGTTTGATGCCAACAGATGGAAGCAATAAGCAAGTTTTCAAGATGTGTAGGGATGTGTATACCAAGGGATATAGCTCACAGCAAGCTGCAGCTCTCCCCCAGCTGCTTGTGCTGGACTCCAGAATCCAGAATAGAAAACTTCTCCAGTTTGTTATGAAGCTGCCACCAAGGACACAACACCCAGAAATGCTCCAGCCTCACCTGGAGCCAAGGGCACATTTCACTGCTGGCTCTCTGCAAGAGCAGCAGAGATATACAGAGCCCAATCCCTTCCCTATCCCATGTCTTGTGCCCGTGGTCAGTTTTCCCACACTGCATGTTACAGCTTCTTTTGTGACTGCTTGGACAAGAACAACCTACTGCCTTCCTCACAAAGCCAGTTAACCAGGAGATGTAAACTCTGCCTGACTTTAATCAGGTGGATTGCCTCGATGTCCTCATGGGCTCCCTGTGGAGGGGAAGTGGCTTCCAAGTGGGCATGCCTGGATTCCTCCTGTTCCCATCTACAGTATCAGGACACGAGCTGTTGTCCAGCAGCTCAGCCATTTCCTCACAGAGCAGCTCTTTGACCTTTGGGTGTGCTCTGCATACATAACACCCTAGGTTTAAATGAGGTAAGAGCCTGAGGATGTAAAGTGTGAGCTGACTCCAGGCTGCCCAAGCTGGGAAGGGAGCAAGCAGTTATTAACGTTAATCCATCACCTGTTGCTTTATTGTCAAAGTTGAGCAAAATTACTCCAGTGAGTTGGCTGCTACAGGAGAGCCAAGCAAGTGCTGGGGAATCCTGAGCACTGGTGGTACCTTCAGCACTCCCCCTGCTCCCAGCCTTGAAGCAGCAGATCAAGATGGCACCTCTGAAAGGCCTTCTTACTCACGCTTTTTTGTCACGTACTTCTCTCTCATCCTCTCCCTCTTGCCAACGAACGATGGATCTGTCGTCTTCATGTTTCCAGGGTAACGAAAAGAAGTTTCCCTCCAGCCCAGAGGCAGAACAAACCCATTCTGCTGGAAAATTCAAAGTGAGGATTAAAATTTGTAAAACAGCACACAGCCTAGTGCAGCATCTCCCATTCCTGCCAAGTTTTCCAAACCACTGTGGATAAATGGCAGTGCTCGTGCCACCTGCATGGGATAATCTGGAGGATTCCTTGGGGCAGTGGAGGGACAGTGCTTGTCTGCATGGGTAGAGAGTTTTGTTTGTGGAGTCTTATAGCCACCAGTGGGTCTCATGGCTCCCTCAAAATCAGCCGCTGTCTCTTTCACTGGATGCAGACACGGCCTGGAGAGTGGCTTTATTTTTCACAGTGATCCTGGATCTCCCAGTTGACCTGCTTGATCCTGTCCTGTCTAATCTAGCAACATTAAGGACAGCAAGGCAGAATTAGCAGAACAACTTATGCCCAAGTAGGAGTTTACGTGGTCTTTAAGCAGGAGTTGGTCTGGGTTGATCGGTTCCCCGAGAACCCCGAGCAACAAAGGCAATGATGTCCCAAGGCACCAGCTGAAGAGACGATGGTCTGCAGCAGATGACTTCACAAGACTTAAGAGGTAACAATTTACGCATTTAATATTTCAGGCCATCAAACATATTTCCTCCCAAATGAAACCTCTGGGTATTAAGTATCTGAGTTCCTCTCTGGAACTGATTCTAAGGCACCCCAGTCTTTAAACACCTAAATTTCTCCGTCGCTTTTGTTCTGCCTCTCACCAAACCATGCTCTCTGCCCGTGAAGGGTTTACATCCCAGTGATAAGACAAGAGCCAATAGTTTGATGCCAACAGATGGAAGCAATAAGCAAGAACAGTGACTGTAACAGAAATAATAAACAACCACACGTAGAACATTTTCTCCTATGCTAGCCAAGGAAAGTCCATTAATTCTCATCTGGAAATCCCTGTAACATTTGCAGCGAGGATCTGCCATGGCTGTTCATGCTGCTGCCCCGCAGCACTCATTTGCCTTGGTAATGTGAGCCATCACCCAGTAAATTCTGCACTTTTCTCCTACTAGCTCCTTTCCCAGTACGCAGGGAAGAAGAATATGCTGCCTGGTAAGAGCTGAGCAAGATATGGCTGAGGGCTAGGTAGGATGGGATGGAAGGAGCCTCCTACCTTGCAGAGGCATCTTACCCTGTGAACTGAGCTGGTCAAACACAGAGGGGACGTGTCATGTTTACAACACATTTACGAGGAATCACATTTGAGATGATCCCAAAGCATAATTATTAAAAATTATTAGTAAGTGTTCAATTGATAGCTTGTGAATATGTTGGTAAGTTCATTAAAATGATCCATGAACACATGAATATTCCAGAGCAGGCAGGAGTCTGGGAAGTGACTGCTGGTAAGTGTGTTAACAAGGTGATTCCATGGTTTATGTGTGGCGTCTGCAAGCAAGCGCTCAGCTCACTCCTGCCAGATGAACAGTTCCTGGCCCACTTGAAGGGTCTCATTGCCACCTCCTCTCTGCAAATCTCTCTTTAATATAAAGAAAAGGATAGTGTTTTCCAGTAATAGCATGAACCAAAGCAAGTGAGTTAATTGCCTAAGAAGATTTAAGTGCATTTCCATCCACTGGAATTATTGCTTCTAGAAAAACAAACATTAAAAATCTCCAGCCACAGTAAGCAAGATACCCAAAGGGTCAACTCCAACAACTGCTGGTGTGTAGAAGATACAGAAAACCCCAAGCACTGAGTGATCTTGTCTCTCTGGACTCGTTCCCTCTTTTTTAGCTCCAGAAAACTAAAGTTGAACTCACAGGTGGTTGCTCATTGCACCCCAACTCTAGAAAACCCCTTGCTGACTGCTACACTCACCTTTCCTTCCTCTGTGTTCTTTATCCATCTCAGAACAGACAGGCAGGCTGGGGTGAAGACAGGGTTCTGGACAAATTCAAATGCTGGTGGATTTTGAATCCTGGAGGAAGCATGTTTTGATTTTTGGCATTGTTGCACAAGCTGCTTTTGGCTGTGAGACTGAACAGGAATGC